>NC_056732.1:1062706866-1062857734 GCF_019279795.1 Protopterus annectens
AAGTGTTGTTACACAAGATTTATTTAGCTCAACTCAGCTTTAAATATATAAACATACAAAGATGTTCACCCATAATATGCCGAGCTTTATGCACGATACAGCAATGAAGGCGCCTATCATCAGAAACCATCCAACACAGAAACTGTATGACACTTCATGGATCAAATCAAGGCACATCAATAACAGAAACAACTTTTTGACTCCATAACTATGCATACCAGTCTAAATAAAACTCACTTATAGGACATTCAATTATATTCAATAAATATTACTATATTAATGAAAAATATAAACATATAACTATACATAAAAAATTATTAATAAATAATATATGACCAACAAAAATAAAAACAAAATATATATAAAATTATATAAAAAATAATAAATTATCCCATTTACCATTTTCTATTTTCTAAGCTCTTTTCCTTTCAAAATAGGTCTGATTGGGATCCTGTCATTTAAGCCAGGTTCTCGGTCAGCTCTCAGTCTAATGATCCATTTTGTCTCATTTTGTTCTGTTTTATTTCTGATATCACACCTCCTAATAGTTGGTTGATTAATTTGAACAACTAAAAATTTAAATTTATGGTCTGATGATGTACCAAGGACATGTCTAGATAGTGCATTTTTGTCAGATTTAATCCTTATATTATATAGATGTTCTCTAATTTTGTCTCGTAGCCGCCTGTCGGTCTTGCCCACATAAAAAGCTGGGCAAGATCTACAGGTGACCAGATAGACTACATGCTGGGTGTTACAATTAGCTGAAGGATAAAATCTAAAGCACTGTGATGTAATGGGATGCATGAACATGGCCGTACTATCTATGAATTCACAGTAACTACATTTCTGGCATGGTCTGGTATGGTCTCCCAAAGCATTTGGTTTTATATTGGGTCCCACTCTATTTGAATTACATAACATCCTATGCAGGTTGAGTTTATTCTTGTATATAAAACTCGGAAACTCACCTACAATTTCATTAATTTTGGGGTCTACCTTCATTATTTCCCAATATTTTGAATAAGCTTTCCTTATTTCATTAACGTCTTGCATGTAGTGAATGCAAAATCTCATCCTTTCATCATTGGGCATTTTCCTATTATATAATTCCTGGCTTTTATGGTGACTCCCAGCAAAATAAGGGGAAGCTCTCCCTTTTCTTAATAAATCAATGTCTGTAAACTTCCCGTCAATTTCTTGAAGTCCATAAGACCTTTCAATTAATTGTTGTTTGAGGTTATGTAATTCGGCACTATATCCTATTTCAGAAGAATTTAGATGGGACACCCTCATGGCTTGTCCTTTGATAATATTCTTAAAAACAAGATTAGGGTGCATACTTGACCTATGCAACCAATGAGTTTCTATGACAAGCTTTCCTAAACACTCCAGTATTTAAAAGACCATTAGACATTCTCTCTATGTACACATCTAGGTAGGAGACAAGTTGTTCAGAAGCTGTCATGGTAAATTTAAGATAACTAGTCAATGAATTCACTTGTTCTAGAAATTCAATTAATTCACCTTCCCCAGACTTCCAAATTAGGAAAAGGTCGTCTACAAAACGTACATAAAATCTGACATTTTGTTTATAATTATCCAGTTTAAACAGGTACCTACTTTCCCAATCAGCCATAACAAGGTTTGCATAGCTATTGGCACATGAAGTGCCCATAGCTACGCCATCCTTTTGAATGTAAACTTGGTTATTAAATGTAAAAATATTGTTGGTCAATACTACCCTCATTAGATCACATAGGGTATCAATGTGATATTCAGTTGTAGTCTGGTGAGCTATCAGACGTCTACAGATACTATCTATAACCTCTTGAGGGATGGTTGTAAAAAGTGATTGGCCATCTAAGGTGACCAACCAAAATCTATCTTCTGCTGTTACATCTTTCATTTCATCATACAGCATTATTAAAAATTGCCTGGTGTCCTTTAATATATACGCATATTCGTTCACTACTGGTCTTAACTTGGATTCCAAATATATGGATAGGGGTTCGGTTATCCAGCCTCGCCCAGCAACTATTGGTCTCATGGGGGGCCTTTCAGGATGCTTGTGTATTTTTGGAATACCTTGAATACAAGGGATGGTGGGTTCATTAACGGAGCAATAATTATATAGATAACCATTTATTCTGCCAGTGCTAAGACTATCTAATAGGAACTCCTGTTCAACTAACTTGGAGTATGCATCTATTAATGGATGCAAATTTGGTATATATGTACTAGGTTTTCTAAAAGCATGAGCCCCATTATCTGGCTTTGACCTACCAAAGTCCACTTGGAGTTGGATATTCCGGACATGCAATTTAAGATCAGTGACTGAGTCTGTAATGTCACTTTTTACTGATGGTATGAATGAGAGGCCTTTTTCAAGTACAACCGTCTCTTCCCTAGTAAGAGACCTACTGGAAATATTCCAGATCAGTGATTGATTGTCTTTTCCCACATTTTCTTTAATGTTGGGCCTATACGTTCTTCTTCCGGTAACCTCCTCTTCTGTCTGCCTCTGCTCATTGATCGATCCCTCCCTCCTCTCTGAAAATCAGAAATGGGGAAAGGAGCTATCATGTCATTACCTATAGCATTTGCTTTAACCAAGGGAGTTTTCTTTCTAACTAGTTCCTCACTTACTGATGGACTATTATTATTGGCCATAGATGCAGTGGACTCATCCACTACATCTATTGTTCCATAATCAAGCAGATTAGTTGATTCCTCCATAGAGACTACTCTAGGGGATTTTTGCACTTGTATCTTTCTCTCGATGTATTTCTACTACTGTGGTGATTACATTATTAGTGCTCTCTGTAACAGTGCAAGGTCCTCGTGTTTGTACAGATGCAGTATTACTGCTACGTTCAATAGTTTTAACTTCACAATCATCAACAATGCAATTCAAATTTCTATGTACATTGCTACTTATGTTATTCCTACTTCTACTCTTATCTACCCTCCCTTGTGTAAAGTGAGATTTATTGTCCCTCAGCCAGGTGAAGACCTGTCCGTTATTGAAGTCTGCAGTGTCCCTTTGGATTTTACTCTGCTTCTGCACCAACAGTTTCTTTTCAAACAGATATATATTGTCTAACAGTTTTTTAAAGACTTTCTCCAATATTTGTTTCGGGTAAGACTGATAAACATATTGTTGCTGCTCTCTTAGTTTTTCTCTTAGAGCAGACTCTTCTGGTGAAAAGTACTCATTCATTAACTTCATATATCGTATACTGGTGTTAATGTTTATCATTTGCCACTTATGAGATGTTACCTAGTCTATGTCAAATAGATTATCTTTGATAAATGATTTTTTATCATCATACTATACAAGTCGTTTAGTATTTTAGTACTGTCTAATTTTTAAGGGTTGTTCCCTAATTGATATAGAAGGAAGTGAAGTCATTAAGACAGAAAGTATATATACATGTTAAAAGCGTTTTATTGTGTTTGGCCTGAGGAAGTCTATAAGGTGGAAGTCTATAAGGTGAAAGCGCTAGCCAGTTTTATGCTATTAAAGTATTTCAATTTACTTGGACTACCTTGTAATGGACTTCTTTTTTATGGATTATTTATGGTGAGGTGAATACCGACCCAGAAAACTGAACGTTTTATCGTAGATTCAACGGGCAGTGATTTTACAACCCAGCATTTGGTTTACTAATTTCGAAGAGGTGAACTTGTTTTAAAATCTGTTGTACTGTTTAGGCAGCTTTTGACCAGCCTAGTCAATTGCTTTTATTGTTAATTGGAGACTTTTTGCCGAATGTCTAACGAGGTGTGGTTTTTACAAACCTGCATTTGGCTAACTTATAGTGAAGAAGTGAACTTGCATCAAAGCTTGTTGCACTGCCAGGGCATTCTCCAATATACTTTTGTTATTCACAAGACCCATCTTAGTTTGGATTTTTCAAGGGCAAGTCATGCTTAGTCAGCCTGGTGGATTTTTTTGAAAAGGTCACCAAAGCAATGGATGAAGGCAAAATGGCACACACTACATACTTTGACCTGACCAAAGTTTTTGACACTACTCCCCACTCAGGCATAGCAAAAAAGCTAAATAAACTGGGAATAACCCACTGTGTCACCCAGTAGATGGTGACTAGGAGCACAGACAGGATGGAGATAATATAAACAGGAGAAGTTACCTCTAGAAAGAGACCAGTCACCAGTGGAGGTCCCCAGGGTTCTGTGCTGGGACCTCTCCTGTTTGGCATCTACTTTTCTGCAGTAAAAGTCAATACCAAAGGGCTCTAGCTGGCTAAGCTTGCAGATGACTGCTAGGAGCAGTCATTGAATCACCAAATGGCTTAGCTGTCCTGAAGAAAGTTTTGTCTCAAATAAATAAATAACTGGTGCCAAAAGCATGGTCTGAAACTAAATGCCAAAATCTGCATTATAGTATCCTTTGGGAAGTCACCTACCCAGGGAATACTACATTGACAATATGGTCCTAAGAGTTAACCTAGGCATTTGGGATTTGAGAACATATGTAGATAGTGACCTAACTTTTGACCAACATCTGTCTATTGATATAAGAACATCTTCTATATTGCACAAGGTATTCTGTCTAGTTCTAGGAATATCATTGGCCTACTTTACTCAGCCCTTATTAGTCCAGTCATTGAATACAATGCCAGGTTTGGCATTTATCTCTCCAGACACATGCAATGACTGTAACACCCCCAGAGATACGTTACTAAAAGGATACAATGCCTAATCAACGTATCCTAGACGGACTGACTCAAAGTTCTGACACTATGCTCACTATCCTACAGGCTGCTAAGATGTGACCTGAGTCTGGCGTACAAGGCATCCTCCAAACCATTTTTATGAATTTACTGCACATTAACAAGCCAAATGGTATCAGAATTACTCAGTATAGGGATTTGAATCTTTTCTGCATCATCAACAGAACAGTTTGGAGGGACTGATATATCTTGCAGAGGATATACTGGTGCAGAACAGACTCCCCATCCACATAAAACAAAGATCATCCCTGTCCATATTAAAGCACAACTTAGATCTATGCATAGGAAACTGAAATTTTACCCCCTAATGGACACAGGCAGTTCCTAAATACTTTATCCAATGCATGGGTCCCCTCAAATTATTTATGGTACGATACCAGTTATTTTCATTAGGGGTAATATATAATTATCGACCTTGGAATGGGTACAGCTAGTCTGTAAACAAATGAAACAGTTTTCTTTGAGCACAAAATAAAAAAGAGGAAACTGGCTAGGTTTAAATTGGCCCATAAGGGCAGCACTAGCCTAGTACTAGCCTATGCATCTATGTGTATCCATTGTCTGGATGGCAAGCAAGTTCCCCAAATGCTCAAATGCCACTACAGTTTGAAAGAAACCCTCCTGTATAGAACAGTGCTTGGTAGCCACTGGTGTGGCACCAAGCCCATTAGTACAACCAAGAACCACAGCAGGAACTACAATTATTTCCCTTGGTACTGATTGACCAAGATGGTCCTTTTGTCAATGTTACAATGCAAAATACATCTATTTATTGTATTCAGGGGCTACTAGAACTATGATTACTTTGGCAAACACTGACATCTTCCACTTTCTAAATATGTGATTGAGGTTCTAGGTGTGTCTGGAGTTCCCTTAGACTACCCAGAAATTAAACCTGTTCCTATTCAAATTGGTCCACTAAAGGATCAGCATGCTTTTATTGTAGAAAATCTGGTCCCTTTAAATCTGTTAGGTAGGAATTTATTGATAGATGTACTGTTTATTGCACACTTACTGTGTATTTTTAGATGTTCCTAGTCTTTAGAATTAGACTCAAATACTATCTGTACAGATAAAAATGCCCTTTTAGCTATTATACCGTCAGAGCAGAATGCAGAAAATGCTAGTATGAAGAAATTAAATGTTATCCCCCCAGCTCTAGACTACCCATGACAATAAGGTAGGTCTTCTAAATTATTCAAAACCTTTACATATAGCATTAAAACCTTGTGAGCACTTGCCTATGGTAATTCAGTATCCTTTGTTGGTTAAACCAGAGAAAAGAACTGAACCTGTTATTTCTACCTTGTTAAAAAAAGGCACAATTGTACCATCTTGAAGTCCTTGTAATTCTCCTATTTTACCAGTTAAGAAATCACAAAAATGTACATATATGTTTGTACAAGATTTACATGCAGTGAGTGTTGTATTAGTACCAATATTTCCAGTTGCTATTAATGCTGCAGCTATACTGGGTTCTATTCCTTCAGATGCCACAACCCTCTCAGTGATCGATATTTTATTTGCTTTCTTTTCCGTCCCTAAGCATCCAGATAATACCTGTTTGCATTAATTTATAGAGGACAGCAGCACACTTGGTGTAGATTATCACAGATGTTTGTAGAGTCTCCCACTCTTTTCTCTGGAGAAATAAAGAAATGATAAGACGAGATTAAGTTTCTTGTGGGACTACTTTAATTCATTACACAGATAATTTGCTTTTAGTGTCAAGAACTTTTGCATGGCTGTAAACCCCTGAACTTTTACCTTGCCAGGATTATCATGATCAAGCTTTTGCGCAACTGAAGACATTACTTTTAAATCCTCTTGCACTTGGGTTACCAGATTATTCTAAAAGATTTTTACTGTTTTGGGTGTAAGAAATAGTATTAGGACTATTAGCACACTGTAGAAATGATGGTTTTAGACCAGTTGCTTATTTGATTATAAATCTTGATCCTATAGCTGCAGCCTTCCCACACTGCCTTAGGGCAGTGACTGTGATGGTGTGCATAGTAGACATGCCAGCAGTACTGATTCTTAGGCACAAGACTTGCATGTCAGTTCCATTTATCTGCCTCACAATTGTCTAAATATGAACTGACTTTGCTTAATAACCCTTCTTTACAGATTTTTTGATGTCCACCACTTAACCCTGCTTTTTTTACCCCCTACAGCAGATGGAGAACCCACGATTGCGTAGTTGTTACTGACACTGTGCTTCCTCCTAGAACAGATTTGAAAGATGTTCGGTTACAGAATCCAGATCCAGTTATTAGCAGTTCCAGTATTTGAAGAGATGATGAACTCAAAGTAGCCATTTCTGTTTGCATGCAAGGCAGAATTTTATTAAGTGACAATTAAGTGGAAATGTGTCTGCTCAAATAGCTGAGCTTGTAGCTGTAACTAAAGCTTATAAGATGAGCAAAGATCAGTCAGTAACAATTTTTTACAAATTCTCGTTATGCTGATAGAGTAGTTCTGGTATACTTTGGAAAGAAAGAGGTTATTGTTAATGAATTGATAAATGCTTTATTATTGCCAAGGGAGTGTGCTGTAATAAAATGTGCTGCACATAAAACAGATGATTTCTTTATTACAAAAGATAATACTTTTATAGATACAGGACAAGAGAGGCTGTAAGACTATATTTTTGCAAAGGTTGAATGAAAATAACATTTTTTTTTACAGGATGACTCTGAGAGAAGGACATGGATAAGCAATGTCTGCAGTTGCTTTCTGTACCTTTTGTGGAGCCATCCAGGTGGTCAACTAGTAGTTCCATAATATATCTTAAATCAGTTGGTAATAACCTACCCTCTTCCTTTCCATTTGGGAAAAAATGCATTAATAGAATAAATTGCCACCGATTGGTATGTCTTTCATTTCTCAGAAGTTGTTCAACATTTTGAAAATACTTGTTTAGTTTGTTTAGAATATAATGTCTCTAAATCAGTACAGTCACCTATTCAATCACTGAAAAAAAACTTTGGAGAGCATTTTGCTTCTTGCAGTGGGACTTTATTGAACTTTTTCAAGTGCAGAAATTTCCATATCTTCTTGTTGAGACTGGCATTTTTTCCTGGAAGCTTGGAAGCATATCCATGTGTGAAGAATGACAGGCAGTTGGCTTAGAGGTCTGCCAGTTGCCTTAAAGGATTAAGGATCTGCTAATGAGCAGCTTACTGTCATCCAGTGGTACAAAGTTTGATTGCTTCAGCCTCCACTGTCTAACTGTATGACTTTGAGCAAGTCACTTAACCAGACACCACTCTCGGGCTGAGTGTGAAACAGGTACATGAAGATCAGTGCTCTACTCAGAATGCAAATACAAATAAAATAAAAAATAGAATTAAATGATACACACATATGTTTGCAGAGAAATTTCTAACAGAATTAATTCCTAGAGGTGGTGTTCCCTTTGCATTCAATCAGATCAAGGTTTCCATTTCGCTAGTCAGGTAATACAGTAACTTTATAAGATTTTAAATGTTAAAATGTAATTTCACTGCCCCTATAGACCACAGGCTTCTGGGATACGGGAAACAGGTAGTAAAAATCAGATTTGCTAAATCTTGTGATGAAAGTGGTCATAAATGTCTAGAAGCATTACCCTTAGTATTATTTAGTACTGGAAGTGCATTTAGTGCCCCCAGAAAATTGCTCCCTCGTGAAATCCTCATGGGCAGACTCATAAGAATGCCTGCTACTTCTCTCCTTAAGAACTTCGAATTGCAAGGTATTGATGAAACCATGCTTTATTATTGTGAATCCCTGTGTTCTGTTTTGCAGAAATACCACAGTGTTGCACTGTATGGAGCCCAATGACCAACAGAGCAAGACCTTCATGATCTGCAGCCCAGAGACTTTGTTTATATCACAGTGCATTGCTCAGAAAAGTCACTTAGCCCCAGATAGAAATGACCGTACTTCTTTTTGTTCACAGCTACTTCTGCCATCTGTTGTTATGGCCTCCCCCACCTGGATCCATGTGTCACATGTCAAGAACACCCTCCCTTGTGATGAGTAAAACTGAGATACCTATAATGTCAGATCACATGAACCAGCAGAACCTTTTGTCAGCTGAACCAGATGAAAAAAAACGGGGACATTGTTCCATCCAGAACTAATTGCCTGTGATGTTTTGCTATTCAGAACTAAATCTGGAACCAACTTTGAACTGTGTGCCATCCAACTTGATTTCACTTTCTCCCTGCAGATTGTATCTCTGAATGCACTTAAGTTACCTCTTTTGCTAGGCCAGGAAGTTAAATCCTGTGATTCTGCTACCTCATCCTGGTTTGATTAAAATTCAAGTGATTCTTCTTCAACATCGACAGCATTTTTTCTAGTTTCTAATTACAACAGTTCAGGTTCATCCTTCCTTTTGGTCAGCAGTTTAAACATACCCTTATCTTGACAATGTTTCTTTCAAAGTAATCTGAAATTAAGGCTCTTGGTAGTTTTGTTTGCACAATGGACAGCCCACCCAACATTCTTGTTTACAGTTTCTTCAAAACCCTCTCCAGCTCCAACATACTAGTTTTTCCTGTGGACCAATTATCACAAGAGTTACTATGATTTTTATCACGATTTTATTTTACCTGCTTTTGCCATCCAGAACTGTAAGTGCATCATCCTGTGTGAAGATTGGAACTGTAAGTACTGAATCATTTCTTGATAAATATACACACTTTTTTAAAAATAAAGACAGGCATTTAGCTGAAATTGATTTGACAGCAACCAAATGACATCCCTGATTTAATAATTTTTCTCCTGCCTTGCATACTTATACGCAGACACTCAATGTTAGCATCTGCTGCGACTGTGCACATATTCCTAGTGCACATGATATACATATTCCATTGATTCCTATACCAATGACTGATTCAGAGTTTCCTACTGCATTTTGCCTTATTTTCCCTTGCTAAAAATTGTAATACTGCTTCAACTATCAATGACTGCTAAAGGGCACCCATGCTATTGTAAAAATGTAGCACTTTTTGCTGGAATTATTGCTTCCAATTTCACCTGGAAAATTTAAGATGGGACTGGAGAACAGGGTATGGCAGCACTGTATGAATATTACTACATTTGTGAAAACTAAGCATATCCTAGGTTACCTATGAACTGGCCCGGTTGTTATTATATAGGTCATGATATTCCAGCCATACGACATACAGCTGCTTTACTGGAAGGAAAGATTTGTAATGCACAATACAGGAGAAATGCTAAATACATTTCTAGGAAAATTCTAAAAATAAATTACTCTAGGGTATATCACAATGCTGTACAAAAAGTGCTTTTAAAAGGCTTGCTCACATGAATCTTGGTGATGGGCGTGAAGAAATTAGATACTATTTGTGCTAACATGTCTGGCTGAGTTATTGCACATAATTTCAGATTGACCTGTGTATTTTATGCCAGCATGACTAGCTATGATATTGTACATAAGTTCTTATATGTTGATTTATGATCTGTTTGAACAGAATGTTTTAAAGACTTGAATAGTGTCCTTTTAAATTTCTAACTGCAAATGTTTATGAAGAGAGATTCTAAAGACAAACTGTCTCAGAGTCAGCTGATCAGCAGATGACATCATTGGAATGTTGACAGTGCTATATGTTACTGTCAGAAGCTAAAAGACAGGAAGGAACCCTTAGAAAACAGCTGTTGGTTGAATTTAAAAATATGAAATGAAAATTAGAACTGGAACAGTTGACAGTTAAGCTGGTCTATAAAAGACTCTGCTGAAGGCACAGACGTCAGTTGTTGGTTGCATTTACAGTTGTTAGTTGAACTGTGCAGTGGATACTGCCTTTGCTCTGTTGGATTAATTTAGTTTAGATCAAGGACAGTGTTCTTTAGTTAGGAAATGATAACTAATCAGCTAGATCAGTTAGAGTTTTTCTGAATGTTGGATCTCTGTCCTACAGTATTGATTTCATTTTTCTGGTGATTAAGTTATGTTTATTGGGAATTACTGTTTTATATTTTTAATCATTCTGCTCAATATTAAATATATTTTATTAACTTATATTGTGGCTGATCAATGTTTTTCTTTAGTGATTTGAGAGTGCTTATACTTGCTTTGGTAATTCCCCAGGGCCACTCTGAATGCCTGGATGCTTAGGTTATTTTCTACTATTTGTTTTTATATTTAATTTTAATAATTACACACCCCTTTAGAAGGGCATGAAGACATTCTGATTGGTGACAGAATTACCATATTATTTTGGGAAAGAGACACAGCTGAAAAATCTGTGTCAGGCTTTCCCAAAAGTGTTTGAATGTGTGAAATTGAATTTATTTAAGTGTGAGTATATCAGAGGTCTTAAACTGGGACACATTGCTCTGAAGTGTGCAATATGGAGTTACATTATGGGTGGACAGAAGTATATAGTCCAGTCCCAGATTATAGAGGGTGTTCCTGTTGTGGTCTTAGGGGAAAATTGTGAACCATTACTTCTAAGTGACAGTCTCACACTGGAGTCAGTAGCGAGGATTGAAGCTCCTTAGTTACTGACTCAGGATAGTGGGAGATGTCACATTATTTGGTAGCAATCCGGTGGGATATTAACTCAATGCCACATTAATTGGTGCCAGTGGTCTGGGATTTTTAATTGGACTTCAGTAGCCTGTGGGTAGTTGTCATTAAGCTGTCCACTCTCAAAAGCCACAAAGTAAGCACACATAATCTCAGTTTTCCACAGTTTTATTTATTTTTTAGTTAGTTAGTCAGGGGCAGCAGGCAAAGATGCAAGCAGAAGATTATAGTAAGCTGACAAAGAACCACTTGGCCAGAGAATGGGAAGCCAGATGACTGTTGCATGCCAACCTGACTTAAAAGCAATGCTCTCAGCATTGGTTGCAGCTTCATCTCAGACTAGCCATTCAGAGGATATCCAATTTGGTATTGGGAGTGTACAGCCTGCCATGACAGGATAGTTCACTTTTTCTTTGGAGAACCTCAAACTCCATCTGTAGTTAGAGAGACTGTACCTGGAGGCCAAACATCTTGAACTAGAATCAGTAGACAGACTATGCCTGGAGGCCATATGACTGGAGGAGGAAGAAGGGGGAGAAGCAGCGCTGATATAAACTGGAGGCTGAGGAGAGAATGCAGAATCGGGAGGCTGAGGAGAACAGGCATCAACATGAGCTGGAAGCCTGATGACTGGAGGCCAAACATTATGAACTGGAATCCGTAGAGAGACTGAGGCATTTAGAAGCCGAGGAAAACAGGAGACAGTACCGGCATGAAGTGGGGCTTCTTACCCTTTGAGAGGATCATGGAGGTAATGGGGAAGGGAATAACCAGACACCAGAAGCTGTAAAGGTCAGTAAATGCTTTACTCAATATAGGGATGGGGATGACTTTGATAGTTTTATTCATATATTTGAAAGGGTATGTAGACAGTATGATGTTAACCATGAGCTCTGGGTTTGGCTCCTAATTCCCTTACTCCATGGCAAAGCTGTTCAGCCCATGTCAAAATTGTCTGTTGTAGATTGTTTGAATTATATTAAAGTTAAGAACTGTCTTCTATATTATTTTAAAATAACACCTAAAGCATATAGGAAAAAGTTTCGTGAACACAGATGCAAGGCAGATGAAAGTGCACTTGACTATATTAAGTATTTACTTTCACAGATGAGTGAGTGGGTGTCAGGTCACCACTTGTGAGGGACTGTCAGACCTTTTGGTGTACTTTGCCTGATGACATAAGAATTTGGTTAGCAGACAGAACATGTAACTCTGCAGAGGAGTTGGGGAGAAAAGGGGATCTCTAGCAAGCAGAGCACCAGTGCATATGAAAGGGTTACCCAATGATGTACACAGACATAAGGGAACCCACTGGGTGCAGTCTAAACCACTCCAACAGAGTACGCCAGTAACAGGAGAAACTAATAGCCCAAGTACACGGTTAGGGATTAGATGTTTCAAGTGTAATCAGAGGGGTCAAATACAAGTTAAATGTCCATCAAGGCAAGATAAGAAACAGAAGGTGAAGGAGCCAGCAACTGGTGATGAAAGACTGATAGTGATAAGTTGTTTGGAAGCAACAGGGGTGCCAATCTATCACCAAAGTTTTATTCGATCTTAGTAAATGGTAAACATGTTATGCTAAGAGAGGCACAGCTTCTGATATAACCATTGAGAAGCCTGCAGTGGTTAGAGAAGAGTACTACTTGCTTGGACAGTGCACTCCAGTCAGAGCTTTGGGAAGGACCCCATTCCAAATAACTTTGGCTAGGGTTCATCTTGACTGGGAGGGTGGAAGAGGAAGCAAGCATGTAGGTTGGGTTGAGCATATTCCTGTAGATGTCCTGATAGAGGACTGTAATATTGCAGTACCTTGTGTACATGCAGTGACAAGCAGTCAAGCTTGGAGACAGACATGTAGGTCCAGTAGCCTGGAGGAGACCCAGACAGATCTAATATCTGAGGCTGGGACTGGTGTGGTGGCTTTTTCAGAGAAGAAGCTATCCTGTAGCAATAAGTCTGAAAGTGTAAAAAAAAAACTATAAATCAATAAGTTAATGTTTCAAACATCTCTAACGTAAAAATGGTTTCAAAGAAACCATATCATTGATACCTGGATATGTATCAGCTTTAAAAAGGATAATCCATTTTTGCTCAATGGCTTCAGTCTTATTACAAATATCACCACCTCTCTTGCCTTCATTTATTAGTTCCAATACAAAAAACTTAAATTCATGACTTATGCCATTACATTCTACATGTTTAGCTAATGCATTAGCATTCTTCCCATTACTGATATCCCTAAGATGCTCTAACACACGTTCTCTAAGGGACCTGTTGGTCTTACCAACATAGAAAACATAGCAAACTGTACAGAAACAGTAATAAACTAAATTACGACTAGTGCAATCAGCATAAAAAGGAAAGCAAGTAAAAGAGTGCCCATTTATCTGAAAACATGTTGTCATTGTCTAGTCACAGAAAAATATTATGGTTTGGGTGATGCTTTATAGCATCAGATGGGGGAATGTGAAGGGTGAGGAGTACTGAGAAGGGAAAATGTTAGTGCATGTATTTCATTTCTAATATGCTTTCATAAATACATGGATACCTGAATGTTTTTCAGTATATATCTGTTGATTTTCTTCCTGTCTTATATTAGCAAACACTGGCAGAGTCAGAAATGTGTAAGATTTGTTCTGAGTAGAAACTTCTATCATATAATTCAGGGCTTACTCCTCATATGGAATGTCATAAACAACCAGTCAGGAGATCTTAGTTATTAATTGCTCAGATTTTGTTCTATGATTGTTACAATAATGTTGTTTTTAATGAAAGAAAGTATAAAGTATATTGTATTCTGCAGTTCAAGGAGACAGGAATGAGATTTCCTAATCTCCAACATACGTGTTTCTGTCTGTAATAAAGGAGATTGCTATTATCTGCAGAATTGTATCGTGTGAAAGTTATTTGGTACTGCAACACCTCCACAGCCCACCAACATTCTACAACCACCTTCACCCTAACCTCTTCAAATAGGAACTCCATTGACAAGGTTAATCACATTAAACTGCTAGGACTAACCATAGATCAAAATATGAAATTTGACTTCTACATCCAACAAATCTCAAGAAAGAAAAAGCATGTTTTGCTGAACCAAAACCTATCTCACTGAATCCACCGGAAAACATATTGCAACTGCTTGACTTCTTCTCACTCTCCTCTATGTTACCTCCACTTTTACCAAACGTCAAGCCTCCCAACTCTCTGTACTGAAACAAACATATAATAAAATAGACAAAGTGACATCCAGCTCACCCTCGTTTATCCATCATTGTGGTGCTCTCTTACAGTTAAATTGGTTTGAACTCTGTTGTATCTGTTAACTGATACAAGCCTAAAAAATGTTATATTTTCCAAGCAAGTGTCCATCAGTATTTTCACATACTTCATTGTACTACTCCCCTTCTCAACCATTTAGATCCTCTGACAAACTTCTTACCAGCATCAGCTTCTATAGCTCAAATGGAGATAACCCCTACTCTTCCCAAGTAGCCAAACACTATACCTCCCTTCTATTGTCTGTTTGAGAAACTACAAACCCTCACCAGTTCAAGTCACAACTAAAACATCAACATCTCACCAAATGGATTTGTCACTGTGTGTCTTCACCTGAGTGATCTAACTCATCAGCACTTCTCTCTATTTCAAGCAAAGTCAAACACAAACAATCCCACGATTTCCAATAGTATTCATTTATAATCATCCCATTGGTTCTGTTAAGTCATCTGTTTCATACCTCTTCTCTACTTAGTTTTTTCCTTCCCATTTCATCTAAATCCTTCCAAATTCAGCTACTTCCTGCATTGCCTCCTGCCTCCACTAACACATTCTCAGTCTTCCCTAATCTATCCACCAAAATTATTAATTAACACATTATTGTTATTGCAATAATTAGCACACTAGCTGGATACTGCTCATATCATATGCATATCCCCTATAATTGTATCCTGTTTCTTTTAATCCTCAAATGCCATACTTTTATGTTAATCTGTGACTGAGTTATTTTCTTTTATGTACAATTGTATTTAATTCTATTTTAAATCTGTACTTGAATTCTCTGGTGGAGCTTAAATAGGGATTTGTCCAGTCTGACCTTCCCAATAAAAAAAGGCAAATAGATAAATAAATAATTTACATTTATTTATAAAGGATGGAGAAAGGAACACCACTTCCAGCATTTGGCACAAGAAGCCCCATTTTACCATATAAAACATATGTTTGAAAATCCAGCAGAATTGCCATAACAGGTATTCTGCTGTGTGTTAACCTTCACTGGATACTTAGACAGAATATAATTATGTCAAGATCTCCATCCTTTTTCTCAGTCTGGTTTATGATTTTCTGCACTACAGATTTTGCCATAGATTTTTATTTCACTGTAAATAGTGAGATGAGTCTGTAAATGCTTGAGATTGTTCTAGCCTTGCTAGGGTTTACCAGTAAAATTACTGTGGCTGATGAAAATGAGGCTTTGACTCATTAAATAACCACATTAGAAAGTGGATGACCATATGAAGTGAATTACCACATGCACAGCATCTAAAAATAAATAAACATTGTGCAGATAAGGTTTTAAAGAGAGTTTAATAAGGAACAATAACTGCAGTTAAAACAATTCAGTTAAGTAGCTTCGTCTACCAACAAACTAGATGTCATCAGAACAAAACCACAGCTCAGTCATTTTAGAAAGTGCCTTAAATCTTATTTAAAGTGCATGAAAAATATCTGGTAATACAATTTAGGCCTGGTGCTTTCCCAGAGACAATATTACCTACTGATTTGAACATCTTAGCATTGCTACTTTTAGATTATACAAGATAACCTTGTTTAATATGGACACAATTAAGAAATTATGAATTACCTCAAGGTGGTTTCATATTCAGAATACACAATTTGATTGATTAATATTGGATCCCTAGTTATTTTTCCTATTGAATTCTGTACAGTTATTTTTGTTCTTTCTCTATTCCTCTCTGGAAGTCTTCTTGTCAAAAATTTAGGTAAAGTAATCCAATAAAATAAGCTAATTCTGTCTCATCTTTTCAAAGCTACAACATTAGTTTTTGCACTAACTGCCTTAAAAGAAATCATATAAGAACCCTTTTTCTGAATGTTTGTGCTTATAAGTCTTCTTCTTCTTATTTTGGCTTTTTCCCGGTTAGTGGTCACCACAGCGGATCACCTGTCCCCTCATGATTAGCCTTGGAGTTTTACTATGTCGAGTTGCCAGCCCAGTGCCTAACCTTCCTTTTTTGAAAACCCATGTTAACCCTATATTTAAAATTGTTCAGTACATTAAAGGACTATATACCAATGGATAATCTGTTCCATGCCCTGAAAGACGTAAAATAAAGAAGTCACCCTTGATGTTAGTATGAAAATTAACATTAATGACTTCCTGAAAATTACTTTGGCATTATTGCTGAACCTTATTTCGTTTTCATTGATAACACTCAGGTCTTTAAACTGGGGACTAGAAACAAAATGAACACATATGTAATTGGGTTGATATATACAAAACATTTTGAACATCTCTGGAGTCAAATATTAAAGCCCTCCCCCCTTCAAATAATGCAACAAGTCATAAAACTCATTAAGAAGTGACCATAGAGTTGGAATTATATTGTTACCTTCATTGCATGTATTGCCATATCTGTGGATATTTTCCTTTCTGCTACTATGCTGATGTACTTTTCTTCATAGCTACAGAAATGTACATTCAAAAGTTACACTGTGAACACATTTTTAGACAAAACTATATATGCATAAACAGTTCAGGAGCACATGTAGCACCACCAAAGATGTTTTGTCTTTGAAATGTTTGCATATGCAAATAAAATATTTCAGCAAGCAGTGTCAAACTAGAAAACCTAAGCATGGGCACCGGAACTATAGAGCGAGGGGGAGGGAGCACCCCCCCACACTTTTACAGGTCTGACCATGGTGGTAGCATTTTCTTTAAGAAGGACCCTTGCGTACTTCTTTCTTCCTTACGTTACATCTTTGCATGCATTCCTGTCCATTCAACCGCGCAATTTAAAACATGATACAGATACAGCTTTTGCTTTTAACGAGTAGCACGGAAGATGGGCTAGTGATATCGTCTGTTCTGAACTCTGATATCCACTTCTTTGGTTGTGACTTACCAGTTCGGAGATTTGGTATTGCAGCTGAAAAAGCGGATGTGGTCCCGGTAGTCCTCCAGCTCATCACCAGGCTCCGACCCAAGTGAGACCTCTGGCAACAGGTGAAGACTAAGGTAAGTAAAATGAGAATGGAATTATGATGGCAAGAAGTCATTCACGTGTGTGTAAGTGCGTGTATGTTTAGAGTCGGGTTGGAGTACTTCAGTAATTGCTTTTGTATCTAATAATTGCTGGTGCATTATTAGTTTTATTCATCTAGGAAATAAATAATTTTAAAGAGGTTTCAACTTCTTTGACCTGAGGTACACTTGAGAGGTATGAATGTTGGGCATTTGTAGAGCTGCTTGTGTTTGAAAGCTAAGCTATCTAGTATTTTCAAAAAATGTATAGGTTTTGTTTTTTCAGTAATGCATAATTTATTATTGCCTGTGTTTCTAGTATGGAATGTTCCTAACCTATCATTATATTACTGGTGTAGTGTAGCTTTACAACTTCTTTGGACCTTCATGTCAGTATGCCTTTCAGACACACTCTGCTGTCTGGTGAGCTATTAATGTGTACTTAGGTTCAGTATCAGTTTGCCACAGCATGTGTGTATTTTTCCATAAATTACAGAATATGGTACTTAAGTATTATCGCAACCAGATTTTTAACCTGGTGCAATTCGTAATGTGATCGCAAAACGACTTCATCTTTAAGTCGAAAGGTGTATGTGAAGTGTTAACTGGTATTCTGTCAATGTGGTTATGAGATATAGGAAAGGGAACAATAGTAAAATTCCTCTTTCTCAGTAGCGTATCTCCCCGCTTTGTGTCTGCAAAGTGCTTCGCAGTGGAACTGTAGGCTGTGTTCTATTGTGATTACTGTGTGTGGCTTCTCAGCACTTTTCAAGCCATTATATTTATATGTGTGTGTTTGTGTCTGCATTCAGTTTACTACTTTAGGACTACTGTTGAAGGGATTATACCTCTTAATGCTGAGTTGTCATTTGCAGATTGGAGTGCACAGTCCATACTTGAGTTTGCCTTTATATCTGCTACTACATTCAGACAAAACCAAATCGAGCAGCAGGACTGTATCTTCTGTCCATGGTGTGGCATCTGATTTACTTACACATTGAGTGAGGTCACTGTGTTGAAAATGTAGTTAGCAGTGTAGGTATTTTGCCTACCTCAAAATAAGTGCCCATCATTTGAAAGACACATTAATCCCAAACTGCTGTTAACTGTGTTACAGCATACAAAAGACCCGGTTGTCCTGCTCGGAATCTTGTTTGTCCACGAAATATGAAAAATTGGCCTCCTGTTTCCCTATAACACTAATTCAAATTTGTTACTATTTAAATCAGTGAGAAATACTCAGTTGTTTTGTGTTCAGTCTGAATGAATTGCAAACTGTCTTAGAAACTGCAGAAGTGTCAAGAGGTATTGCTACTTACGTATTATCGAGTGGTTTAAAATCTGGTTGCCATAATACATAAGTACCCAGAATAGATATATTTAAAATTTTGCAAACACATTAGGTGAGATTGTATGTAATGCTGCTTTTGCAAATAGCTATTACAGCAGAATAAATTAATTACTCCAAAAGGAATAGGTAGTTTAGAATTATGCGTTGTCCAGTTGGTTAGATTGTGCTGTAAAAATATCTTTTAATTTTAATTTCAATACCCTTCTATTTCTGTGTATCATGTTTACTTTTAAACATGCCTTTTGTTTTAAAGTATTTTTTTAATATACAGATATGAAAGCTACATAAATTGCTTGTACCTATAGTCATGTAAAAAATCTGAATTATTTTTATTAAAATCCTTTCAAAGAATATGATTGTTTATTTTTAATCAAATCCATTAAGTATTTGAAAACTTGCACTTTAACCAGTCATCCTGTAAATGAGCTTGTTGAACTCACTGGCCTTTCTACTAGTTTGGGAAATTTGAACAGGCCATCAGAAAACTACCCCCTACTCTTTTCTATAGGTGCTGTGGAGTCTTTTACGACCACCTCCTGAGTTATCACCACTTCAGGAAGATGGGCATCGGTTTAACTTCTCATTGGAAGGATGACACACTCGGGAGTGCAGTATCCCCATTATGCTGTACTGCATTATCAGCAGTCCCTTTCACAGGTGTGATAATAGAACCCACTGCTACCCCAGTATTAATAATATATTAACACTGGTGACATCATTGCTCAGAAATATGATGCTTGGGAAGCAGCGACAGAGCAAGTCACCTGAGAAAAAGTTCCACAAGGAATATAATTTAATACAATCAGAAAAATGAATCGAAGACTAACATGTGCTCAGAGTCATTTCTATATTGCACAGCTTATAAACAAATTATTGTGACTAGACCTAGTGATGTTATTGTCTCCCTTTATGAAGCTGTCATTAGGTCGATCATTTTGTATAATGCCCACTTTGGCATGTAGCTGTCCAGACCCATGCAACAATTGGAATACCCACTAATACCTTACTAAAAGGATACAAGTCCTAAATAATAGGTCTTGCATGGACCACCTGAACAAGATTTATTACTATACTCAGTATCCTACAGAGTGCTTAGAGGTGACCTGTGTCTGGCATATAAGGCATCCTCCGACTTAATACTGATGGACATACTGAACATCAGCAAGTCAAATGGCATCAGAAATACTCAGTCCAGATATCTAAACTGAATCTTGTGGAGAGATGGATGTATCACAGTGGGTGCCACTGTTCTAGAACAGACTATCCATTCAAGTAAAACAAAGCTCATCCCTGTCCGTATTCAAATGCAACTTGCGTGTAAGGATGGGTAATTAGAAAATGTACTCCAGGATTGTCCCTCATGCCATTAATGGATAGAGGCAGTTCCTAAATACTGCATCCCTTACATGGGCTCCCTCAAATTATTTATGGTATGATCACAGTTATTCTCACTAGGGCTAATGTAGAATTATCAGCTATGAGATAGGCAAGACCAATCAGGAAATGTTAATTCAAGCACCCAAAGGGAAATTAGTTAAGCTTAAAATGTCATCCAAGTGAACCTATGCTGTGGTAGTAAATAGTTTTAAAAAATGATCACCAAGTGCCTCTCTCACCCTCCGGCCCCCCCCCCCCAGCCTTCAGCAGCTTCCAGCACTTCTGAACCCAAGCATGCACATTTTCAGACATAAAAGTACCAAAGTGTATGCCACCTTTGAAGCTCTTGCAACCATTGTTTAGTGAATAAACATGTTACAAGGGTGGAAAAGGGGTGAAAATTAGAGACAGTAAGAGAGGCAAACACCATTTCACCCTATAACCGACCCCAGATTTGTACCATCTGAGTATCCAAAAGGAATAAAAATAGCAGCAAGATCCCCACTTTGATCATTTTTCCTACAAATACTTAACTAATGCTAACTGCTGTCAACCCTTCATAAAGCTCTGAAATTGCATGCTTAACTGCCACCTACATATGTTATATACAATGTCTAGAATGAAGGGACATAAATGGCATGGTATGGGGAAAGGCTCAGTTACCACTGGATTACTCTTCAATTGTGAATTGAAGAAGTAGCATTCCTGAAGTACTATATACCGAACCATTGATTTGGTATAATTTTAATTTCTGCATTAGTTCAGTTGCCGAGTCTGAAGTACTCTCTATTCCAACAGATGAGTCTAACTTCTTCAGAACACCCATACATTTGATAGGATGCTCCATTTCCTTCAAGTTAGGGTAACAATCTCACAGATTTGAAGTGATCTGCAGATAGCATAATATTCTGAGACACATTTTTCCTGGTGATTCTCTTCCACAAGTGAGCAGTTTACTGATTGCTCTGTAGCTGGACTAGTCTTCTCCTTCTTTTGCAAGGATATTATGGGTGTCAGTGTTGTCCTTCATGACTGAGGCATAGTTGTGTCACAAGTTTCCTTAAAAATGTGTCAGACTCCTTGGAAGACACAAAGACACTGGAACACAGACATTATAGAATATCCTTCATTCGACCAACATAGATTTTGCAATTACTTGAGCTTTTGGGTTGACGTGAGCCCTTCATCAGGCATTATTAAGTTATTGATGTTAAATACAGTCCTTAAATGTGTATGCCTATAAATGGAAGTACATTTATTTCCAATTGGCTAAAAACATGCTAGCGTGAAAATAAAAATGCAACTTATACTATGCCTCAGAAACATTTGTGTGTGTGTGTGTGTGTGTGTGTGTGTGTGTGTGTGTGTGTGTGTGTGTGTGTGTGTGTGTGTGTGTGTGTGTGTGTGTGCGTGTGCACGTGTGTGTGTGTGTGTGTGTGTGTGTGTGTGTGTGTGTGTGTGTGTGTGTGTGTGTGTGTGTGTGTGTGTGTGTGTGAGAGAGACACACTGAAACTGCAGACCAGGGTCATAACATGCTATCAAAATTATAGTTTGGCATATTACATTAAAGTTAGTGTTCATTTAGCTGAGAAAATTACACACACTGCTCTATCATTTAATTTGACAATAACTCTCAAAATAAGAGATATACATGGAGATTAGTTACAAAACAAGCAATCTTTGTGAAACAGAGATTTTGGTTAACAAAAAATATGAATTCACAATAATGTCCAGTTCATAATGATGAGAAAGGTAGGAACTACCCAGAAAATAATACCCAGAGATAGATACAGACTTAGAATATATGGATAGTGAATGCAGTTAATACACTACTGAGGCTGTGGTTTTGTTAACGGGAGAACGCAAAAAAGAATGATCAGACTCTCCATCCAAATAAACCAAAGTCCATCCCTGTCCACTTTCAAGTGCACCTTAGATCTATGGATGAACAACAGAAAATTAACCTCACGACTGCCCCCAATGGACAGAGACAGCTCCTAAATGCCTTAACCCATGCATGGGTTCCCTCAGATTATCTATGGTATGATCGTGTTTAGTCTCATTAGGGGGAATATATAATTATCCATCATGGGATGGGTAAGGTCAATCTAGAACCACATAAGATAGGTTATTCTGAGCACAAAAAGGGAAACTTGATAGGCTTAAAATGGCCCACAAGTGCAGCTAACCTAGTACTTACCTATGAACCTATGACAGAGAGGAAATAAAAAAGTGTTGTTATGTCAGCCTAAGGTTCTGAAGAACAGCAGAACTGGATTAAGTTTTGTTTTACAGTTAAACATGTAAAATGTCTGAACATTAGGGCCTTACTGACTGTTAAGTTTTTTGTTACTACTATGAAAGTAACTATTCTCTTGTCATGAATAAAATACAGTTACTTAAACATAGACTCCAGTAATCTTAAATTACTGCTAAGATTGTGAAATAGTTAGTGGTTTGAATTCCAAGTAAATTCATCATAAATCATGCATTATCAAAAAAATGTTCTCTTCAGTATACCTTATTTATATCCACTATTAGTTTCTCAAAAGAAAAAGTTAGGTATTATAGTGTATCCAGGTTCAAACCACTGACTATCAGATTGAACAATTAAATTAACTTAATTTCCATGTTCTACTTTCTAAAGGTGTGTGGAAGTATCCTTTAAGAACCATAACTGCCATATCTAATACAGAATGATCAAACTGTGAAAGTATGCTGACAATGGCTTGTCAGCCATTTTATTTGTAACTCTGTGTCTATAGGCATTCATCCCAGTTCTGAGTAACTGGTCTATGTCTACTGCATTTGATTAGATAAATCACATTTTTGGAAGTACATGTATATGAATCCTGTACTTTTCGACTTCTGTTATGTGAAATTGTTATGTTGGAAGTTATACAAATCATGTGACATGTTTTGCATCTTGGATGATTGGAGGGTGTGTCATTCTAGACTATGTTCTGCTCTAGCCTAAGTGTGCTTCTCATAAGAAGATTCTTTAGTTTTGGTGGTTATTTAAATGATACCATTGAGAGAGCTTGAACAATGTCTCTTAATTTGTCATGCTCACTGAACCTTGATTGGCGGTTCCTTAAATTTTATACAGTTTATTTACGCTGTGTATGTTACATTTTTACTTGTGGAACTCTTTAACATGAATTTGTTTATTTTTACTGAAGCAGCTCTTCTCATGGTAGCTGTACTGCTCAGTCTACAGGTCTGACAAACTCCCTGGCAGTGACCTCGAGCAAGCATGGGGAATATCAGTTGTGCCATTTGTGTGTCTCATTCTGCCTTAGTAGAACAAATGCAGTGATATCAAAGTACCTGACTGCAAATAACTGATTTATTTTTGTGGCCAAGATGAGAAAAATAATAAGAGACATTAGGTGGCCACTAGTCAGTCTGAGGAAAGAAGGAAGGAAGGCTTGAGTGTTTAAACTGCAGCAATCTTTTTAAACAATTTTTAAGGGCACTAAATGTTTCTGCTCTCATTTAAATGTGAAGTGGGTTTAGAAGAAGTCTTGCAAACATTTTCCAGACTAAATATTTACGGCCTTGAAGGCTTTGCATATGTGCCTCCTAATCATAAAAAAAGTGGATAAAGCTCTTCATGGAAACTTATATGAGTGATGGTGTTTAAACCTCTACCACAGTGGAAATTGATCCTTATCCTGCCCAGCCTTCTATGTGCCCTCAAGCTTATAAAGACAAAATAAAATGATTCTCCTTAATGTGAAAAGAAATGAAGTCTCGAATAGTGGCAGGAATATGGGAAAGCACAAGCTGTATGCAAGTCATTTTAGATATACTTGTCCATACATATGATCTCCATTCCAGCTTATATAGAGTCTGCTTTGATTGTTTGCTCTCCTTTTTAACACTTAACTGTTCCAATTAAGTTTGCACCCACAAACTGAATATTAATTTAGAATATTTGGTCTTCCACAGACCTCTTAGTTAGTACAAATAATAGTGATTCCCATTGAAGAAATCAACTCTTTCAAATTTCTGGGTGCCCTCTAGATCAGTATGTGTCAATAGACACAGAGGCTAGCATTTAAAAAATGCAGTAATATACTAAGATCACTATGCTGCGCCAAAAACTATCTTCTCCCTAACAAAAGGCACACGGTCCACGGTCATTACTTTTATAATTTTCTCCAGTATTCACTACAGGAATATTATCATGTCTATGCACTAACAGTAGAATAAACATGGAAAAATTATATCGCAAGTATTGTAAATTCATTTTCTAGTGCTTTCCTACATGCACTACCTTGGTTTCTACAGAGAACTCAGTTGAATAACTTTATTACAGATAAGTTAGAACATTTTCCTTACATCTTCTTCTGCCTCCATGAAACCCCTGCACACATTCCCTCTCTCAGGGCCCATTTTATGAAGAAAATGAGGAATAATAACCATCACAGTAATGCACATTTTCCTTATTCCATTTTTCAGTTTCAGGAACAACCTACCAGCATAAATTCACACTACCATCCCTTCAAACAAAAAATGCAGGCATGCCATATTTGTGGTTCAGTGGAATAAACCCTTGTCTATAACATAGATGACGTGAACATGACTGGCATCAGACCATGGAAGTGCTGAGCAGGAGACAGTGGGAGTTACCGCTTATACTGCTTCTTCCATCCAAACGGGACAGAAATGGCTGTCCTAGTTGGATAATGTGCTCCTATGGAAGTGGAGACTTCCACAACAGGACCTGGGGTGTGGTCTTGGCAGTCCATGATGGTAACACAGTAGCCCTCATAGCTGAGTATAAGTTGGAGCAGCCACACACCAGAGGAAGTCATACGATTCCCCTACAGTGATGCAGGTTCTCATGTCAGCTACAAGGGGTCAGGAGTTAAGACCCTAAGTTTATTGTCTTTTGTATCTTACTGAAATTAAATGAACTGTTATGCATCTTAATGTCTATGTGGAGCTTTTCTCCTAGGGCCTCCACAGTGTAAAGGTCTAAACATAGTTGGATAGCTCAGTTAACAAGACATAACAAACAGATAAAAAAAAAGAAAGAAAGAAGCGGTGGCACTTAACTTGGAAAAAGATCAATACAGCCTTATCATGTTTCAGCTTGCTAAGTACTTCATTTTTTACCTTTACTGGTGAGAAGCACAGGTAGAACAGTAATCAGATTTAAAGGGAATTACAATTTATATGGTGACAATAGCACATCTATGACAGTTTGCATATAATCTAACAGCTGATTATATTATATGCAAACTGTCATAGATGTGTTATATTATATGCAAACTGTCATAGATGTGTTATATTATATGCATATAATATAACAGCTGATTATCTTAGCCAAGGCACTAATTGCATTGATAATGCTACAAGAGTTTACCTGGCCAGATGGCAACATTAGTGAAGAGAAAGGCAACACATATGCAATAAAACAGATGTTATGTGGTAAGCATGCCATTTTATGCATTTAGGCCAAAGTTTATTTTCAATGTGATTAAACTACTTGATGCTTGAAAACATCATTTTGGGTTTAGTGGACTATATCAACACAAAGCAATCATGATCATTATTCTTTCTATAATAAACACGATAAATGGTATATTTAAGTATAGAATGCTTCAAAGATGCTTACATCAAAGCAAACCTGTTAGAACATAAACCATTGTGTGATTCTGTATAAAGCTTTCAAGAGGTACTGCTTAAATTGGTACTGATGTATTAGGAAAAACACATTATTAACACATTATAGCAATACTAAACCACACTATCTTTTCAGGTTGGTAAGAAATGACTTGTGCCTCACGTACCCCTGCCTGTAACATGAATAACTGTATGGGTGGTGGGGTGGTGTTATGGTTGACAGCATTTTTTTTTAGTTCAGCATAGTGTTACTCTGTCATCATTAAATTACTTAGTGACCATCCCATGTCCATCACAAGATAGATGTGTACCTAAGTTGAGGCACTTTGAAATTTGAATGCAGTGGCATCTGTTCAGCAGATATTATGCAAAATCTGAAAGCATCAGAATGACATCATATGGTTATGGGGCAAATGTAATTTTATTTGTCCTAAAATGCAGGGCATATTTGAAGAATGGAGCAGTAAGGAAATGTTGACCCCCCTCAGAATACACTTGAAGGCTTAATAATTCAGAATATAAAAGACAACAGGGAAACACTGCAATGTTCCAGGGACTGAGTGAAAATCACATAATGAAACAGTGTTCTGTGACACTTAAATATAGGCTTAGGTATAAGCAGAAAGGTAGGTGATACAATGAAATAGTGATTGATGCTGCCCATATATAAGCTTGGCCCATGCACAAAGGTCCGGTTACACAATGAAACACGTGATTTAAGGTTTGGTACAATTGAGACCTCTGTGTTCTACATACAGGTAAAGAAACAGATAATACAATACCATTTGGTCTAGTGGAAAATACAGGATTATGGTCCCCAAAAGTTATCAGCAACATAAGAGTGAACAATAGGAAAGTATTGTCTGATATTACATTGACATGTCTGGTAGAGATTTTTGGCAAATATTCTGATCTTCAAGAAACACACAGGCCAGCACTCCAAGGCAAAGGTGTATATAAGCAAAATAAAATGTATTAAAGCATATTTAGGCAAAACAGACCGGTTTCGGCACAGTTATTAAGCCTTCCTCAGTGTAAAATTAAATCGCAAAAACAAGGATTTTATGCTTAATGAACATCACATAGGTTCATAGGTAGGTACTAGGCTATCTGCCCAAGGACATTTATAAGCCTAGCCAGAGTGTGTCGGCATTTGTTGCCCCATTGATTAATTAACTGATCCTCTGACAAGCAGAGCCAATGAAGTGATCCCAGGGGTGTATTTTCTGTTACCCATCCACTCGTCAAGGTTTCTCTTGAAGAGTCTTAGTGAGGGGCTCTGCCTAATGTAGTTTGGAATTTTGTTCCAAAGCATGGGAAGTCTCTGTGACAGGAATATATTCCTCCAGCATGTTCTATTTATTGTTGTGGTGAGGTTTAGCTCACTAGAGCGCGTGGCTTGCAGTGACTTGGATTTCCTTAGGTGGAGCATGTCCATCAATTCTGATTTGGACATGGCTTTGTAAGTCAGGCAGAGATCACCTCTGAGTAAGCGATATGCCACTGAGTACAACCAGAGTTTTTTCAGTCAGGCTGCATAGGACATATGTTTGAGGCCAGTAATCCTCTTGGCGAGGTACTTCTGTGGTCTTTCCAGCTGTTGGAAGTGTCTTGTGAGGTACATCCCAAATGGGGCATTGTACTCTATGATGGGTCTAATGAGTGAGGAGTAGAGGGGCACTATAACCTCTTTATTTCTAGATGCGAACCCTTTAGTAATTAGATGGGCCACATAGAAGGATTTCCTAACTACTTTGGCAATATGATTTTCAAAGGTGAGATTACTATCTACCTGGGTCCCCAGATCTCTTATTACCACTTCTGTATTAAGGGGGCTGCCAACTATGTGGTAATTCGTGGGTGTTTTGTTTTTCCCAAACAGGATGACTATGCATTTTTTGGCATTTAGCTTGAGGCCATGACTTTGACACCAGGTGTCCGTCTCAGTAAGGCCCTTTTGGAGGATGTCCGTGTCAGCTGGAGAGTCAATTATGGCTCCCAGTTTGCAGTCATTGGTGAACTTGGTTAGCCATAGTCCCCCTGTGTTTGCCTGTACTTCTGAGAAGTATATGCCAAACAGTAGGGGTCCCAGGACCGAGCCTTGTGGGACACAACATGTAAGGTTTAGAGTCAGACCTGGAGCCCGCTATTCTTACCATGTGAGTTCTATCTGTAAGCCATTTGGCAACCCATCTCATGACATAGGAGTTTTTGTTCAGGCTGGTGAGTTTTTCTGTAATACCCGAGTGGGGAATGGTGTTGAAAGCCTTGGTGAGGTCAAGGTAGGCTGTATCAACCACATTTCCCTCATCTATGGCCTTGGTGACTGTCTCGAAGAAGTCAACCAGGTTTAGTAGGCATAATCTGCCCTTAACAAAGCTGAACTGGGTTGTGTCAAGTGTTTGGAGGTTTCCAATGTCTTTGCTAATGAGTTCCATGATGATGCCCTCCATAGCCTTGCAGACCAGGCTAGTCAGGCTTATGGGGTGATAGTTATCAGGGTCAGTTGTGGTCCCTCCTTTGTGGAGAGGAATAACCGTTGCTTGTGCATCATTCTATGGGCACATAGCCTGTGGAGATTGAACAGCGTGTTTAGGTGGGGGTTAGTTCATTCTGTAGTTCGTGCAAGACGCAGCCTGGGACACCATCTGGTCCCATTGATGCTGTGTTTTTGGCTTTTGAAAGGGCTGTTTTCACCTGTGCGTCTGTGATTTTTGGGACACTACACTTTTCCGGTATTGTTGTGGGCCCTTTTGGGGGTGAGGGGGGGGGGGTGAAGTTTGCACTGAATCTATCTGCCAGGATGTTGGCAATAAAGAAGGCTTTGTGGTTATCTTTTGAATCCTTGACTATTTTTCTTTCAAAATTAGCCTTGGATGATTTCATGAGGGACCTTAGTTTCTTACTGATACTGATCAGGG
Organism: Protopterus annectens; assembly: GCF_019279795.1. Taxonomy (NCBI): domain Eukaryota; kingdom Metazoa; phylum Chordata; order Ceratodontiformes; family Protopteridae; genus Protopterus; species Protopterus annectens. The sequence continues at coordinate 1,062,735,728 of NC_056732.1, forward strand.
ATGTCTTTCCTTCTTGGGATTTGCTTTTTTTCTAAACTAGTTTCCTCCTTCTATTGTATATCCTGTTTATGGCAGGGCTCCACCAAACTGGTTTCCTTCTCTTACAAGAGTGAGTCTTGGTTTTGCTGGGGATGGCATGATCCATGCATCCTTGTAGGTGCTCATAGAGTGCATTTGTAAAGGTTTCTGCATCTTGGGCAGGGTTATCCTTTAGATTGGGGGCTGTGAAACTTACTAGCTCTGTCTTAAGTAAGGTGAAGTTTGCTTTAGAAAAGTTTTTTACTGTGGTTTCCTTAGTTGGGGGTGGTGGTGGAGTGTGGACATCCAGAGTGATTAGTTTCTGGTCTGATCTAACCAGTGACGGGTTGTCCTCTGGTGTGGAACACCTATTGCCCATGTTGGTGATGACCAGGTCCAATATGTTTTCACCTCAGGTAGGGGAGTTTACCAGCTGATCCAGGGCATTTGAGTTGATGAATTCCAGGAAGCGCTGGGCCTGGGAGTTTGTAGTTGAGTAGTTTTCCCAGTGAATAGTAGGGTAATTGAAATCACCCAATATCAGGGTGTTCGGTAGGACCTTCATGTTTTCCAGTGTCTCCAGAAAGGTGGAGTGGTGGTCCTGGCTCATCGAGGGTGATCTGTAGCAGGCCACAATTTGCATTGCAGATTTGCCTGATGTTAGTTGCACATGGATGATCTCAGAGGTATCATGCTGCGCCACTAACCTGGAGGTGTAGGTATCCTTGATGAATATGGATACACCCCCTCCTTTTGTGTTTCGGTCCATGTTCTGTGGTCGAAACGTGTAGCATGAGTTGTAGCCCAGTAGTGCTAGGGTGCTCTCTGGAGCCTTGAACCAGGTTTCAGTTACTGCACAGATGTCAACATTCTCCATACTGAGGAGTGCTTCGAGTGCATGCATTTTGAGATTTAAACTCCTGGCATTGAGAAGCATAACCCTCAGTTTTTTTATTAATTGTGCTGTTTACAGAGGTGGGTTTGACCTTTGAACCTTGCCAAAAAAAGGCACTACGGGGGCAGCAAGAGCCTTGGCCAGTATTTGAAAGCCTAGGGATGACAGGTGCAAGCCGTCTCTTGCGAAGCAACTCGGCTTGTCGAGCATGTCATCCCAGGCTGACAAGACACTGGATCCCCTTTGAATGGACACCAGAAGCTTAGCCAATTGTTGAAATTGATCATTTTTTTCTTTATACTGAGGTATCATTCTTGGTGAGGGCAGGATGCTACTCAGGGTCAGGGTCATACCAGCCTGAGCTACATGATCAGAGAGCTGTTCCATGTTTCTTTTCATGTAGTCCAGGGAGGTATTTCTCAGGTCATTCATGCTAACATGAACAATGATAGAGTCATATTTGTACTTGTTCTGGAGTGACCTGAGTGCTTGTGTTATGTGGTGGATTCTGGCTCCCGACAGGCACCTAACAGTAACCTTCTGCTTGTCCAGACTAGTGAGTGTATGTTATTTCACCTTAAGGGCTGTGATTGTGTGGCACACTGATTTTGTGTTTTATGTGTTGTCTGGTTTGTGACGGGAGGTGCAGGTTGTTTGGGTGTCTGCTTTGGAGGTTTTTAGTTAGAGCCTCCGAGTATGATTTTATGTATTTATGTGTATTTTTTGCCAGTGCTGTTTTAGTAGGTCTTTGTGCAGAAGGAGGTGTGGTGCAAGTGTTAACCTTCTCCTCTTGACTGTCTGTTCCAGTCTTGGGTGGAGACAGCTTAGCTTCCAGTTTGGCGTATAATTGCATTTCTTGCATATGTTAGTGTTTTGTGGTAGGAGGAGAGGGTTGTCTGTTTGCATGAGAAAGTTGTAACATTGCCTCAGGATACCCAGATTCACCAGCTGGACTGGAGAGTACACCTGAAATTGCCCTTTGGTCATGCCTGAATAGTAGGGTGAGCTGCTTAGTCGCTTGGTTGATGAGGGGTGAATAAAGAGCCTTGCCCTGCTGGGCAATCAGTGTCAGGGTATATTAGTGCTTGCTATTAGGTCTGAGCAAGTGCTGGGCTGTGGAATGCTTTTTGAGTGCTTAGGTTGAGAGTTAGACTAGTTTCAAGGGAAAAACTGAAGAGGAAACTTAGTGGAGCTGGGAATAATTTAACGGTAGCTAACTGGCGCGTAGCTAACCGGCACTGCCCAGTGTGCAAAACCATGCAAACGCAGTTTTTATAGTAGGGAAATGAAAGAGATAGAAATTAGCCCAAAATGGCCAATAAACTACTAACTTCTGGGCTGGAACCACTCCACCAGGGACCGATAGGTTGCTCAAAGCTCCCCTCTCTCACAGGTGAACAGAGAAACTTCCTTCTATCCAAGTAAGGTATGGGCAACTCAGAAACTAGTATCACAGCCCTGAATACAGCACTAGCCTGAAAACTGGACTATACTAGCTTAGAAAGTCGGGAAACAAGGAATTTTTTTGTTGTTTTTTTGAAAAGATAAGGCAAAAACAGTAACAAATACACTTAAAACAGCTTTAAATGATTACAAAAGATCAGAAAAGGCTATCACACTTTAGTGTGTAGCCTACAACAGTTAAAAAACTATTTAAACAAAAAACAACTTTTGATACATGATACAAAAGGAATTCCCATGGTTGGTTAGTTATAAATGTTCATTAAGACCTGGAAGTGGAAGTGTTCAAAATAAGAAATCACTCCAAAATCATCTGTACATATCCTTATCATAACCTAGTCTGTTGTGAAATACCAGTCCCATGATTTCCAGCCTGGAAGTTCTGGGTCTAGTGCAGTTTTTGAGACAAATTTAGGACATACACAGATGGCTCAAAAGTCAGTAGATAGTGTATTTTAAAAAATGCACATCACTGGCAAATATATTTGCTGTCTCTATTGTGAATGCATTAGAAATAAATGAATAATATTCTCGCATTGATGGCAGAGATAGATGTCCTTGATTCAAAGCACACACACACACACACACACACACACTGGAAAAAGAGTGTGCTGTCATGATATAGTGGTTGTTCACTGTACTTGATGGAAGATGCACATGGGTTTGAGATCTAAGGACTCATGCTAACAGCATGGCTTGTTGGTCTAGAGGTATGATCCTTCTGTAGGGTGCAGGAGGTCTGGTGCTCAAATTATGGACAAGCCCAACATTTGCCTAGCAATGAGTGCAGAATATTAAGGCAATGAGCGGTTGATGGGTTATTTCCTGTGGTACAGGATTTTATTCCCTCAGTCTTCATTTACCTAATGTGTGACCTTAAGCAAGTCACTTAACCAGACAGGGTGTTGGGTCACTGGGAATTTGAGCTAGGCTCCTCATTGGTTTTCTGAACTGTATACCTATTAATTAGTAATGACCACTTCTCCTATAGGCAGTGGGCAGCAGTCCAGCTTGCCTGATAGACTCACCACACAGTAAAAATAAATGAAAGAAAACACTGTATGTTCTTTGTGGAAAAACATTTTACACAAAAGTACACACACACACACACACACACACACACACACACACACACACACACACACACACACACACACACACACAGCATCTGAAACACAGAACAGATGCACTGTTTTATATGGTATTGGTTGTCTTCCTCTATGCAGGCCCACATTCATCCAATATGACAAACATGTAACAGTTTCTCCTTATAGTTTCTTATGAAAAAATGAGTGTAGTAATATTAAATAATATACAGCTATAATAATTATAAGTCCATAACATTTCATTATGCTTACTTTATGAAAGAAAGAGAAAATAAAGCTGTATAGTCTGTTTTTAACAGCATTCAGTGTTCTACAGCTCCTCCTTTACTAATCTCCCAACTCTTCCTCTATCTGATCCATGCCTTTTTGAATAGCTCTGAGGAGTCCTTATCTTCCATTCTTTCTAACAGTCCATTCCTTTGGTCCACAATCCTCCCTGTGACGAAGTGCTTTCAAAGATTCAGGGAGTAGTTAATACCAACTGCTGCCTATGCCCCAAGTTCCCTTTCTAGTATTTGCCCCTTTATATCTGCCTGACTTGATTTTATGCATCAGTGTCATGTCCGCCAGTCTGTTATGGTCTCAGATGAGAACTTTACTCCTCTAGGTGCTGGTCATATTCTTTCAACTCCATCGACTGAACTTTTTTGGTGGCTTTACTCTAGACTGTCTCCAGCAACCTGATGTTCCTCTCCTTGTATGGCCTCCAGAACAGCATGAAGTATTCGAGGAGTGGCATTGACTATATCCTGAGATAGTAGAACTATTATCCCTGTGTTTCATGAATCTAATCTCCTAAGAACTCACTCTTGCATTCTAGTGGCTGCTACAACTGTCCTATCATGCTGCTCCTGGTGATGTAGTCAAGGTGTGATCAATACTCCAAGATGCTTTTCCTGCTCTGCCTCTTATCATAATCTTCTTAACACCTTTGTTCTGTCTTGTCATGTCTGCCCTTGCCTTCCATCTTTCTGCTATATAGCTGATGAAGTCTTTCCCCTCCCCCCTTGAACAGTTTTAGGTGTTTGCAACTTTCACCAATGTTGTTGCTTGCCATTTTCTACTGCTCTTTCTATACCTTTCATTCCCAGCAATTTTACATAGTAGATAGCCTGTTTTTGGCTTGTCTTGCTGTTTACTTTGCATACATTCCACTGTTCATAAATCCTGAGGGAACTCATCTATTTCTTCCAAGGCCAAGCTAGACTAGTAGTTGATATGCTCCATTGGTTGTTTGCTGTATTGAATATTAAGTGTATTCTGCCTTGTCAGGAAAGATTGTCAAATATATCCGACAATCCAACCATGGTAGAAGTGAAAATGTAGACTTTGGCCTGAGCTGTAAGACCACAAATACCTCAGGTATTTGTTTCAACTCTGTGTTTTCAAGATTGATAAATACAATTTTAAAATCAAAATACTATGGAGCACAGCACAAAGTGTCATTTAATAGTATGAGAGGCATAAATATACTTACTCGATTAACAAACAAATAAATCAACCTATAAATTTCATTCATGGTGTATTTTGACTGAGAGCACTTAGAAAAGTAATTATTTAAAGAGTAAAACATCTTTTCTTCCAATAACATTTGCAAGATCACCTGCTCTTCAGTTTTGTTAAATCTGCAGTATTACTCTGTATCTGCACAGACTTACATTACTGTAGTTCGCAACTTTCCCTGATTCTGTGAAACACTCCTGTTTTACCATGTTTTTCCCCTGTCCTTCATACGGTTATAGATTTTCTAAGACATCTTTAAAGATTAGACTCAGGCAACAATGCCAGATATTAGAGTTTAATAGTACTTAATATTCATAAAATGCATACAGATGGAAAACCTGTTGTACTATTAACTTTAGAAATAATATCTAAAAATCATCCCTGATTTTTGGCCGTTGGCCTCCATAATTTTTTACTTTGTCCCTGGTTATTGACCAAAGAAACAGAGAGGTATGTATGTCACAAGCATGATGTTCTTAAACATAAGCACTTGCAATTTGTAAATAAGTATATTCATCAACAGACTATGGTAAACCATACATTTTTTATTAATATGCTTGTTTGCCCTGCGTAAAATATCTGATGACATCATAGTGTACCATGTACAACTAATTTACTTTAATGTTTAAAATTACTTATGCAATTAATGGTTTGATTGATGACATTATATAACAGTAATTGTAACTGAGTTGCTTTAAAACAACTTGAACCAGTGAAGACTTGATTACTAATTTTAATTTTTCTAAATTGTTGAATTTATTGACATATAGTAACTGTTAAAATTTTGAGGAATGTAAGTGTAGCCCTCAGCATACAGGAATTAAAAGAGTGAATGTGGTGAATATATATTAAGTCTATGGCAGTGATATCTCAGAACATTCTGCCTTTTCTGAGGGACATTGATCTGGGAGTTACTGTATGCGTAAATAGCAGAGGAATGGGGGAGTTACTATATGCATAAATAGCAGAGGAATTGGGGAGCTACTGTATACATAAGTAGCAGAAGATTGGGGGAGTTACTGGATGTGTAATTAGCAGAGGAATGGGGGAGTTCCAGTATAAGCAAGTAGCAGACAAATCGGTGAGTTACTGTACATGTAAGTAGCAGAGGAATGGGGGAGTTACTGTACAGGTAAGTAGAAGAGGAATGGGGGAGTTACCTTATAGGCAAGAAGCAGAGGATTGGAGGAATTACTGTATACAGAACTAGCGGAGGAATGGGGGAGTTACTGTATACATATGTACTGCAGTTCTGAAGAAGTCTTGGATGATGAAAGCACTTGACTGACTGTGTTACTACTGAGTCTTTCTTGTTGTGGAATTAAATAATTTTATTTGATACTACCGAGTCTGGTACTTGGCTACTTGGAGTGGTGATTCTGGTTTCTCTGTATATATAAGTAGCAGAGGAATGGGGGGGTTATTGTATATGTAAAGAGCAAAGGAATGGGGGAGCTACTGAACAGGTAAGCAGCAAAGGAATAAGGCAGTTACTATATACATAAGTAGCAGAGGAATAGGGGAGTTACTGTACAAATAAGTAGCAGAGGAATGGGGAGTTACTGCATGCATAATTAGCAGAGGAATGGGGAGTTACTGCATGCATAATTAGAGGAATGGGGGAGTTACTGCATGCATAATTAGCAGAGGAATGGAGGAGTTACTGTATGCATAAGTAGCAGAGGAATGGGGGAGTTACCATATACATCAATAGCAGAGGAATGGGGGAGTTACTGTATATGTAAGTAGCAGAGGAATGGGGGGTACTGTATACATAAGTGGAAAAGGAATGGGGAATTATTGTATAGGTAGGTAGCAGAGGAATGGAGAGTTACTCTATAAGTAAGTAGCAGAAGAATGGGGGAGTTACTGTATAGGTAAGTAGCAGAGGAATAGGGGACTTAACTCTATGTGTAAGTAGCAGAGGGATGGAGGAGTTATAGTATGCATAATTAGCAGAGGAATGGGGGAGTTACTGTATGTGTAATTAGCAGAGGAATGGGGGAGTTCCTGTATAGGTAAATAGCAGAGGAATGGAGGATGTATTGTATGCATAATTAGCAGAGGAATGGGGGAGTTACTGTATGCGTAATTAGCAAAGGAATGGGGGTTTTACTGTATATGTAAGTAGCAAAAGAATGGGGGATGTGTAATTAGCAGAACAATGGGGGCGTTCCTGTATAGGTAAGTAGTAAAGGAATCGAAGAGTTACTGTAATCATAAGTAGAATAGGAATGGGGGAGTTACTGTATACGTAAGTAGCAGAAGAATGGGGGTGTTCCTGTATAGGTAAGTAGCAGAGGAATCAGGGAGTTACTGTATACATAAGTAGCAGAGGCACAGGTGAGTTACTGTATGCATAATTAGCAGAGGAATGGGGGAGTTACTGTACAGGTAAGTAGCAGAGGAATGAGGGAGTTAACTGTATGCATAATTAGCAGATGAATGGGGGAGTTGCTGTATGCGTGATTACAGAGGAATGGGGGAGTTCCGGTATAGGTAAGTAGGAGAGGAATCGGGGTGTTACAGTATGCACAAGCAGAAGAGGAACGAGGGAGTTACTGCATACGTAAGTAGCAGAAGAATGGGGAGTTATTGTATGTGTAATTAGCAGAGGAATGGGGGAGTTCCTGTATAGGTAAGTAGCAGAGGAATCAGGGAGTTACTGTATGCATAAGTAGCAGAAGAATGGGAGAGTTACTCTATATGTAAGTAGCAGACAAATGGGGGAGTTATTGTATAGGTAAGTAGCAGAGGAATGGGGGAGTTACTCTATGTGTAATTAGCAGAGGAATGTGGGAGTTCCTGTATATGTAAGTAGAAGAAGAATGGGGGATTTACTGCATATGTAAGTAGCAGAAGAATGGGGAGTTACTGTATGTGTAATTAGAAGAGGAATGGGGTGTTTATAGGCATGTAACAGAGGATTTGGGAAGTTACTGTATATGTAAGTAGCAGAGGAATGGGGGTTACTGCATAGGTAAGTATCAGAGGACTGGGACAGTTACTGTATGTATAAGTAGCACTGGAATGGAGGAGTTACTGTATCCATAATTAGCAGAGGAATGGGGGAGTTACTGTATGTGTAATTAGCAGAGGAATGGGGGAGTTACTGTATACGTAAGTAGCAGAAGAATTGAGGAGTTACTTTATGCGTAATTAGCAGAGGAATGGGAGAGTTCCTGTATAGGTAAGAGGCAGAGGAATGGGGGAGTTACTGTATATGTAAGTAGCAGAGGAATGACAGAATTATGGTATACGTAAGTAACAGAGGAATGGGGGAGTTACTCTATACATAAGTAGTAGTGGAATGGGGGAGTTATTGTATACATAAGTAGAAAAGGAATGGGGGAGTTACTGTATATGTAAGTAACAGAGGAATGGGGGAGTTTCAGTACAGGTAAGTAGGAGAGGAATGGGGAGTTAACTGAATGTGTAAGTAGAAGAGGATTGGAGGAGTTAATGCATGCATAATTAGCAGAGGAATGGGGGAGTTACTGTATGTGTGATTAGCAGAGGAATGGGGAAGTTCCTGTAGAGGTAAGTAGCATAGGATTTGGGAGTTACTGTATGCATAAGCAGAAAAGGAATGGAGAGTTACTGTATACGTAATTAGCAGAAGAATAGGGGAGTTCCTGTATAGGTAACTAGCAGAGGAATCGGGGAGATAGTGTAATCATAAGTAGAATAAGAATGGGGAAGTTACTGTATACGTAAGTAGCAGATGAATGAGGGAGTTCCTGTATAAGTAAGTAACAGAGGAATCCAGGAGTTACTGTTTATATAAGTAGCGGAGGAATGGGTGAGTCACTGTATGCATAATTAGCAGAGGAATAGGGAGTTACTGTATAGGTAACAGAGGAATGGGAAGTTACTGTATGTGTAAGTAGAAGAGGAATGGAGGAGTTACTGTATGCATAATTAGCAGAGAAATGGGGAGATACTGTATGTGTAGCAGAGGAATGGGGGAGTTACTGCTTAGGTATGTTGCAGAGGAATGGGGGAGTTACTGTATACATCAGTAGCAAAGGAATGTGGAAGTTACTGTATATGTAAGTAGCAGAGGAATGGGGAGTAACTATATACATAAGTAGCACAGGAATGGGGGAGTTACTGTATACTAATGTAGCAGAGAAATGTGAGAATTACTGTATGTGCACTTAGCAGATGAATGGAGGAGTAACTGTATGGAGAATGAGCAGAGGAATGGGGGAGTTACTGTATGCGCAATTAGCAGAAGAATGGGTGTGTTACTGTATGTGTAATTATCAGAAGAATGGGGAGTTACTGTATGCATAAGTAGCAGAGGAATGGGGGTGTTACTGTATAGGTAAGAAGAAGAGGAATGCAGGAGGTACTGTATAAACAAGTAGCAGAGTGCACTTAGCAGACGAATGGAGGAGTTACTGTATGCAGAATTAGCAGAGGAATGGGGGAGTTACTGTATACATAAGCAGAAGAAGAGTGGGGGAGTTACTGTATGTGCAATTATTTGAGGAATAGGGAGTTACTGTATAGATAAGTAGCAGACGAATGGGAGAGTTACTGTATACATAAGTAGCAAAGGAATGGGGGAGTTACTGTATATGTAATTAAAAGCAGAATGGGGGAGTTACTGTATGCGTAATTAGCAGAGAAATGGGGAGTAACTGTATGTGTAAGTAGCAAAGGAATGGAGGAGTTACTATATGCATCAGTAGTAGAGCAATGGGGGAGTTACTTTATATGTAAGAGGCAGAAGAATGGGAGAGTTACTGTATACTTAAGTAGCAGAAGAATGGGGGAGTTACTGTATGTGTAATTAGCACAGGAATGGGGGAGTTCCTGTATTTGTAAGTAGCAGAGGAATCAGGGAGTTACTGTATGCATAAGTAGCAGAGGAATGGGGAGTTACTGTATACGTAAGTAGCAGACAAATGTGGGAGTTACTGTATGTGTAATTAGTAGAGGAATGGGGGAATTCCTCTATAAGTAAGTAGCAGAAGAACTGGGAAATTACTGTATATGTAGAGGAGTGCGGGTGTTACTGTATACATAAGTAGCAAAGGAATGGGGATTTACTGTATAGGTAAGTAGAAGAGGAATGGGAGAGTTACTGTATGTGCAAGTAGCAGAGGAATGGAGGTGTCACTGTATGTGTTAGCAAAGGAATGGGTGAGTTACTGTATACGTAAGTAGCGGAAGAATGGGGAGTTACTGTATGTGTAATTAGCAGAGGAATGGGTTAGTTCGTGTATAAGTAAGTAGCAGAGGAATAGGGGAGTTACTGTATATATAAGTAGCAGAGGAATTGGAATGTTACTGTATACATTAGAAACAGAGGATTGGGGGTGTTAGTGTATAGGTAAGTAGCAGAGGAATGGAGGAGTTGCTCTATTTGTAATAAGCAGATGAATGGGAGAGTTACTGCATACAAAAGTAGGAGAGGAATGGGGGAGTTATTGTACAGGTAAGTAGGACAGGATCAGGGGAGTTACTGTGTAGGTAAGTAGCAGAGGAATGGGGGCATTATGCTATACATAAGAAGTAGAGGAATGGGGGAGTTATTCTATATGTAATTAGAGGAATGGGGAAGTTACTGTATAGGTAAGTAGCAGAGGAATGTGGTGAGTTGCTGTATACGAAAGTAGCAGAGGAATGGGGGAGTTACTGTATACACAAGTAGCAGAGGAATGGGGGATATACTGTATACGTAAGTATCAAAGGAATGGGGTAGTTACTGCATGCATAATTAGCAGAGGAGTGGGGAAGTTACTGTATGCATACGTAGCAGAGGAATGGTGAGTTATTATATACATAAGTAGCAGAGGAATGGGGATTTACTGTATACGTAAGTAGCAGATGAATAGGGGAGTTACTGTATGCATAAGTAGCAGAGGAATAGTGTCTTACTGTATACATAAGTAGCAGAAAAATGGGGGAGTTACTGTACACAAGTAAAGGAATGAGAGAATTACTGTATACGCACTTAGCAGATGAATGGAGGAGTTATGCATGCAGAATTAACAGAGGAAAAGGGGAGCTACTGTATGCGTAATTAGCAGAGGAATGGGGGAGTTACTGCATACATAAGTAGCAGAAGAATGGGAAAGTTACTGTACAGGTAAATGGCAGAGGAATGGGGAGTTACTGTATATGTAAGTAGCAGAGGAATTGGGTAGTGACTGTATACACAAATAGCAAAGGAATGGGAGAAATACTGTATGTGCACTTAGCAGACGAATGGAGGAGTTACTGTATGCAGAAGTAGCAGAGGAATGGGGTAGTTACTGCATGCATAATTAGCAGAGGAGTGGGGGAGTTACTGTATGCATAAGCAGCAGAGGAATGGGTGTGTTCCTGTATATGTAAGTAGCAGAGGAATGAGGGAGTTACTGTATACGTACATAACAGAGGAATGGGGCAGATACTTTCTGCATAAGTAGCAAAGGAGTGGGGTATTTACTTTATAGTTAAGTAGCAGAGTAATGGGTGAGTTATTGTACATGAAAGTAGCAGACGAATGGGGGAGTTACTGTATACGTAATTAGCAGAGAACTGGGGGAGTTTCTGTTTGAATAATTAGCAGAGGAATGGCAGAGTTACTTTATGTATAGTTAGTAGAGGAATGAGGGAACTACTATATACATCAATAGTAGAGGAATGGGGAGTTATGCTATATGTAAGAAGCAGAGGAATAGGGGAGTTACTGTATACATAAGTAGCAGAGGAATGGGGGGATTGCTGTCTATGTAAGTAGCCAAAGAATAGGGGGTTACTGTGTACATAAGTAGTAGAGGAATGGGGGAATTACTGTATAGGTACTTAGCAGAGGAATGGGGGAGTTACTGTATACGTAAGTAGCAGAGGAATGGGGAGTTACTATTTAGGTAAGTAGCAGAAGAATGGGGTGATTAAATGTATGTGTAGCAGAGGAATGGGGGAGTTACTGTATGTGTGATTAGCAGAGGAATGGCAGAGTTACTGTATTTGTAAGTAACAGAAAAATGGGGGAATTACTGTATGTGTTAATAGCAGAGGAATGGGGGTGTTCCTGTATAGCTGAGTAGGAGAGGAATCAGGGAGGTACTTTATGCATAAGTAAAGGAATGGGAGAGTTACTGTATACATAAGTAGCAGAGGAATGGGGGAGTTACTGTATAGGTAAGTAGCAAAGGAATGGGGGAATTAACTGTATGTGTAAGTAGAAGAATGGAGGAGTTATGCATGCATAATTAGCAGAGGAGTGGGTGACTTTTTCTATGTGTAATTAGGAGAGGAATCTGGGAGTTACTGTATGCATAAGAAGAAGAGGGATAGGGAAGTTGCTGTACATGTAAATAGCAGAAGAAGCGGGGAGGTACTGTATGTGTAATTAGCAGAGGAATCGGGGAGTTGCTCTATAGATAAGTACCAGCGGAATTGGGAGGCTACTGTATATGTAAGTAGTAGAGGAATGAGGGAGTTACTGCATAGGTAAGTAGCAGAGGAATGGGGGAGTTACTGTATACGTAAATAGAAGAGGAATGGGGAGTTACTGTATGGGTAAATAGCAGAAGAATGGAGGAGTTGTGTGCATAATTAGCAGAGGAATGGAGGAATTACTGTATCTTTAATTAGCAGAGGAAAGGGGAAGTTACTGTATACGTAAGTAGCAGAAGAATTGGGGTGTTACTGTATGCATAATTAGCTGTGCAATGGGGGTGTTACTGTATACATAAGTAGCAGAGGAATAGGGGAGTTAATGTATGTGTATGTAGCAGAGGAATTGCGGTGTTCCAGTATATGTATGGAGGGGAGGACTGGGGGTATTACTGTATACGTAAGTAGCAGAGGAATGGGGGAGTTACTGTATAAGTAAGTAGCAGAGGAATGGAGGAGTTACTGTATGCATAAGTAGCAGAAGAAAGGTAGAGTTACTGTATACGTAAGAGTTACTGTATAGATAAGTCGAAGAGGAGAGGGGGAGTTACTGTATACATAAGTAGCAGATGAATGGGGGAGTTACTGTATATGTAAGTAGCAGAAGAATGGGGGAGTTACTGCATGCATAATTAGCAGAGCAATGGGGGTGTTACTGTATACATAAGCGGAGGAATGGGGGAGTTACTGTATGCATAAGTAGCAGTGGAATGTGTGACTTACTGTATACAGAAGTCATAGAGGATTGGGGGAGTTACTGCATACACAAGTAGCAGAGGAATGGGGGAGTTACTGTATATGTAAGTAGCAGAGGATTGTGGCTGTTAGTGTATACATAGGTAGGAGAGGAATGGGGGAGTTACTGTATATGTAAGTAGTGGAATGGGGGAGTTACTGTATGCCTACTTAGCAGAGGAATGGGGGAGTTACTGTATACATACATAGCAAAAGAATGGGGGAGTTACTGTACACCTAAGTAGCAGAGGAATGGGAGAGTTACTGTATACATAAGTAGCAGAGGAACAGGGAATTACTGTATACATAAGTGACAGAGTAATGGGAGAGTTATTGTATACGTAAGTAGCAGAGGAATGGGGATGTTACTGCATAGGTAAGCAGCAGAGGAATGTGTGAGTTACTGTATAGTTAAGTAACAGAGGAATGGGGGAGATCTTGTATAGGTAAGTAGCAGAGGAATGCGGGAGTTACTCTATACATGAGAAGCAGAGAAATGGGGGAGTTTTGGTATAGACAGGTAGCAAAGGAATGTTGGAGTTACTGTGTAGGCAAGTAGCAGAGGAATGGGGTAGTTACTGTGTATGTAAGTAGCATAGAAATGGGGTAGTTACTGTATATGTATGTAGCAGATGAATGGGGACTTTACTGTACACATAAGTAGCAGAGGAATGGGGGAGTTACTGTATACTTATGTAGCAGAGGAATGGGGCTCTTACTGTATACATAAGTAGCAGAGGAATGGGGTTGTTACTGCATGCGTAAGTTGTCGAGGAATGGGGGAGTTACTGTATGCATAATTAATGGGAGGAATGGGGGTGTTACTCTATACGTAAGTAGAAGAGGAATGGGGGAGTTACTGTATACATAAGTAGTAGAGGAATGGGGCTCTTCCTGTACATGTATGTAGCAGAGGCATGTGTGAGTTCATGTATGCATAAGTATCAGAGGAATGAGGGAGTTACTGTGTGCATAATTAGCAGTGCAAGGGGGGTGTTACTGTATGCATTAGCAGCAGAGGAATGCTAGAGTTACTGTATGTGTAAGTAGCAGAGGAATGGGAGATTTATTATAGCAGAGGAATGGGGGTGTTCCTGTATATGTAAGTAGGAGAGGAATGGGGGTGTTACTGTATACGTAAGGAGAGGAATGGGGGAATTACTGTATAAGTAAGTAGCAGAGGAATGGAGTTACTGTATGCATAAGTAGCAGAAGAATGGGGGCATTACTGTAAAGGTATGAAGGAGAGGTATGGGGAGTTATTGTATGCATAATCAGTAGAGGAATAAGGGAGTTACTGTATGCATAAGTAGAAGAGGAATGTGGCAGTTACTGTATGCGTTAGTAGTGAAGAATAGATGAGTTACTGTATGCATAATTAGCAGAGGAATAAGGGAGTTACTGTATGCATAAGTAGAAGAGGAATGTGAGAGTTTCTGTACATGTAAGTCACACAGGAATGGGGGAGTTACTGTAAATGTAAGCAGAGGAATGGGGGAGTTACTGTATACATAAGTAGCAGAGGAATAGGGAATTACTGTATGCATGATTAGCAGAGAAATGGTGGAGTTTCTGTATGCATAATTAGCCAAGGAATGGGGGAGTTACTGTATGTGTAGTTACAGATGAATGGGGGCGTTACTGTATACATAAGTAGCAGAGGAATAGGGGAGTTGCTATATGCGTAATTAGGAGAGGAATGGGGGCTTTACTGCATATGTAAGTAGCAGAGGAATGAGGGAGTTACTCTTTAGATAAGTAGCAGAGGAATGGGAAAGATACTGTAAACATAAGTAGCAGAGGAATGGGAGAGTTACTATATAGAAAAGTAGCAGAGGAGTGGAGGATTTACTGTTTATGTAAGTAGAGGAATGGTGGAGTTTCTGTATACATAAATGGCATAGGAATGGGGGAGTTACTGTACACAAGTAGCAGAGGAATGGAGGATGTTACTGTATACATAAGTTGCAAAGGAATATTGGAGATACTCTATAGTTAAGTAGCAGAAGAATGGGGGGAGTTATTGTATAGGAAAGTAGCAGAGGAATGGGGGAGTTATTGTATACGTAAGTAGCAGAGGAATGTGGGAGTTACTGTATAGGTAAGCAGCAGAGGAATGGGGACGTTACTGTATACGTAAGTAGCAGAGGAATGGGGGAGATACTGTTTATGTAAGTAGCAGAGGAATGGGGGAGATACTGTATACGTAAGTAGCAGAAGAATGCAGGAGTTATGGTATAGGTAAGTAGCAGAGGAATGGGAGAGTTACTGTAAAGGTAAGTAGCAGAGGATGGAAGCATTACTGTATATGTAAGTAGAGGAATGGGGGCATTACTGTATATGTAAGCAAAGGAATAGGGAGTTACTATATACCTAAATAGTAGAGGATGAGGGAGTTACTGTATATGTAAGCAGAGGAATGGGAAAGTTAGTGTATACATAAATAGCAGAGGAATGGGGGTGTTACTGTATACGTCAGTAGCAAAGGATTGGGGAAGTTACTGTAAGAGTAATTAACAGAGGAATGGGGTTGTTACTGTATACATATGTAGCAGAGAAATTGGGGAGTACTGTTTAGATAAGTAGTAAAGGAAAGGGGGAGTTACTGTATACATAAGTAGCAGAGGAATGGGGGGTTACTGTATACACAAGTAGCAGAGGAATGGGGTTGTTCCTGTATATGTATGTAGCAGAGAAATGGGGGAGATACTGCATTTGTAAGTAGCAGAGGAATGGGGGAATTAATGTATGCGTAATTAGCAGAGGAATTGAGCAGTTACTGTATGCACAATTAGCAGCGGAATATGGGAGTTACTGTATACGTACACCGTAAAGGAATGGGGGAGTTATTGTGTGCGTAAGTAGCAGAGGAATGGTGGAGTTACTGTATGCGTAAGTCGCAGAGGAATGAGGGAGTTACTGTATGTGTAAATAGCAGAGGAATGGGGGAGTTATTGTATGCGTAAGTAGCAGAGGAATTGGGGATTTACTGTATCTGTAATTAGCAGAGGAATGGTGGAGTTTCTTTATATATAAGTGCACAGGAATGGGGGATTTACTGTACACAAGTAGCAGAGGAATGGGGGAGTTATTATATAGGTAAGTAGCAGAGGAATGGGGGAGTAATTGTAAATGCAAGTAGAGGAATGGGAGCATTACTGTATATGTAAGTAGCAGAGGAATGGGGAAGTTACTGTATATGTAAGTAGCAGAGGAATGGGGGAGTTACTGTATACATAAGTAGCAGAGGAATGGGGAAGGTATTATATAGGTAAGTAGCAGAGGAATGGGGGAGTTACTGTATATGTAAGTAGCAGAGGAAATGGGGAGTTACTGTATATGTAAGTAGCAGAGGAATGGGAAATTTACTCTATACGTAAGTAGCAGAAGAAAGGGGGAGTTGCTGTATGCATAATTAGCTGAGGAATGGGGAAGTAACTGTATGCATAATTAGCCGAGTAATGGGGAGTTACTGTAGGCGTAATCATAGCCAGCGTTAGGCACCCGCGAAACCCACTGCCGCGGGGAGCCCCCGATTACCTCCCCGCAAATGAGGGCCTCCATTCAGCAGATGTGGGTTGCTCCGACTGGCGTTGCTCTTCTTCAGCTCATCTCCTCATGGATGTCCGCATAGTCTGGCTTCCTGGACCCTGCCATCACCACGAAAATCAGAACTGTGTTTTCGGTTTTTTTTTTTTTTGGATTCGCTGGCAAGCTGCACTCAGTCAGGTCCGCTCGCTGAAACAAGGGATCTGATTGGCTGCAGCAGCCTGCGAACTGAGTCCTTTTTTTTTTAAATTTTTTAAAGTTGGAAGTGATGAAGCAAGGACCTGATTGGCCCTTGCAAATCACTTCCTGCATAAACTGCCTTTAAAAAAGGCATCTGCAGCTAATAAGGATCACTTCTCTTGTTTTTAAACAGAGGAGTGTTCCTTAGTAACAGCAGAGTGCAGAGATCGAGCCGGGTTTGGACCAGCGTGAGGACAGACTTTATTAATAAAAAATAATGAGGTTTCTTCAGTAATGATTTGCTAGAAAATTAAGCTGACTGTTTTGCATTGCAGACTACAAGTACAAGAAGTATAGGCTCATGGAAAAGTTTAATATTAAACTGAAAGTCACAAATCTATATACAGAATTCAAAAACTAATTTTATTTCTGTGCCAGACCATTGATCAATAAATTAAATGAAGCTTTCCATTTAGAAACATTTAATTGTTTGACACACCATATGCTATTAATAGAGCACCTTTATGCACACACACACACACACACACACATATATATATATATATATATATATATATATATATATATATATATATATATATATACATGTATAAATATATATATATATATATATATATATATATATATATATATATATATATATATATACATATATATATATATATATATATATATATATATATATATATATATATATATATATATATATGTGTGTATATATATATATATATATATATATATATATATATATTTTTTTTTTTTTAATAATGGTTATCTGTAGTCATCAAATGGGCAAGGAAAGAAGTTCAAAGTATGTTCTCACTCTGTAATTTGCATTTTTGCCTGCACTGTTTCTGTTACTTAGAGAAGGTCAAAGAGGCCAGAGCTGGGAAGCCTCAGATATCTCCACAATGATGACTTTGTGATGAGAACTGCCTCTTCCACTCTCCCATTTAGATAATCTTTCACATTTGCTACTTTTGAATGTGAAAGCAAGACACAAGTGCTCATAAGCTTTCCCCATTCACAAGGGAGAGGGCTTCTCATCAGAGTTTATTAATTGCATTTAGTCTAACAAAACAACAAATTAACCCTGTATTATCCAAAATGGCAGAGACCACCTATGCTCTGCAATACTTAAGGATGTACATTCATCCTTGTTAGTCAGAGACTCAATAGGTTTCACACCATCTTTTGATGCCACAAAGAATTGAAGGCTATGAGAGTTATTTCCATGCCAAGCAAATGGATGCATTTTCCAGTAGTAATTCTGCTTTACAACATTAGGGGGTTGGGGGGAGCTGGATTCTTGTTCCAGCACTGTTAGTGCACTGTAGCATTAGAGGATGCTACACACCTGAGGTGCCACTGTGCCTGGATTTATTTTCCAGTACTGTCACTGCACCGCAGTGGGATGCTGCACCTATGCTTGGACACCTGAGATACCACTGTGCCTTGATCCATATTCTAGTACTAATGCGGCAGTATAATGTCATGGAGTACTGCACTCATCAAATACCACTGTGTCTGGATTCACATTCTAGTACTAATGCAGCAGTATAATGTTATGGAGTACTGCACTCCTCAGATGCCACTGTGCCTGGATTCATGTTTCAGTACTGACTGCAATGCACAATAGTGGAATACTGCACTCCTGAGACACCACCTTTCAAATAAGCCACTAAACTGAAGTTCCCATCTGAATGAGATGATTGCAGCTTAGATGGATGTTAAATGTTCTACTAAATCAATTGACAATTGTAGGGCTATACAAATACAGCAAAGAACATTGCACAAAAATAGAACAGTTTTAACATTCATACAAGGCCAGATTCCTAGACAAATGCATGAGAGAAAAAAGAAAAGAAAAGAAAAGAAAAGAAAAGAAAAAAAAGCAAAATAACTCAGAACACCAAGCTCCTTCTGCCACATTGAACCTATTTTATTTATTGTAAGTTATCTAAGCAGTTGGAATGGCCAGACAACCCTTTTCAGCTTTTACACAGAACTGACATTAAGCAATTAATTCAAGCCATAATATAATACAAATATAAGGATTACAAAGTGAAATATTATGCATAGTAAACTTATACTATACTATGCAACAATTAAAACAGTATACTCAAATATAGTTAAACGTGCACTAATCTAGCCTCCCCGTATATCAGTATGAACCTTGCCCCCATCATCATTGCACCAGTGACAGTAAGGTCCTTGACCATTCTGCCTCTCAAGTATTGCTTGGGTAAACCACTTCAGGTTGCCACTAAATGTATACTGTACAGCTTTTCTTTATTTTTTTTCTTATACCACTGATATTTCAATTTGCTTTTTATACACCACAAAATTACATTAGGATTATTACTTTTATCATAGAATTACCATCACATTGTACTAGCAGTACACCTCTCCTCTCCCTAAAATCTTCAAACATTTGACACCTCCTCCCCAAATCTTGCTCAGTCTAGCAGAACATTATACACCCATTTATTAGTTCATCTAAACCTAGGAATATATAAAACATTTCTACCTTGCACTTATGGTGGTTACAGTGTATTTGCATGCCCTGCAACACTTTAAAATCCACTTGTTTATAAAACACTATTTGATACAGCTGGTCTTTCTTCTCCAAATGTTATATAATCTACTGTCCAAGGGGGGGGGGGGTACAGAAGTGTGTCTCCTCATAAGAAAATGCTTATTTTGAGCTGCTGCTTTTATTGTGTGCATTGGATAACTTTCACTATGTTAGGCTCTGGCTGGGGTGATCCCAAAAACTGAATGACAATTTCTAATAAATAGAACCTGATAAGATAATCACAAAATGTGCAATGGCATCCTTTCCTGCAGAAACTCTTCTCTAAAATCTTATTATCTAATAAATATTTGATATAATGCTGTATGTTATATGGATTAAGCACACTCACCTTTAAAACTGTCATGATCAATCTGCACTCAGAACAAAAAGAACCAGAACCACTTATTTAATGAATGAAGCTTATCCTTTTTAGTGTCTTTTGCAATGTTTTTGTCTGTATTTGGGTGCACCATTTAAAAAAAAAAAAAAAACTTTGCACCCTATATTGGGCTAAACCTTACCTCACTGACTAGGCTAGTTAAATCATTATCTCTACTCTGTTGTTACCCACCCTCATATATATGATGTTCCTTTATTTGTCAGTTTGCAAACTTTCTAGATAACCATGCTAGAAAACGTCTACAACAAAATAGCTAATTTCACAGCTGATATGCTTTATAGATGGCATAAATGCATGGTATTAAAACTGGTTAGAATTGACTGACTATAATATTAAAAACTACATTTTTTTTCTGAGTCATTTTACAACCTGAAAAATGATAAACAATAAAAAAAAATATTATCCACCCTTATTCCAATCTGTGACTTTCCTCTCCTACTCCTACTCCTGGTCAAGTCTTCATAAGTTACATTTATCCACTCTATCTGTGTGGGAGTCTCTGTGCATCAGTCTGTCTGTGTGGGAGTCTGTGTCAGTGTCTGTGTACCTCTGTTAGACTGGCTACTTTGATGCGGTACAGAGGCTTGTCTTAATGTAACAACATTGCTACTAAATGCCAGTCAGTGTGGGTGTCTTTGTGTACCTCTTTGGGACTGGCTACCTTGATGCGGTACAGAGGCTTGTCATAATGTTACATCATTGCTACTAAATGCCAGTCCGTGTGGGGAATCAGTGTGGGTGTCTTTGTGTGCCACTTTGGGACTGGTTACCTTGATGCGGTACAGAGGCTTGTCATAATGGAACAACATTGCTACAAAATGCCAGCTGTAGCTCTCGATCTCATGGCACAAAATCTGGACAAAGCCACAGATAATGGGGTTCCAGCCCCAAAGATCTGGGTAAATTTTAAATATTGCTCTTATAAACTGAAAATGTTAGAATAAAATGTCTTACCATGCATGTTCTGAAGGGTATATGAAGTTAAACTGAAATGCCTGTCATTTAAGGAATTCAGTCATCAATGATTTGCCACAAAAAAAAAAAATCAAGAAAACTCCAAATTGAGGAACAGACCAAACAAGAGTCACATCTGGACATTCTTTGAAAATCTGGGCAGTTGAGTACGCAGTCAGTGCCTGCATCTATGAGTGGCTACCTTGCTGTGGTACAGGGATTTGTCCATAATATAACATTGGCACTAAATGCCATTTGGTGTGTGTGTGTATGTGTGTGTGTGTGTGTGTGTGTGTGTGTGTGTGTGTGTGTGTGTGTGTGTGTGTGTGTGTGTGTGTGTGTGTGTGTGTGTGCAGCTGAGTGGCAACCTTGCTGTGGTACAGGAGTTTCATAATGTCACATTGGTACTAAATGCCAGTCAGTGCGTGCACCTGTGAGTTGCTACCTTGCCGTGTGCACTTGTGAGTCGCTAACTTGCTGTGGTACAGGGGTTTATTGGAATGTAACATTGGTACTAAATGCCAGTCAGTGTGTGTACCTGAGAAGCTATCTTGCTGTGGTACAGGGTTTGTCATAATGTAACATTGGTACAAAATGCCAGTCAGTGTGTGCACCTGAGTCACTACCTTGCTGTGATACAGAGGTTTGTCTTAATGCAACATTGGTACTAAGTACCAGTCAGTGAGTGTACCTGTGAGTAGCTACCATACTGTAGAACAGGGGTTTATCGTAATGTAACCTTGGTACTAAACGCCAGTCTGTGGCTTGGCACATCAATTCTTAATAATCTGAATGTAGTGACACTAGTGGTTAAATGGTGCTGGATGAGCTTGACAGGGAAGGGGGTGCAATGGTAATGTGGTCACGCTTGATGTTCCCTTGAGTAGGGCCCCCAACTTGAACCTTGCTGGGGGCCCCTAAAATGCTAGCACCGGCCCTGGGCATAATTAGCAGATGAATGGTGGCATTACTGTATACGTAAGTAGCAGAGGAAATGGGCAGTTACTGTATAGATAAGTAGCAGAGGTATGGGGGAGTTGGGCAGTTACTGTATAGATAAGTAGCAGAGGTATGGGGGAGTTACTGTATATGTAAGTAGCAGAGGAATAGGGGAGTTACTGTATATGTAAGTAGCAGAGGAATAGGGGAGTTACTGTATGCATAAATAGCATAGGAATGGGGGAGTTACTGTATGTGTAATTAATGGAGGAATGGGGGAGTTACTGTATATGTAAGTAGCAGAGGAATGGGGCTCTTCCTGTATATGTAAGTAGCAAAGGAATGGAGGAGATACTGCATTCGTATATAGCAGAGGAATTTGGGAGTTACTGTATGCATAATTAGCAGAGCAATTGGGGGTGTTACTGTTTGCATAAGTAGTGGAGAAATGGGGGTGGTACTGTATAGATAAGTAGCAGAGGAATGGGAGAGTTACTGTATGCATAAGTAGCAGAGGAATGGAGCAGTTACTGTATGCATAAGTAGCAGAGGAATGTGGGAGTTACTGTATGCGTACGTCGCAAAGGAATGGGGAGTTATTGTATACATAAGTAGCAGAGAAATGGGGGAGTTATTATATATGTAAGTAGCAGAATAATGGGGGAGATACTATAGGCCTAATAAGCAGAGGAAAGTGGAAGTTACTTTATTCATAAGTAGCTGAGGAATGGGAGAGTTACTATATAGATAAGTAGCAGAGGAATGGGAGAGTTACTATATCGATAAGTAGCAGAGGAGTGGGGGAGTTACTGTTTACATAATTAGCAGAGGAATGATGGAGTTACTGTATGCATAAGTTGCAGAGGAATGGGGGAGTTACTGTATGCGTAAATAGCAGAGGAATGGAGTTACTCTATGCATAAGTAGCAGAGGAATTGGGGCCTTACTGTATCTGTAATTAGCAGAAGAATGGTGAAGTTTCTGTATACATAAGTCGCATAGGAATGGGGGAGTCACTGTACACATAAGTAGCAGAGGAATGGGGATTTATTGTATAGGTAAGTAGCAGAGGAATGGGGGAGTTACTGTATACATAAGTAGCAGAAGAATGCGGGAGTTATGGTATAGGTAAGTAGCAGAAGAATGGGGGAGTTACTGTATATGTAAGTAGCAGAGGAATGGGGGAGTTACTGTATGTAAGTAGCAGAGGAATGTGAAAGTTACTATATACATAAGTAGCATAAGAATGAGGGAGTTACTGCATACATAAGTAGCAGAGGAACAGGGAAGTAACGGTATGCATAATTAGCCGAGTAATGGAGAGTTACTGTATGCTTAATTAGCAGATGAATGGAGGTTTTACTGTATACATAAGTAACATTGGAATGTGGGAGTTACTACATGCGTATTTAACAGAGGAATGGGGGCTTTGCTGTATACGTAAGTAGCAGAAGAATGGGGCAGTTACTGTAAAGATAAGTAGCAGAAGTATGGGGGAGTTACTGTATATGTAGGAAGCAGAGGAATAGTGGAGTTACTGTATGCATAAGTAGCATAGGAATGGGGGAGTTACTGTATGTGTAATTAATGGAGGAATTGGGGAGTTACTGTATATGTAAGCAGCAGAGGAATGGGGCTCTTCCTGTATATGTAAGTAGCAGAGGAATGGAGGAGATACTGCATTCATAAGTAGCAGAGGAATTGGGGAATTACTGTATGCATAATTAGCCAAGCAATGATGGTGCAATGATGGTGTTACTGTAAGCATAAGTAGCAGAGGAATAGGAGTGGTACTGAATAGATAAGTAGCAGAGGAATGGGAGAGTTTCTGTATGCATAAGTAGGGGAATGTGGGAGTTACTGTATGCATAAGTAGCAGAGGAATGGGGAACTTACTGTATGCACAATTAGCAGAGGAACGGGGGAGTTACTGTATATGTACATCGCAAAGGAATGGGGGAGTTACTGTATACATAACTCGCAAAGGAATGGGGGAGTTACTGTATATGTAAGTAGCAGAGGAATGGGGCTGTTACTGTATACATAAGCAGCAGAGGAATGGGGGAGTTATTATATATGTAAGTAGCAGTAGATTGGGGGCGTTACTGTATATGTAAGAAGGAGAGGAATGGGGAGTTATTGTATGCATAATCTGTAGATGAATGGGGAAGTTACAGTATATGTAATTAGCAGAGGTATATGGGAGTTACTGTATACATAAATAGCAGAGGAATGCGGCAGTTACTGTATGCGTAAGTAGCAGAAGAATTAATGAGTTACTGTATGCATAATTAGCAGAGGAATAAGGGAGTTACTGTATACATAAGTAGAAGAGGAATGTGAGTTTCTGTACATGTAATTTGCACAAGAATGGGGGAGTTACTGTATACATAAGTAGCAGAGGAATGGGGGAGTTACTGTACACATAAGAAGTAGAGGAATGATGGACGTTACTGAATACGTAAGTTGCAGAGGAATGTGGGAGTTACTCTATAGTTAAATAGCAGAGAAATGGGAAATTATTGTATAGTTAAGTAGCAGAGAAATGGGGGAGTTATTGTATAGGTAAGTAGCAGAGGAATGGGGGAGTTACTGTATGCATAAGTAGCAGAGTAATGGGGAACTTGCTGTATGCACAATTAGCAGAGGAACAGGGAGTTACTGTGTACATACATCGCAGAGGAATGGGGGAGTTACTGTATATGTAAGTAGCAGGGGAATGGGGCTGTTACTGTATACATAAGTAGCAGAGGAATGGGGGGGTTACTGTATACTTAGGTAGCAGAGAAATTGAGGAGTAACTGTTTAGATAAGTAGTAAAGGAAAGGGGGAGTTACTGTATACATAAGTAGCAGAGGAATGGGGGGTTACTGTATACGTAAGTAGCAGAGGAATGGGGCTGTTCCTGTATATGTAAGTAGCAGAGGAATGGGGGAGATACTACATTCATAAGTAGCAGAGGAATGGGGGAATTACTGTATGCATAATTAGCAGAGCAATGGGGTGTTACTGTATGCGTAATTAGCAGAGCAATGGAGGTGTTACTGTATGCATAAGTAGTGGAGGAATGGGGGTGGTACTGTATATATAAGTAGCAGAGGAATGGGAGAGATACTGTATGCGTAAGTAACAGAGGAATGGAGCAGTTACTTTATGCATAAGTAGCAGAGGAATGCGGCAGTTACTGTATGCGTAAGTAGCAGAAGAACGGATGAGTTACTGTATGCGTAATTAACAGAGGAATAAGGGAGTTACTGTATACATAAGTAGAAGAGGAATGTGAGAGTTTCTGTACATGTAAGATGCACAGGAATGGGGGGAGTTACTGTATAAGTAAGTAGCAGATGTATGGGGAAGTTAGTGTATACGTAAGTAGCAGAGGAATGGGGGAGTTACTGTATATGTAAGTAGCAGAGGAATGGGGAAGTTACTGTATGCACTGGTAGCAGAGGAATGGTGGAGTTACTGTATGCGTAATTAGCTGAGAAATGGGGGAGTTACTGTATGTGTAGTTACAGATGAATGGGGGAGTTACTATATACATAAGTAGTAGAGGAATGGGGAGTTACTATATGCAAAATTAGCAGAGGAATGGGGGCTTTACTGTATAGGTAAGTAGCAGAGGAATGAGGGAGTTACTGTATAGATAAGAAGCAGTTAAATGGGAAAGATACTGTATATGTAAGTAGCAGAGGAATGGGGAGATACTGCATTCGTAAGTAGCAGAGGAATGCGGGAATTAATGTATGCATAAATAGCAGAGCAATGGGGGTGTTACTGTATGCATAAGTAGTGGAGGAATGGTGGTGGTACTGTATAGATAAGTAGCAGAGGAATGGGGGGGTTATTATGTATGTAAATAGCAGTAGAATGGGGAGATACTATATGCCTAATAAGCAGAGGAAAGGGGGGATACTATATGCCTAATAAGCAGATGAAAGGGGGAGTTACTGTATACGTATGTAGCAGAGGAATGGGGGAGTTACTATATAGATAAGTAGCAGAGGAGTGGGGGAGTTACTGTTTGAGTAAGTTGCAGAGGAATGGGGTGTTACTGCGTACATAAGTAGCAGAGGAATGGGGGAGTTACTGTATGCATAATTAGAGGAATGGGGAAGTTACTGTAGGCATAAGTTGCAGAGGAATGGGGGAGTTACTGTATGCGTAAATAGCAGAGGAATGGGGGAGTTACTCTATGCATAAGTAGCAGAGGAATTGGGGACTTACTGTATCTGTAAAATTAGCAGAGGAATGGTGGAGTTTCTGCATACATAAGTGGCACAGGAATGGGGGATTTACTGTATACATAAGTCGCAGAAAAATGGGGGAGTTACTGTACACATAAGTAGCAGTGGAATGCGGGAGTTATTGTATGGGTAAGTAGCAGAGGAATGGGGGAGTTACTGTATAGGTAAGTAGTAGAGGAATGGGAAAGTTACTGTATACATAAGTAGCAGAGAAATGTGGGAGTTGCTGTATTCATAATTAGCTGAGGAATGGGGAAGTAACAGTATGCATAATTATCCGAGGAATTGGGAGTTACTGTATGCGTAATTAGCAGATGAATGGAGATGTTACTGTATACATAAGTAACATTGGAATGTGTGAGTTACTGCATGCGTATTTCGCAGAGGAATGGGGTGTTAACTGCATATCTAAGTAGCAGAGGAATAGGGCAGTTACTGTATAGATAAGTAGCAGATGTGTGGGGGAGTTACTGTATATGTAAGTAGCAGCGGAATAGGCGAGTTACTGTATGCATAAGTAGCAGAGGAATGGGGGAGTTATAGTATGTGTAATTAACGGAGGAATGGGGGAGTTACTGTATACATAAGTAGCAGAGGAATGGGGCTGTTCTTGTATATGTAGGTAGCAGAGGAATGGAGGAGATACTGTATTCCTAAGTAGCAGAAGAATGGGGTAATTACTGTATGTGATATTAGCAGAGCAATGGGGGTGTTACTGTATGCATAAGTAGCGGAGGAATGGGGGTGGTACTGTATAGATAAGTAGCAGCAGAATGGGTGAATTTCTGTATGCGTAAGTAGCAGAGGAATGGGAGAGTTACTGTATACGTACATCACAAATGAATGGGGAAGTTACTGTATATATATATAAGTCGCAGAGAAATGGGGGGAATGGGGGAGTTACTGTATAGGTAAGTAGCAGAGGAATGTGGGATTTACTGTATACATAAGTAGCAGAGGAATGCACAATTTATGGTATAGGTAAGTAGCAGTGGAATGGGGGAGTTACTGTATACATAACTCGCAGAGGAATGGAGGAGTTGCTGTATATGTAAGTAGTAGAGGAATGGGGGAGTTACTGTATGTGTAAGTCACAGAGGAATGGGGAGTTACTGTATTGGTAAGTAGCAGAGGAATGGGGATTTACTGTATACATAAGTAGAAGAAGAATGTGTGATTTATGTTATAGGTAAGTAGCAGAGGAATGGGGGAGTTACTGTATAGGTAAGTAGCAGAGGAATGCAGGCATTAATGTATATGTAAGTAACAGAGTAATGGGGGAGTGATTGTATACATAAGTAGCAGAGGAATGGGGGAGTTACTGTATATGCAAGTAGCAGAGGAGTGGGGGATTTGCTGTATGTGTAATTAGCAGAGGAATGGGGAAATAACTGTATGCATAATTAGCCAAGGAACTGAGAGTTATTATATGCATAATTAGCAGATTAATGGAGGAGTTACTGTATACATAAGTAGCAGAGGAATGTGGGAGTTATTTCATGCATATTTAACAGAGGAATGGGGTGTTACTGTATACGTACATAGCAGAGGAATGGGGGCATAACTGTGTTGATAAGTAGCAGAGGTATGGGGGAGTTACTGTATATGTAAGTAGCAGAGGAATAGAGGAGTTACTGAATGCATAAGTAGCAGATGAATGGTGGAGGTACTGTATGTGTAATTAATGGAGGAATGGGGGAGTTACAGTATACGTAAGTAGCAGAGGAATGGGGGAGTTATTCTATTCATAAGTAGCAGAGGAATGGGGGAGTTACTCTAGTTGTAAGTAGCAGAGGAATGGGGATGTTACTGTATGTGTAATTAGCAGTGCAATAGAGGTGTTTCTGTATGCATAAGTTGCAGAGGAATGTGGGAGTTACTGTATACGTAATTAGAGGAATGTGAAAGTTTCTGTATACGTAAGTAGCAGAGGAATTGGTGTGTTCCTGTATATGTAAGCAGGAGAGGAATGGGATGTTACTGTTTATGTAAGTAGCAGAGGAATTGGGGAGTTACTGTATAAGTAAGTAGCAGAGGAATGGAGGAGTTACTGTATGCATAGGTAGCAGAGGAATGTGGGAGTTACTGTATAAGTAAGTAGCAGAGGAATAGGGGGGTTATTGTATACATAATTAGAGAATGGGGGTGTTACTGTAAACCTAATTAGCAGAGGAATAGGTGAGTTACTGTATACATAATTAGGAGAAGAATAGGAGTTACTTTATGCGTAAGTAGCAGAGGAGTGGATGAGTTACTGTATGCGTACTTAGCAGAAGAATAGGGGAGTTACTATATACATAGAAGAGGAATGGGAGAGTTACTGTACATGAAAGTAGCAGAGGAATGTGGGAGTTACTGTACAAGTAAGTAGTAGAGGAATGCAAGAGCTACAGTTTATGTAAGTAGCACAGGAATGGGGAGTTACTGTATACATAAGTAGCAGATGAATTGGGAAGTTACTGTATACGTAAGTAGCAGAGGAATGGGGGAGTTACTGTATATGTAAGTAACAGTGGAATGGGGAGGGTTACTGTATGAGTAAGTAGCAGAGGAATGGGGGAGTTACCGTATGCGCAACTAGCTGAGGAATGGTGGGGTTTTTGTATGCGTAATTACAGATGATTGGGGGAGTTACTGTATACATAAGTATCAGAGGAATGGTGGAATTACTGTATGCATAATTAGTAGAGGTATGAGGGCATTACTTTATACATAAGTAGCAGAGGAATGGGGGAGTTACTGAGTACATAAGTAGCAGGGGAATGGGGGAGTTATTGTATGCATAAAGAGAGGAATGGGGGAGTTACTCTTTGCATAAGTAGCAGAGGAATTGGGGACTTACTGTATCTGTAATTAGCAGAGGAATGGTGGAGTTTCTGTATACATAAGTGGCACAGGAATGGGGGACTTACTGTATAGTGTATGAGTAAGTAGCAGAGAAATGGGGGAGTTACCGTATGCGCAACTAGCTGAGGAATGGTGGGGTTTTTGAATGCGTAATTACAGATGATTGGGGGAGTTACTGTATACATAAGTAGCAGAGGAATGGAGGAGTTACTGTACACATAAGCAGCAGAGGAATGGGGGAGTTATTGTATTCGTAATTAATGGAGGAATGGGAGAGTTACTGTTTATGTAAGTAGCAGAGGAATGGGGGAGTTACTGTATATGCAAGTGGCAGTGGAATGGGTGAGTTACTTTATACATAAGTAGCAGAGGAATGGTGGTGTTCCTGTACATGTATGTAGCAGAGGAATGTGGGAGTTACTATATGTGTAAGTAGTAGAGGAATGGGGAAGTTACTGTATATGTAAGTAGCAGAGGAATGGTGTGTTCCTGTATATGTAAGTAGGAAAGGAATGGGGGTGTTACTGTTTATGTAAGTAACAGAGGAATTGGGGAGTTACTGTATAAGTAAGTAGCAGAGGAACGGAGGAGTTACTGTATGCATAAGTAGCAGAGGAATGTGGGAGTTACTGTATAGGTGAGTAGCAGAGGAATGGGGAGTTATTGTATGCATAATTAGAGGAATGGGTGTGTTACTGAATGCCTAATTAGCAGAGGAATAGGGGAGTTACTGTATACATAATTAGCAGGTGAATGCAGGAGTTACTGTATGCGTAAGTAGCAAAGGAATGGATGAGTTACTGGATGCTTAATTAGCAGAGGAATAGGGGAGTTACTGTATACATAAATAGAAGAATAGTGGAGTTACTGTATACATCAATAGAAGAGGAATGGGAGAGTTACTGTACACGAATGTAGCAGAGAAATGTGGGAGTTACTGTACAGGTTAAGTTGCAGAAGAATGGGGGAGTTAATGTATAGGTAAGTAGCAGAGGAATGTGTGAACTACTGTATACATAAGTAGCACAGGAATGGGAAGTTACTGTATACGTAAGTACCAGAGGAATGGGGAGTTACTGTTTATGTAAGTAACAGAGGAATCAGGAAGTTTTCTGTATGTGTAAGTAGCAGAGGAATGGGGGAGTTACCATATGCGTAACTAGCAGAAGAATGGTGGAGTTACTATATGCGTAGTTACAGATGATTGGGGGATTTACTGTATACACAAGTAGCAGAGGAATAGGGGAGTTACTGTATGCGTAATTAGCAGAGGTATGAGGGCATTACTGTATACATAAGCAGCAGAGGAATGCTGGAGTTACTGTATAGATAAGTATCAGAGGAATGGGGGAGTTACTGTATACATATGTAGCAGAGGAATGGGGAAGTTATTATAAGCATAATTAACAGAGGAATAGGGTGTTACTATATACATAAGTATCAGAGGAATGAGGAAGTTACTGTATAGATAAGTAGCAGAGTATAGGGTGGGTTACTGTATACGTAAGTAGCAGAAGAATGAGGGAGTTACTGTATACGTAAGTAGCAGAGGAATGGGGTTGTTCATTTATGTGTAAGTAGGAGAGGAATGGGGGGGTTATTGTATACACAAGTTACAAAGGAATGCGGGAGTTATGGTATAGGTAAGTAACACAGGAATGGGGGAGTTACTGTATAGGTAAGAAGCAGAGGAATGGGGGCATTACTGTATATGTAAGTAACAGAGGAATGGGGGAGTATCTGTATATGTAAGTAGCAGAGGAATGGGTGAGTTACTGTATATGTAAGTAGCAGAGGAATGGGGTAGTTGCTGTATGCATAATTAGCCGAGGAATGGGGAAGTAACTGTATGCACAATTAGCCAAGAAATGGGGAGTTACTGTATGCATAATTAGCAGATGAATGGAGGAGTTACTGTATACATAAGTAGCAGAGGAATGTGAGAGTTACTGCATGCGTATTTAACAGAGGAATGGGGGTGTTACTGTATACGTAAGTAGCAGAGGAATGGAGAGTTACTGTATGCATAAGTAGCAGAGGAATGGGGGAGTTACTGTATATGCAAGTGGCAGTGGAATGGGTGAGTTACTTTATACGTAAGTAGCAGAGGAATGGTGGTGTTCCTGTACATGTATGTAGCAGAGGAATGTGGGAGTTACTGTATGTGTAAGTAGTAGAGGAATGGGGAAGTTACTGTATATGTAAGTAGCAGAGGAATGGTGTGTTCCTGTATATGTAAGTAGGAAAGGAATGGGGGTGTTACTGTTTATGTAAGTAACAGAGGAATTGGGGAGTTACTGTATAAGTAAGTAGCAGAGGAATGGGGGAGTTACTGTATAGGTAAGAAGCAGAGGAATGGGGGCATTACTGTATATGTAAGTAGCAGAGGAATGGGGGAGTATCTGTATATGTAAGTAGCAGAGGAATGGGTGAGTTACTGTATATGTAAGTAGCAGAGGAATGGGGTAGTTGCTGTATGCATAATTAGCCGAGGAATGGGGAAGTAACTGTATGCACAATTAGCCAAGAAATGGGGAGTTACTGTATGCATAATTAGCAGATGAATGGAGGAGTTACTGTATACATAAGTAGCAGAGGAATGTGAGAGTTACTGCATGCGTATTTAACAGAGGAATGGGGGTGTTACTGTATACGTAAGTAGCAGAGGAATGGAGTTACTGTATGCATAAGTAGCAGAGGAATGGGGGAGTTACTGTATATGCAAGTGGCAGTGGAATGGGTGAGTTACTTTATACGTAAGTAGCAGAGGAATGGTGGTGTTCCTGTACATGTATGTAGCAGAGGAATGTGGGAGTTACTGTATGTGTAAGTAGTAGAGGAATGGGGAAGTTACTGTATATGTAAGTAGCAGAGGAATGGTGTGTTCCTGTATATGTAAGTAGGAAAGGAATGGGGGTGTTACTGTTTATGTAAGTAACAGAGGAATTGGGGAGTTACTGTATAAGTAAGTAGCAGAGGAATGGGGGAGTTACTGTATATCTAAGTAGCAGAGTAATGGGGGAGATGCTGTATGCATAATTAGCCGAGAAATGGGGAAGTAACTGTATGCACAATTAGCCAAGAAATGGGGAGTTACTGTATGCATAATTAGCAGATGAATGGAGGAGTTACTGTATACATAAGTAGCAGAGGAATGTGAGAGTTACTGCATGCGTATTTAACAGAGGAATGGGGGAGTTACTGTATATGTAAGTAGCAGAGGAATGGGGGAGTTACTGCATGTGTAATTAATGCAGGAAAGGGGGAGTTGCTGTATACATAAGTAGCAGAGGTATGGGGGAGTTAATGTATATGAAAGTAGCAGAGGAATAGAGGAGTTACTGTATGCATAAGTAGCAGAGGAATGGGAGGGTTACTGTATGTGTAATTAATGGAGGAATGGGGGTGTTATTACTGTATACGTAAGTAGCAAAGGTATTGGGGAGTTGCTGTATATGTAAGTAGCAGATGAATAGGGGAGTTACTGTATGCATAAGTAGCAGAGGAATGGGGGAGTTACTGTATGTGTAATTAATGGATGAATGGGGGAGTTACTGTATACATAAGTTGCAGAGGAATGGAGCTGTTCCTGTATATGTAAGTAGCAGATGAATGGGGGACATGCTGCATTTGTAAGTAGCAGAGGAGTGGGTGAATTACTGTATGTGTAATTAACAGAGCAATGGGGTGTTACTGTATGCATAAGTAGCGGAGGAATGGGGGTGGTACTGTATAGATAAGTAGCAGATGAATGGGAGAGTTACTGTATGCGTAATTAGCAGAGGAATGGAGCAGTTATTGTATGCATAAGTAGCAGAGGAATGGGGGAGTTACTGTATGCACAATTAGCAGAGGAATGAGGAAGTTACTGTATACGTACCTCGCGAAGGAATGGGGGAGTTACTGTATACATAAGTAGCATAGGAATGGGGGAGTTACTGTATATGTAAGTAGTAGAGGAATGGGGCTCTTACTGTATACATAAGTAGCCGAGGAATGGGTGAGTTATTATATTTGTTAAGTAGCAGAAGAATGGGGGAGATACTGTATGCCTAATAAGCTGAGGAAAAAGGGAGTTACTATATAGATAAGTAGCAGAGGAGTGGGGGAGTTGCTGTTTATGTAAGTAGCAGAGGAATGGGAGAGTTACTGCATACATAAGTAGCAGAGGAATGGGGGAGTTACTGTATGGGTAAGTCACAGAGAAATGGAGGAGTTACTGTATGCATGAATAGCAGAGGAATGGGGGAGTTACTCTATGCTTAAGTAGCAGAGGAATTGGGGACTTAGTGTATCTGTAATAGAGGAATGGTGGAGTTTCTGTATACATAAGTGGCACTGGAATGGGGGATTTACTGTATACATAAGTCACAGAAGAATGGGGGAGTTGCTGTACACATAAGTAGCAGAGGAATGGGGGAGTTATTGTATAGGTAAGTAGCAAATGAATGGGAGAGTTAGTGTATACATAACTGGCAGAGGAATGCACTAGTTATGGTATAGATAAATAGCAGTATAATGGCGGAGTTACTGTATACGTAAATAGCAGAGGAATGGGGATGTTACTGTATATGTAAGTAGCAGAGGAATGGGAACGTTACTGTATACATAAGCAGCAGAGGAATGGGGGAGTTTCAGTATGCGTAATTTTGTCGAGGAATGGGGAAGTAACTGTATGCATAATTAGCTGAGAAACGGGGAGTTATGGGATGCGTAATTAGCAGATGAATGGAGGAGTTACTGTGTACATAAGTAGCAGAAGAATATGGGAGTTACTGCATGCGTATTTAACAGAGGAATGGGGGAGTTACTGTATATGTAAGTAGCAGAGGAATGGGGGTTTTAATGCAGGAAAGGAGGAGTTGCTGTATACATAAGTAGCAGAGGAATGGGGGTGTTCCTGTACATGCATGTAGCAGAGGAATGGGGGAGTTACTGTATGCATAAGTAGCAGAGGAATTGGGGAGCTATTGTATGCATAATTAGCAGTGACATGTGGGTGTTTCTGTATGCATAAGTAGCAGAGGAATATGGGAGTTACTGTATGTGTAATTAGTAGAGGAATGGGGAAGTTACTGTATACGTAAGTAGCAAAGGAATGAGTGTGTTCCTGTATATGTAAGTAGGAGAGGAAAGGGGGTGTTGCTGTTTATGTATGTAGCAGAGGAATTGGGGAGTTACTGTATAAGCAAGTATTAGAGGAAAGGAGGCGTTACTGTATGCATAAGTAGTAAAGGAATGTGGGAGTTACTGTATAGGTAAGTAGCAGAGGAATGGGGAAGTATTGTATGCATAATTAATAGAGGAATGGGGGTGTTACTGTAAACCAAATTATCAGAAGAATAGGGGAGTTACTGTATGCATAATTAGCAGAAGAATGGGGGAGTTACTGTATGCGTAAGTCGCAGAGGAATGGATGAGTTACTGTATGCGTACTTAGAGGAATAGGGGAGTTACTGTATACATAAATAGAAGAGGAATGGGAGAGTTACTGTACACCAAAGTAGCAGAGGAATATGGGAGTGACTGTACAGGTAAGTAGCAGAGGAATGGGGGAGTTGCTGTATAAGTAAGTAGCAAAGGAATGCGGGAGTTACTGTTTACGTAAGTAGCACAGGAATGGGGAGTTACTGTATACATAAGTAGCAGATGAATTGGTAAGTTACTGTATATGTAAGTAGCAGAGGAATGGGGGAGTTACTGTAAATCTAAGTAACAGAGGAATGGAGAAGTTTACTGTATGAGTAAGTAGCAAAGGAATGGGGGAGTTACCGTATACATAACTAGCCAAGGAATTGTGGAGTTATTTTATGAGTAATTAGCCGAGGAATGGGTAAGTTACTGTATGTCATTACAGATGATTGGGGAGTTACTGTATACATAAGTAGCAGAGGAATGGTGGAGTTACTGTATGCGTAATTACCAGAGGTATGAGGGCATTACTTTATACGTAAGTAGCAAAGGAACGGGGACTTACTGTATACAAAAGTAGCATAGGAATGGGGGAGTTACTGTATGCATAAGCAGAGGAATGGGGGAGTTACTCTATACATAAGTAGCAGAGGAATTGGGGACTAACTGTATCTGTAATAAGCAGAGGAATGGTGGAGTTTCTATGTACATAAGTGGCACAGGAATGGTGGACTTGCAGTATACGCAAGTTGCAGAGGAATGGGGGAGTTACTGTACACATAAGCAGCAAAGGAATGGGAAAGTTATTGTATAGGTAAGTAGCAGAAAAATGGGGAAGTTACTGTATATGTAAGTAGCAGAGGAATGCAGGAGTTATGGTATAGGTAAGTAGCAGAGGGTTAGGGGAGTTACTGCATAGGTAAGTAGAGGAATGGGGCGTTACTGTATCTGTAAGTAGCAGAGGAATGGGGGAGTTACTGTATATCTAAGCAGCAGAGGAATGGGGGAGTTACTGTATGTGTAATAGAGGAATGGGGGAGTTACTGTATACGTAAGTAGCAGAGGAATGAGGGAGTTGCTGTATAGATAACTAGCAGAGGTATGGGGGAGTTACTGTATATGTAAGTGGCAGAGGAATAGCAGAGTTACTGTATGCATAAGTAGCAGAGGAATGGGGAGTTACTATATGTGTAATTAATGGAGGAATGGAGGAGTTACTGTATACGTATGTAGCAGAGGAATGGGGCTGTTCCTGTATATGTAAGTAGCAGTGAAATGGGGGGGATACTACATTTGTAAGTAGCAGAGGAATGGGGGAATTATTGTATGCATAATTAGCAGAAGAATGGGGTGTTACTGTATGGGTAAGTAGCAGAGGAATGGATGAGTTACTGTATGCGTACTTAGCAGAGGAATCGGGGTGTTACTGCATACATAAATAGAAAAGGAATGAGAGTGTTAC
Source organism: Protopterus annectens (assembly GCF_019279795.1). Taxonomy (NCBI): domain Eukaryota; kingdom Metazoa; phylum Chordata; order Ceratodontiformes; family Protopteridae; genus Protopterus; species Protopterus annectens. The sequence goes on from NC_056732.1 coordinate 1,062,771,436, forward strand.
TGTACAAGAAAGTAGCAGAGGAATGTGGGAATTACTATACAGGTATGTAGCAGAGGAATTGGGGAGTTGCTGTATAGGTAAGTAGCAGAGGAATGCGTGAGGTACTGTTTACGTAAGTAGCACAGGAATTGGGAGTTACTGTATACATAAGTAGCAGATGAATTGGGAAGTTACTGTATACGTAAGTAGCAGAGGCATGGGGGAGTTACTAACTATGTAAGTAACAGAGGAATGGGGAAGTTTACTGTATGAGTAAGTAGCAGAGGAATGGGAGAGTTACCATATGCGTAACTAGCTGAGGAATGGTGGAGTTATTGTGTGCGTAATTAGCCGAGGAATAGGAGAGTTACTGTATGCATAATTACAGATGGTTGAGGGAGTTACTGTATACATAAGTAGCAGAGGAATGGTGGAGTTACTGTATGCGTAATTAGCAGTGGTTTGGGGGCATTACTGTATACTTAAGTAGCAGAGAAATGGGGAATTACTGTATGCATAATTAGCAGAGGAATGGTAGTGTTACTTTATGCGTTAGTAGCAGAGGAATGGGGGAGTTACTGTACACATAAGCAGCAGAGGAATGGGATAGTTATTGTGTAAGTAAGTAGCAGAGGAATGGGGTAGTTACTGTATATGTAAGTTGTAGAGGAATGCGGGAGTTATGGTATAGGTAAGTAGCAGGGGAATGGGGGAGTTACTGTATAGGTAAGTAGCAGAGGAATGCGGCATCACTGTATATGTAAGTAGCAGAGGAATGGGGGAGTTACTGTATACGTATGTAGAAGAGGAATGGGGGAGTTACTGAATATGTAAGCAGCAGAGGAATGGGAAAGTTGCTGCATACATAAGTAGCAAAGGAATGGGGAGTTACTGTATGCGTAATTAGCAGATGAATGGAGGAGTTACTGTATACATAAGTAGCAGAGGAATGGGATAGTTATTGTGTAAGTAAGTAGCAGAGGAATGGGGTAGTTACTGTATATGTAAGTTGTAGAGGAATGCGGGAGTTATGGTATAGGTAAGTAGCAGGGGAATGGGGGCGTTACTGTATACGTAAGTAGTAGAGGAATGGGGGAGTTACTGAATAGATAAGTAGCAGAGGTATGGGGTGTTACTGTATATGTAAGTAGAAGAATGGGGGAGTTTCTGTATGCATAGGTAGCACAGTAATGGGGAAGTTACTGTATATATAAGTAGCAGAGAAATGGGTTAGTTACTCTATACGTAAATAGCAGAGGAATGGGGGAGTTACTGTATGCATAATTAGCAGTGCAATGGGGGTGTTTCTGTATGCATAAGTAGCAGAGGAATTTGGGAATTACTGTATGCATAAGTAGTAGAGGAATGGGGAAGTTACTGTATATGAAAGTAGCAGAGGAATGTGGGAGTTACTGTACAGGTAAGTAGTAGACAAATTGGGGAGTTGCTGTATATGTAAGTAGCAGAGGAATGGTGGAGTTACTCTTTGTGTAAGTAGCAGAGGAATTGGGGAGTTACTGTAAGTAAGTAGCAGAGGAATGGCGGAGTTACTGTATGCAAAAGTAGCAGAGGAATGTGGGAGTTACTGTATAGGTAAGTAGCAGGTGAATGGGGAGTTATTGTATGCATAATTAAGAGGAATGGGGGTGTTACTGTAAACCTAATTAGCAGAGGAATGGGTGAATTACTGTATATATAATTAGCAGAAGAATGGAGGAGTTACTGTATACATAGAAGAGGAATGGGAGAGTTACTGTACACGAACGTAGCAGAAGAATGTGGGAATTACTGTACATGTAAGTAGCAGACGAACGGGGGAGTTGCTGTATATGTAAGTAGCAGAGGAATGGTGGAGTTACTGTATATGTAAGTAACAGAGGAATCGGGAAGTTTACTGTATGAGTAAGTAGCAGAGGAATGGGGGGTTACCGTATGCGTAACTATCTGAGGAATGGTGGAGTTATTGTATGCGTAATTAGTTGAGGAATGGGAGAGATACTGTATATGTAATTACAGAGCATTGGGGGAGTTACTGTATACATAAGTAGCCGAGGAATGGTGAATTTACTGTATGCGTAATTAGCAGAGGTATAAGGGTATTACTGTATACGTAAGTTGCAGAGGAATGGGGGAGTTACTGTATACATAAGTAGCAGAGGAATGGGGGAGTTCTTGTATGCATAATTAGCAGAGGAATGGAGGAGTTACTGTATGCGTAAGTAGCAGTGGAAGTGGGGAGTTACTGTATGCATAAATAGCGGAGGAATGGGGGTGTTACTCTATGCATAAGTAGCAGAGGAGTTGGGGACTTACTGTATCTGTAATTAGCAGAGGAATGGAGTTTCTGTATACATAAGTGGTACAGGAATGTGGAAATTACTGTATACATAAGTCACAGAGGTCTGGGGGAGTTACTGTACACATAAGTAGCAGAGGAATGGGGGAGTTGTCGTATAGGTAAGTAGAAGAGGAATGGGGGTGTTACTGTATATGTAAGTAGCAGTGGAATGAGGGAGTTATGTTATAGGTAAGTAGCAGAAGAATGGGGGAGTAACTGTATAGGTAAGTAGCAGAGGAATGAGGCATTACTGTATATGTAAGTAGCAGAGGAATGGGGGAGTTACTGTATACGTAAGTAGCAGAGGAATGGGGGAGTGACTGTATATGTAAGCAGCAGAGAAATGGAGAGTTACTGTATGTGTAATTAGGAGATGAATGGAGGAGTTACTGTATACATAAGTAGCAGAGGAATGTGGGAGTTACTGCATGCATTTTTTGACAAAGGAATGTCAGCATTACTGTATACATAAATAGCAGAGGAATGGGGAGTTACTGTATGCATAAGTAGCAGAAGAATGGGGGAGTTACTGTAAGCGTAATTTATGGAGGAATGGGGGAGTTTCTGTATGCATAAGTAGCAGAGGAATGGGGAATTACTGTATAGATAAGTAGCAGAGGATTGGGGAGTTACTGTATATGTAAGTGGCAGTGGAATGGGTGTGTTCCTGATATGTAAGTAGGAGAGGAATGGGGTGTTACTGTTTATGTAAGTAGCAGAGGAATTGGGGAGTTACTGTATAAATAAGTAGCAGAGGAATGGAAGAGTTACTGTATGCATAAGTAGCAGAGGAATGTTGGAGTTATTGTATAGGTAAGTCACAGAGGAATGGGGAGTTATTGTATGCATAATTAGTAGAGGAATAGGGGTGTTACTGTTTACGTAGGAAGCAGAGGAATCGGGGAGTTACTTTATACATAATTAGAAGAATGGGGGAGTTACTGTATGCGTAAGTAGCAGAGGAATGGATGAGTTACTGGATGCTTAATTAGCAGACAAATAGGGGAGTTACTGTATACATAAACAGAAGAGGAATGGGAGAGTTACTGTACATGAAAGTAGCAGAGGAATGTGGGAGTTACTGTACAGGTTAAGTAGCAGATGTATACGTAAGTAGCAGAGGAATGGGGGGTGTTACTGTATATGTAAGTAACAGAGGAATTGGGAAGTTTACTGTATGCGTAAGTAGCAGAGGAATGGGGGAGTTACCGTATGTGCAACTAGCCGAGGAATGGTGGAGTTACTGTATGCATAATTAGCCAAGAATGGGGGAGTTACTCTATGCGTAATTACAGATGATTGGGGGAGTTACTGTATACATAAGTAGCAGAGGAATGGGGAAGTTACTGCATGCGTAATTAGCAGAGGTATGAGGGCATTACTGTATATGTAAGTATGAGAGGAATGGGGGAGTTACTGTATACATAAGTAGCAGAAGAATGGGGAAGTTACTATAAGCATAATTAACAGAGGAATAGGATGTTACTATATACGTAATTAGCAGAGGAATGGGGACGTTACTGTATAGATAAGTAGCAGAGGATAGGGGAGTTACTGTATACATAAGTAGCAAAGAAATGGGGCTGTTCATTTATATCTAAGTAGGAGAGGAATGGTAGAGTTACTGCATGTGTAAGTAGCAGAGGAATGGAGGGTGTTACTGTATGCATAATTAGCAGAGCAATGGGGGTGTTACTGAATGCATAAGTAGTGGAGGAATGGGGGAGTTAATGTATGCTTAACTAGCACAGGAATGGGGGAGTTGCTGTATGCATATGCAGCAGAGGAATGGGGAAGTTACTGTATGCATAATTTGCAGAGGAACAGGGTAGTTACTGTATATACAAGTCAAAGAGGTTTGAGGGAGTTTCTGCATACATATGTAGCAGAGGAATGGAGGAGTTACTGTATGCCTAATTGTAAGAGGAATGGGGAAGTTACTCTATTCAAAAGTAGCAGAGTAATAGGGAAGTTACTGTATAGATAAGTTGCTGAGTAATGGGTGAGTTACTATATACATAAGTAGCAGATTAAAGGGGGGGTTACTGTATACATAAGTAGCAGAGAAATGGGGAGTTACTGTATACGTAAGTAGCAGAGGAATGGCAGAATTACTGTTTACATAAGTAACAGTTGAATAGGGGAGTTATTGTATGCATAAGTAGAAAAGGAATGGAGGAGTTACTGTATACAAAAGTGGCAGAGGAATGTGGGTGTTACTATATCCATAATTAGCAGAGGAATTGGGTTGTTACTGTCTGCATAAGTAGCAGAGGAATGAGGGAGGTACTGTATACAAAAGTGGCAGAGGAATGGGGGTGTTACTATATACATAAGTAGCAAAGGAATGGGGGATGTTACTGTATACGTAAGTGACAGAGGTATGTGTGAGTTACTGTATAGGTAAGTAGCAGAGGAATGGGTGAGCTACTATATTGGTAAGTAGCAGAGGAATGGGGAGTAATGTATGCATAAGTAGCAGAGGAATGGGGGAGTTATTGTATACGTAAGTAGCAGATGTATGGGGAAGTTACTGTATACATAAGTAGTAGAGGAATGGGGAAGTTACTGTATACATAAGTAGCAGAGTAATGGGGAGTTACTGTATACATTAGTAGTAGAGGAATGGGGGAGTTACTGTATACATAAGTAGCAGAGGAATGGGAGAGTTACTGTATATGTAAGTAGCAGAGGAATGGGGGAGTTACTGTATACGGAAGTAGCAGAGGAATGAGGGAGTTACTGTATTTGTAAGTAACAGAGGAATGGGGGAGTTACTGTATACGGAAGTAGCAGAGGAATGAGGGAGTTACTGTATTTGTAAGTAACAGAGGAATGTGGGTGTTTCTGTATGCGTAAGTAGCAGAGGAATGAGGGAGTTACTGTATGCATAAGTAGTAGAGGAATGGGGGTGTTACTATATCCATAATTAGCAGAGGAATCGGGTTGTTACTGTCTGCATAAGTAGCAGAGGAATGAGCGAGTTACTGTATACAAAAGTGGCAGAGGAATGGGGGTGTTACTACATCCATAATTAGCAGAGGAATCGGGTTTTTACTGTCTGCATAAGTAGCAGAGGAATGAGCGAGTTACTGTATACAAAAGTGGCAGAGGAATGGGGGTGTTACTATATACATAAGTAGCAAAGGAATGGGGGATGTTACTGTATACGTAAGTGGCAGAGGTATGTGTGAGTTACTGTATAGGTAAGTAGCAGAGGAATGGGTGAGTTACTATATTGGTAAGTAGCAGAGGAATGGGGAGTAATGTATGCATAAGTAGCAGAGGAATGGGGGAGTTATTGTATACGTAAGTAGCAGATGTATGGGGAAGTTACTGTATACATAAGTAGTAGAGGAATGGGGAAGTTACTGTATACATAAGTAGCAGAGGAATGGGGAGTTACTGTATACATTAGTAGCAGAGGAATGGGGGAGTTACTGTATACATAAGTAGCAGAGGAATGGGAGAGTTACTGTATATGTAAGTAGCAGAAGAATGGGGGAGTTACTGTATACGGAAGTAGCAGAGGAATGAGGGAGTTACTGTATTTGTAAGTAACAGAGGAATGTGGGTGTTTCTGTATGCGTAAGTAGCAGAGGAATGAGGGAGTTACTGTATGCATAAGTAGCAGATGAATGGGGGAGTTACTATATACACAAATAGCAGAGGAATGGGGGAGTTACTGTCTGTGTAATTAGCAGAGGAATGGGGAGTTACTGTATACATAATTAGTGGAGTGGGGGAGTTGCTGTATAGATAGCAGAAGAATGGGGGAGTTACTGTATATGTAAGCAGAGGAATGGGGGAGTTACTATATATGTAAGCAGAGGAATGGGGGATTTACTGTATACAGAAGTAGCAGTGGAATGGGGGAGTTGCTGTATGCGTAATTAGCAGGGGAATGTGGGTGTTTCTGTATGCGTATGTAGCAGAGGAATGAGGGAGTTACAGTATGTGTAAGTAGCAGATGAATGGGAGAGTTAATGTATACATAAGTAGTAGAGGAATGGGGGAGTTACTGTATGCGTAATTAGCAGGGGAATGGGGATGTTACTGTATATGTAATTAGAGGAATTGGGGAGTTACTGTATAGATAAGTAGCAGAGGAATAGGGGTGTTACTGTATACATAAGTATCAGAGGAATGGAGGAGTTACTGTATACATGATTAGCAGAGGTATTGGGCTGCTACTGTATACATAAGTAGCAGAGGAATGGGGGAGTTACTCTATACGTAAGTAACAGAGCAATGGGGGTTACTGTATGTGTAATTAACAGAGGGATGGGGAAGTTACTATTTACATAAGTAGCAGAGGAATGGGGGATTTATTGTGTAGATTAGCAGAGGAATGGTGGAATTAATCTATGCGTAAGTAGCAGAGGAATGGGGACTTAATGTATGCATAATTACCAGAGGTACGGGTAGTTACTGTATTCATAAGTCACAGAGGAATCATGGATTTATTTAATACATAGGTAGCAGAGGAATGGCTGAGTTACTGTATATATAAGTAGCAGAAGAATGGGGATGTTACTGTATACATAAGTAGTGGAGGAATGGGGGAGTTACTGTATATGTAAGTAGCAGAGAAATGGGAGAGTTACTGTATGCCTAATTAGCAGAGGAATGGGGGAGTTACTGTATACATAAGTAGCAGAGGAATGGGGGAGTTACTGTATACGTAAGTAGCAGAGGAATGGGGGCAGTTTCTGTATACATAAGTAACAGAGGAATGCGAGAGTTACTTTATGTATAAGTAGCAGTGGAATGGGGGAGTTACTGTATGCGTAATTAGCATAGGAATGGGGGTGTTACTGTATGCTTAAGTCGCAGAGGAATGGGGGAGTTACTGTATGCATAAGTAGCAGAGGAATGTGGGCTTACTGCATGTGTAATTAGCAGAAGAATGGGGGAGTTACTGTATTCATAAGTGGCAGAGGAATGGGGGAGTTACTGTATACGTAAGTTGCCAAGGAATGGGCGGGTTACTATATACATAAGTAGCACAGGAATGGAGGATGTTGCTGCATACATAAGTAGCAGAGGAATGGGGAAGTTACTGTATGCTTAAGTAGCAGAAGAATGGGATGGAACCACCTACCCTGCCACAGTAGTGGAGGGACAGTGGGACAGGCATGAAGTCAGTTAGAAAAATTCTGTACAGATATAGCAGTAAATTATAGAATTCACTTTTTTATAGCATCGCCACAATTCTAATGGACTAGGACTTATAGGATTAGGCCTCAAACTTTTAATAGGAAGCCATCAAATGTTATCTCCATGGCACTTTGCCTTTAAGATGTGCTTTAGTTTCCAAGTTAGATAGTTGTCTGTCAATGAACAAAAAGGCAAGCTTTGTGAATTCCAAAATGTAATATTATTACTTGCAGAGCTACTTTAGGAAGGGAATTGTTGCATACTATGAAATGCATCCAGGGTATGGTTACAATTTTGACTGATTACTTTTAAAGCCCAAGTGCTCATATTCCAATTATACTGAAATCTGTACCTGCCTGGTATAGAGAAGTTAATTTCATAGCTCTGCTATAAAACTAAATAATCTTTTTCCATGCGTTTGTAGAACTTCAGATTTGGCATACATATGGAAAGAGGTATTAATATATCTATTTACCTATCTCTTTGTTTGCTTGCTTGTTTGATAAAAAGGTGGGTGAGCTGGTACAGGACCCCTTTCAGACTCTACCCCCCCCATGTGGTAATATCAACAGCAACCACAACTGGGAAACAATGAATAATACACATATTATACATCTGAAACAGTGCACAGAAAAAGTTTACTATATACATCAGTAAAATCAGTTAGAATACATGCATTAAAATTCAGCATATACAGATTTAGATAGTGAAATGCAATTACTGCAGTAATGACTTCTAATTTATTATAGTATTTCAATTATGTGGGGCAATTTCATTTGATGGTTTGAATAAAAAATGAAAACATACTAGTCAACATCTCTAAAAATAGAAACATTTGAAAAATGTGTATCTTTAACTTTTTCTTAAAGTGCAACAGATTATTTAGGACAGTATTTTTTTTAGGTAGCCTGTTCCATGAAGCAGGTGCATGTTTGTATAAGGAGTTTTCACTAGTGACTTGTGAGAATGGGTGCCCATTTAATTTGATGTTACCTGTGTTGCCCGTGCACTGGCCCAGTAATCAAGGAGCCTCAGTCCTCACCACTAACACCAGTGAGGGACGTGCACATTAGGAGGATAAACAGTACAGACACAGTAAAGTACAATTTTCTTTAAGAGCGCACACAGATCACTGTCAGTCTGGGGCTGGTTTCTCCCTCTCTGCAGAACCCAAATAAGACTCCCCACTGGCACAGCTATAGGGTTAAGCCAAAACCTCCAGCACCCTCTCTGTCCTGCCAGTGCTTCATGTCTCTGCCCAAGTAGCTGACACACACACACACACACACACACACACACACACACACACACACACGCTTTAAGATTTGCTTTACATACAAAACACACAGACACTCCTGTGGAAGGCTGGCACAGGTTTACTAGCTATGCCCCCTTCTGCCCAGACTATAACTACCAGCTGCCACAAACCATCCTTATCAGCTGCTATAAAGACCCTTGCCAAAGGGTGCCCAATCTTACTGTGTAATGTTAATATTATTCAAATGGTAAGTGTGACCAAATTAGGGCTATTTAGGAGTGGCTTGTACAGTGTTACCAAATACATGCAAATACCATATGAGCTTAAATATCTCTATACAAAACAAGGTACAATCAAAAGGTTTAAATATATTTAAAAATAAATAATAAAAGCACAATACTCAATAACTCAATACAGTGACAATAGAGTTCAGAATCACAGGAAATATTTTACAACAAAATTGCAGAACAGTCTCACATAAATACAGAAAACATCTAGACTACTCTTGCTATATTCCTATCTATCTCTGAAAGAAATACTAAGATCTAATTCTTACAGTACAAGGCAAATACAGATGAGAAATGCTGAAGAGATGTTTACAGGTCCAGAACAAAATACAAAATCCCCTGACTTTCTCTCTGAGATAGTTCTTAAATTGCTAATACACATTATTGCTGGGTTAGCTAGATGACATCACTATTTGACACTTGCATCTAGTTCCCAGGCTAAATAGATACCAACAAAATTTAACATGGCTCTGTCAAAAATACGTATCTCTCGGATGTACAGCTGCTAGGAAGTCACAGAGTAATACAAACACACTTTTTACATGTGATACCTAGTAATTATCTCTGTTTTAAGACAATAGCAAGAAACTCTAGGTGCAGAAATTCTGTCTCTTAGCTGAGATAAACTAACTTTATACACATCTTAAAACTCTACTTATTTTCTTAGAGTTTGCAAGTTGACTCTGTATATTCCAGCATTTACCATCAACACATAATAGGCATGTAGTTTATACACATTTCTGCTCTTTTCTAGTAGGGTGCATTGTGGTTAATCTTGAAGCTCAGTACAGAACATACAGTTTTCTTATATTTCTAAGGCAAGCATACAAATCATTTTACTATTCACAAATGACATAGAATTATTTATAAAATTCTAGCTGGCTGGCTGGCAGCCCTCACAGTTTTATTGTTTGTAATGGCATATGGTGATAGAGATAAGTGTAATTTGTTTACAAGTGATAAGAATAACCAAGCGTAAGCAGCTTAAACGTTTAGCAGCAAGCTGAACTTAAAAGAGAAAGGTAGGAATTTGATCTTTTGAACAGAAGTTCAGTGATGTTTTGTGGCAGTAGCAATGCTGATAAATTGTAACATATTATTTCCTGCTGTTTGTAGTACTTCTATAGTGTGACCAGATAGAGGGGCACTAGCTGGGAATTAATATTTAGTTCTTGAGGATAAAACACTGATAGCTATAACATGCCTAGTGCTTGACATAAGTTGATGTAAGACAGTATAGACCAACTTAAGTTGTTGCACCTTAGTAGCAGTAAAGTTCAATGTGACTATGAAAATAGAGTATCATCCAACAGGATACCAAGTTATTTTTGATGTTTAGCAAATGGAAATACAGTACCTCATGGCTCAACAATGCTGGGTACAGTAGTATTAACTAATGTTTAGCAGTATCAAAAAGCATTACTGTAGATTTGCTTGTATTTAAATACTATAGATATACTAGTATCTACAGTACTGTAACTACTGTACAGTTACTTGCATCACCAGTAGTGATGAGTTATAACACCCTCACTGAGAAGGACTTGGGACACTGCAAAACATTAATAACAAAAATCCATGCACTGTTCACTAAAGTGAGAGTTTTGCCAGCTGTTTTTGATATGTTTTGACTAGATATGTGGCTGTCTGAAATAATATTTCATATTCAAGGCTTACTTTTTCAGTATAGAAAGATGTCAGAAAGTATGCATTTAATGGGCTATTATTATTAATAGTCTTGCAAATAACTGCATTTTCTTCTAAAATCTGAATTTCCTGCTGAACAAATCAGTTCTTCAACAGAATATACACACCTTTTATTGTTTTTATGTCAGTTGCATACCAGGTAACTCACTCACCTTGGTGCAGAATGCTGTGGGTTATATTCCTACACCAAGTAGCTGGGTTGCTGATACTATAGGGTAGAATAAGGGAAGAGGTGCTGCTATCCTAAATGAATCATCTTTCAGATGAAATGTTAAACTGAAGTCCCATCTGCTTGAGTTGGTGGCATTTCACGTGGATGTAAAAAATTCTGGCACATCTATTAAAAAGCGAAAGGGAACCTGAAGTTTCCCAATACCCTGGCCAAATTTCCCCAGTAGTACAAATACCACTTCAGGTTTCCAATGGAAAAGAGGCCACTACCCTTATGGGGCTAACCTGGTCAAATAAAGGATATGTATAAATAAAGAAGTAAACTCTTTATTTGTTAGCTGATCAAACCCTGGAGGCCCTAGTGCCTTTATAAAAGGGTAACCCAGACATAATGTCTGGTTAAGTGACTTCATCAGGGTCAAACAGCAGGCAAATAGATACTGAGGAAATCAAATCCAGGCATAAAGGATAAAGATAATCAGCAGTTTATAGACTTTAATCTAATTCAGCAAACTGTATGACCTTCAAGTTAGGTTTTAAATTAAACAGTGTGCAATTATTTTTCTTATTGTATATGCAAAACTTCAGTAGAGTAGAAACAAAGTCTTTCCTTACAGAAAATGTCACCTTTTTGAGCTATATTCCCCTTAAAATACCTCATACCTCTCAAATGTCCACATTTTCACAGAATGTCCAGATTTGTGCCTTATATTTTTAGTCTATTCCTCATAAAATTTGATTTTTTTCTGGTAAATCACTAGGGGAAAAATGCACTAAATAATGACAGATATTTGAGTTTCAGACTTCATATCTTGCAGAAAATGGAAGGTAACACAAAACCTGTTATTCTAGCAACTTTATACATTTGTAAGTGCAGTATTTAAAATCTGTTTCTAGTTTTGGGCCTTTGTTCCCTGCTGTTTTTGGCTTTGTCCAGATTTCATGTGTTAAGAGGTTACATAGGAATGTATTTTGGGTGATAAATATGAAATAATGCCTTCATCTAATGTCAGTCTGCTAATGTATGGAGAGTAAAGGAGACCTTCCTGTTTGACTGGTCAGCTCACAATTGTTCTAAAAGTTAAATACATTAGTAAGTTGGTGTTTCTAGAGTAAAAGACTTAAACTGTAAAAAAACATTTCAGACATTATACACTTAGGAACTATCAAAATGTGGTCCATCTAGAAGACATCATTTCTAGTAAGATGCGTAAGTCTAGATTCCAAGAGATTTTACTCTTGAGTAGAGCACTTACACCATACCCAGTTATGCAACAGAACTAGATGAGTCCTAAAGCTACTTAGGCTGAGAAATAATAATAATAAAAATAATACCTATTTGTTAACCAGGTGGGCCCACTGGACACAGTCCATTTTTATGGGTGACCCGGGAGCACCAGTTCTAAGTTAGCTGCTAGCTTCTGGATGATGTGGGATGCTGGTTGGGACCAGTGACCACCACAGCTAGAGTGATCCACAGAAAGGGTTCAGTGCACATCCAGAGTCGCTGCCACTATCCACAGGCCCCCTTGAGGGGGGGTGCAGGAAGAGGGTGACGCCTCATCCAGCCAAGGTGTGCACCCAAGCCCAACCGACCCAGTCCTTAGAGTCAATCCTTATCCCAAAGTTAGGGATCTGGCTTGCCGACTTCCCTTACCTACATTGTTCTAACATGCCAGAGGCTGTTCATCTTGGAGACCTGCTGCAGATATGGGTACGGCCTGGCACAAGCTCTCCCCAGGATTTTCAAGGGTCAGTGTGAGATCAACTGACACCACCAGAACAGTGACGCTTTCCAAGGTGTGCCCCCCCCCCCCGCGAGAGCAAACCCATTCCAGGGTGCCCTGCCCTTTACAAAGAAAAGAGAACTCTCCCAAGGGGCCCCCCCAGCTTCTCTGAGATCATTTGCATTACTTTGCTGTATGCCGTGAGGCATCCATCTCCACCACTTCGGATTTAGTAATCTGAACCTAACTCCCTTTCGATCAGGCAAGGGTGACAGAGGCCATTGCCGTCCCTTTGGAATGCCACTTGCCTAGCTCTCAGGACCAACTGAGCCATGTTCAACTGCTGTTCACATGGAACCCTTCTCCACTTCGGCCTTCAAAGCTCTCATTCGAATATTTGCTACTAACAACAAGATCTGCAGTTGCTCCACCTGGGCCCTCACCCTGGGCTTCAGTGCCACCATGGCAGCCCTTCTACTAATCACTGTGTAGCCCCCTCTGCTCCCAGCACTGGCGATGGCTGGGTATGGGCTCAACACACAAGCGCCATCCATTTTCAGGGCTAGTTGATTCGGCAGGTGAGTTGTTATACACTGCGTAGTGGATTCCAACTTCCATGGCCACCATCCTGTTGTCTATATTAACCAACACTTCTTCTGGGGTCTGAGTGTCAACATTGGTTGCCTTAACCTGGCATTCAGTTCATCCTGCAGCACCAGTTCTGCTTACCAAAAATGACTCATTGGGCACACACATTCCTTGCCCGACTCCAAGCCAGTGAGTTAGGCTTCTTACCCATTTAAAGTCTGAGTATAGGTTGGGATTGTTTCAGCCCAAGACCTCCAATCATTCAGTTTACCAGATAAAGCTGCATCCACTGAGCACCAGCTATCCTGAGGGAAACTTTATAGGGAACCAGCTACTAGATGGTTGGATTAATCTTTTGCCCCTATACCCGGGTCGGATGACTAATTTACACATTGGGACTGCTGCGGACCTCCACGAGCATTTCCTCTGGCTTCACCCTGCCCAGGTATAGTTCAACATCTTTTGACTCCCATCAGGTAGACTTATGGTCCACCTCCCTGATATGATGGGTGAGATGGGCTAGCAGTACACTCCCCTGCATGGGCTGGTAGGAACCCACCTCAGCTGGTGCTTCACTGGACCTCACTTTCATTGTGCCATGGGGTCTCCTGCCCACCCCCGGACTCACTCCCCTGTTAGACTCCTTGGACTTTTTCAAGGTCACACAGTAGACAAATCAAGCTGAATGAATCAAACCCTGTTACACAGGAATTACCGCTCACAGTCTTAACCCTCTGCACCAATTGCAAGGCATTTTATCTAAGAAAAAATTACAGATGCCTACGCCTGATTCCAGCCTCCCAACTCCTAACTGCCCATATGCCTGCAGTAGCGCTTCTTGACATACAGTCTGAGCACTGCAGACAGCTAGAGATGTATTCCTGTATTCCTGTACAATTGATGACTCCAGCATGCATATGTTGGGGTATCTCACATGATGTTAACCTCTTCAAATATAGAGATTGACTGTTCCAGAGCATAACGTTTCCTAATGGGTACAGCATGGATATTACCACATATTGCATGCTAAGCCACCAGCCATAATCCTACAGGCTGTACAATGTTTTCTTTGTAATACTATAGCATTACTCTTGATAAAGCTACCACTGTGGGAACAACTAACTTTGGGGGACTTCAAGGACTATGAAAGTGATCAGTGGCATTGATTTTATGCCAAAAATAAGGAAGAGAATTTATTAGTGTATCATTTCTCTAAATGACATTTGGAATGTTATGAGTGCTCTTTTAGCATGTTGAATGTTATGAACACTCCATTTCCCATTATTCCATCATAATGAGTTGGGTCAGAATAGTAGGTTTTGGTTAGCATTGCAAGATGGCAGAGATCCTCTCTAATATTTCCCATAGCTTTTACAATCCACCCCAAGGTTTCTATATGAAATATGGAATGATAAGTTATTAGCTTTACAGATCATCATCATCATCAACCCCCTTTTTCCCATTTTTTCTCTACATGGGGTCAGGGTATCATGTTAACTCTCAGCAACCCTCTCGATTCAGTGCCACACTCCTGCCTTCTTCAACAATAATGCCTGGCTATCGCAGGTCTTCTTTCATCTAATCCATTCACCTCTTTGCTGGATGTCCTCGCTTCCTCTTACCTTCCTCCTGCCTGTCTCAAATCTTCCTCACCAGATTATCTTCTGATTTTCTGCACATGTCCAAACCACCATAATCTGTTCTCTTTAATCTTTTCTGCAATTGGAGCTACTTTGGCTTCTACTCTTACGTCCTCATTTCTTCATCTGTCCCACAGTGTGCATCCTACCACCCTTCTCAGGCACTTCATTTCCATCACCTCTAGCTTCTTCAACTGTTCTGCCTTTACTGCTCCGGTTTCTGTACCATGCAGTAGTACTGGTTGCACCACTGTCTTGTACATGTTGCTTTTCAGCTTCTTTGGCATTCTTCTGTCATAGACTATACCTGACACACTATGCCAGTTGGCTGCTGCCCCTTTGATTCTAGCTTTGACCTCTTCATTCAGACTTCCCTTCTCCTCAACCACCCCTCCCAGATACTTAAAACTGTTTACCTGTTCTACTATCTTCCCTTCTATCTCCATTCTTAGCTTCTTCTGATTTTCCCAATTTGCTGCCATTACCACCGTCTTATCTGTGCTTAGTTTCATCCCATGTGCCTTCAGTTTTGCATTCCATTCTCCTATCCTTTGCTGAAGTTCTAGCTCAGTCTGTCTGTAATGCCACATCATCTGCATACAGTAACTTTGTCAATCTGCCCCCTCTCACCTGTCTGCCAGTGTAGTCCATCACCAGTATAAACAGCAGTGGGCTCAGAGATGAACTCTGGTGTACACCAACTCCCACTGGGAACCCCTCTGTGAGGTCGAAAACTGTACTTGAGTCATTGGGTCCTTATACATAACCTGCACTAATTCTACCAATCTTTCTGGGACATCAAATCACCACAGTACTGCCCAGATCAGCTTTCTTGGGACTTTGTCATATGCTTTCTCCAAGTCTAGGAATGCCCAGTTGGACTCTCTCCTCATCTTTAGCTTCTTCTGAAGTATCTGTCTCAATGCAAACATCTGGTCAATTGTGTTGCATCCTGATCTGAATCCAAACTGCTCATATCGCATCTTACATTCTTCTACTTTGCATATCCATTTATCAATCACCCTCTCCAGAACGTTCATGCAATGTGATAGGAGTTTGATGCCTCTGTACTGCCCACAGTTGTGGATGTCCCCTTTGTTCTTGTACACTGGCACAAGTAGGCTTATTCTCCAGTCATCTGGGATGAGCCTTTCTCTCCACACTGCTATTAGTACTCAGAGGAACCTTCTGAATACTTCTTACAGGCAAGAATGTAATCAACAGCATCAAGGTGGGAAAATATATATTGCCCCCTATCCATGAACCTTCTAGAACATAAAATTTAAACATACTGAAGAATTTGTACTTATCAAGTGCTTCTTATGTAAACAACACATATTTAACAACTACTACTGCATTTCCACTATGTTGCAAATTAACATTCAGCATTGAAAAATTCTAGTTTGGCTTGTTACATATAGATACATTCAGATAATGCTTTGCTTGTCTGCTTACGCACACAGATAACAAAAGATATACAAATAATGTTGTACACTTATTCAGTCCACTTTCCATGCAGGTAATAACCTTGGCCCGTCATGGCACAGTATTGGCTCAGAACGTTAACAGTAATAATTATGGAGTCTCTTTTCCAAACAACTCTAGCTGTGTGTTGTCAAAAATCCCCAGAAATGCACTCAACATTTCCCTGCATATCTCTCAGGTAGGACTTTATGCTAACTTGTATTAGTTATGTTAGGTATCCTATATCATAGATCATCTTATTATTCATGTTTTCTATTAATGTACAAATGTATTTTGTAATTGTTTTGTATATGCATTCAAGAATTTCCATTTACAGTTTTTATTTTTTTACCTCCATTTTATAACTGTGGAGCTTTTCTCCATGGGCCTCTGCTGAAAATGGGCTTTTAGTTCAGTCAGATTATTCCTGGTCATCAAATGAAATGAAATAAAATAAATACAATACTGCAGACTATTCAACATCATAGGGGGAGGAGTTGGCATAATGGTTAAGGTATTAACTTCACAGATACAAGGGGCAGGGTTTGATTCTCACGTTGAGAAGTGATCTATGCCTAACCTACAAGGAATTCTCTGATCCAGCCCTGATGGATCTGCTATACAAATGAAAAAGAAACAGCACTAGAATTATGAGATCTAAAGATCTAAACCTCATCTGTGATATAAACAAAACACATTGGAGTGATAGGTATTTGTGTCAAAGATTACTCCTTCTCTGGAACAGACTTCCAACTCATTTGAAACAGCGCTCTTCCCTAAGCCTATTCAAAAACAATTTTAACAAATAGATGGGAAATCACAAATTCACCCCTTTCTTGTTACCAGTGGCCCTTATGCATAGGGGGAGTTTGTAGATACCCTGAGGTACAGGCATATACCAAAGCCATTCTAGCCCATGGGCATTGATAACTGGGAAAAAACGGAGCATGAATGGCTAGACTTAGGCTCTAGGGCCATTAGCATATTAACCTTTTATGATCCTATATGTTTCAGAAGAGCACAAAATAAAAAAAAAATGTTTTGTTAATTTTTCATTACATCATACCTTGTTTTGTTTTATTTTGATTATCTCTAATGACTGGAACTCTACTGTATGCATTTTTTCATTAATGTTTAAGGGGGTCAGCAAGGCTGGAATTTTACAAATGAAAACATTTTAAACTCAGTTATGCTATGCAGAACTGCATTATAAAGTTTTGAAAAGCCACCAACAGGTTGCAATGTATTATACATCCTAATTACAGCAATGAAAGCAGACGTTTGGAAAAACAAGAGACATATGATTGTTTGTATTAACTAGCAGACAAAAATTGTTGGATAACATGGCAACAAATCCTTTTAAGTGGCTTACTGAATTAGTGTCACATCAACTGGGATGGCTCTCACTGACTGTGCTATGGATAGCGGTAAACCTATCATATTGACATGCTACTTGTGGTTCTGCCAGTTACTTCAAACTGTTTACTACCATCATTTCTAGGAGGTAAAGATACTGATCTTTCGGTGAGCTTGCATAAAACCTACTCCAGTTGCTGACTTAGAGTGCTAAACTTGTGCATACATTCCAGGTGAGAAAAAAATCTTTCTTATCAAATGAAAAGAGGCATGGATATTTACAAGAAAATGCTTTCATATCAAGGGAGGTGAAAAGGTGTGGGTATGAAGCAGGAAAAAAGCTCGTATATCTGCAGAAAAATAAATTAAATTTGAATGCTGCATTTGACTGAACTTTTAGAACAAAAATGAACCAAAACAAACTGTGAATGGCAAAGAGAAGCTATTAATAAACCTGCACATCTTTTCACCATATTAATCAACAAAAAAGTTTCCAAAAATATTCTGTGATTACATTAAACCTTTCTATATCCAATATAATGTGATCTCAAACATTTAGTT
Organism: Protopterus annectens; assembly: GCF_019279795.1. NCBI lineage: Eukaryota > Metazoa > Chordata > Ceratodontiformes > Protopteridae > Protopterus > Protopterus annectens. Next base: position 1,062,789,669 of record NC_056732.1, read on the forward strand.
CATTCTCTGGTACAAGACAAGTAATACCACTTTCATCTGTCTCTCTGGAAATATTAAGCTTCTAAGCAGCAGCCTGAAGAAGGCCAACACTGAAGATTTCAACATGACCCAGTCAGGAAACTTTTTTTTTTTTTTTTTTTTTTTTTTGGTTTTCCTTAACTAACTTATCCTTCTCTTGAAGCCATATAACCTTGTCAGAATTATTTTTTATATTTGAAACAGTTTTGTTAACTCAGCTTGTGTGCGCATTTACAATGAGAGAGTGGGAGAGGAAGACAATGTGTGTATGTGTGTGTGTGTTTGTGTGTGTGTGTGTTTGTGTGTCTGTGTGTGTGCGCGCACGTGCGCATTTGTGTGTGAATGTGTGTATCGCTGTGTGAGTGTATGCGTGTGTGTGTGTAGACATCTTTTTATGAACAAAGACTTTGTACAGTTTCCTGCATCAACAACAAAATTCTGGGCTACAGTATAGTTGAAGAAGATTAGTTAAACTATTGAAAAAATATTCCACTATTAACTGCATGTTTTCCCACCAAACTTTTTATGTAACCATGCATAATTCCTATAATAATGTCTTGTGACTTGTAATATTAGATTTCATTTAAAGGCCTAGAAATGCAGCTATATTAAATGCACCTTTATTTCACATTTTACATGCAGATACAACAGAAAGAAATGTTTCAGTAACCTTCAGTCAAGAACACTAATAAAAATAAGATGTGCTAACAGAATGTGTGGCACATAAAGTACAAACAGGCTTGGGAACCAAGGTTAAAGAAGTGTGTAGAAATTTAGAGAGTATTGGTATTAAGACATATTTCCAACACGTAAATTAGTTCATTTCAGACTGATAAGCAGTAAATCATCGCAGTGCAGTTCACAGAGTTTGGTACAGACACTTGAGAGTCAGTGCAGAAGTCAGGTCAAATATCTAGCATTCCAGGTTATTAATTATATTATTCAGGAGAAAAGAAATAATTCTGAGTATAATGAGTGCAGTAGCTACGGACATAATAATGCAGTCTGTTTCAGTTTGTGAGCATTGTTTTTTTTTTTCTCAAAAATTTTTTTATTAATTATATGAATAGCAAGACAATTAAAAGATTATACATAACAAGAAGGCATAAATGAACATATAACAATTCATCTAGTGATAACAACCTTCCTGAGATTTTGATAAATTATTTAGAAATAAAACATACACCATATGTACACTATATACAAGTTAGGCAACCTGAGAGAAAAAAAAAAATATTTAACATTAACTATTTAATATGTTTAGAACCTTTTCTAACACAACCTTTCTAATAGCTTTTTTTTGGACTCCCACCTAAGTATCTTTGAGCATCAATAAATTTAAAAGCCATTTTCTGGAAAGTAACCCATTTTAATTTAGAACGATCAATCCAATTTTGTATTATATAAAGTTTTAGTAATGAGCAAATAAAAATGATAACATGAATATCAACTTTTGAAAGATGAATCAATGGAATATGTAGAATAGCAAATTCCCACGTCAACGTGGATTTTTGATATCCCATTTTCTGCAGTCTGACTTTCAAAGATGTCCACAATCTGTGAGAAAAATGACAATACCATAGAATATGAAGGAGGTCTGCTTGGGGATGAGAACAGCATGAACACGAAGGGGACTTATTTGGGTTAAATTTGTTTAATTTGATTGGGGTAAAGTAGGCATCATTATTAATCATTAATTGTGTGTATGCTAATTTTTTAAAAGGGATAAATTCCTAGTGTCTAATAGCCAGGACTTTCTGAGATTCTGACAATTGGGAATTATAATTCAACCAAACATTAGATAAAAGACAGTTGTGGTCCATCATTAAAGAATTAATTAATTTATATGAGTTTGAGAGCATTTTATCAGATGATGAAAGTATTTTGATAATCGTGTTAAGGTTTTTCAATTGTGAGTCTATGGGGACCAGACATACAAATTTGTTTTTAATTATTGCTCTTAGTTGTGTAAGAATTGGTGAGTAATTCCAGTTTACTTTCAATAACTTACGCCAGTCAGATAAAGGCAAGTCAAGATATTTCAAAACATCTCCTACTTTTAGATTTTTAATTAAAGGATAGTTTGTTAAGTTCAAAAGTTTATTGTCCAATAATATATTTGGGTTTAGATGAATTGGCTGAACATGGTGCGAGATCTTTTCTAGTTTACACATTTTGAGTAAGGTTTGGAAATCTCTAATCTTTTGTTTAAATACTGTAGATATATTTTTAATAAATAAACTATCCAGAGAGATAAAGGGAATAGCTTCAGGATTTAACTTATTAGAAATGACATAATTATACCATAATTTTATCCATAAAGAGTGATTTGGATAAGAAGTGTTATTGAATTTAGAGATAGTAAGAAGTTTATTGGATGAGACAATCAAATAATAGAGATAAAGATTAGGTAAACCCAAACCTCCCTTGTCCTTCGAAAATGCCAATCTAGAATAGGAAATTCTAACAGATTTAGGGAACCATATGAATTTTGCCAAAGCTTTATTTACAGACTCAAAAAATTTTTTGAAATTATCTGATCAGATGATGAGAATTGGTAAAGAAATTTAGGCAGAATATTCATTTTAATAATGGCCACCCTTGAAAGAAATGAAAGGTTTAGATGCTTCCATCTGTCCATATCAGACAATATAGAGTTCCATAATTTATTAATATTATTTTGAAAGGAAGATTTATTATTGTGTTCTAAATTGATTCCTAAATATTTTATATTATAAGTAAACTGAAAATGATCGCCTGGAAACAAAAAGATTTGTGTGCTAAATGATTTAAGGGAAAAATATGAGTTTTTGTAGAATTTAAAAGATAGTTGGAAACCAAAGAAAAATAATCAATAGAATTCATTATTTTTCTGTAATCAGATAATGGAGTTTGAAAGTAGATTACTAAATCATCCAAAAAGCAGAGAAATGAATATTAGTATTAAGAATTCTAGGGATGTTATGAAAAGTATTTTGAGTAATAAACAATAGCAAAGGTTCTAAGTAAATGTTGAAAAGAAAAGGGGACAACGGACAACCCTGTCTTGTTCCTTTAGTGATCTTTATCGAGCAGAAAATTGACCATTAATGTATAGTCTAGTAAACATATTCTTGTATAAAACTTTTAAAAATTTATAAAGAATAAGGGAATATTAAAACATAACATAGTTTGAAATAGAAAGTTCCAACATACTCTGTCAAAGGCATTTGATGCATCTATAATCAAAGCATATATAGGGTTTGGATTTTTCTTAATGAGATGAAATATAGTCTCTAAAGATAGAGTATTATCCCAAGCATGTCTCTGAGACATAAAACCTGATTGATCTGACGAGATAATTGAGGGTAAAATCCGTTTCAATCTGTTAGCCAGAATAGATGACAGAATCTTAATATCCACGTTAATTAAAGAAATGGGTCTATAATTTACTGGGTCAGATTTATCTTTATTATTTTTTAGAATTAGAATGGTTTTGGATGTGTTCCAATGAATATCTGAGATATCATTAACTCTTATATGATTGTAAACTTTAAATAAAGGGAAGAACTACCAATTTGAAAGTTTTGAAAAATTCTGGAGTAAAACCATCAGGTCCCGGAGATTTACCCAATTTAAGATTATCTATTGAATCCGAGATTTCTTGTACCGATATAGGGTAGAAAGTAGTTTTGCTGATTATCATTAAGTTTAGGAACTGCAAAGAGTCTAAAAAGAGTTTTGAGTGATTATCTTTAACAGAATTAGAAGAACCTGAATATAACTCAGTGTAAAGAGAGGTGAAAAGTTGAATAATCTCTTCATCAGTATTATATAATCTGTTATTATAAGATAAAGATGTAATATTTGGATTTCTGAAGTTAACTTTAATAATTCTCGCTAACAATTTAGATGGAACCTGGGCCCACTCTGAATATGAAGCAAGTAGCTTTTGTTCAGCTAAGGAGAGGTTATTTTGGTGAAGCAGAATTAAATCTTTCTGACAATCAAAAATTTGTTTTTCTAAAGTAGCATCATAGTTCAGACTAAGATGATTTTCCAACGAAGAAATTCTTGATTTTAAGAATTCCTCTTTCTTAAAGTATTGTTTTTGAAAAAGCAGCTTTACTAATAAATAAACCTCTTAATCTTGCTTTACATGCAGCCCATTGTATGTCATAAGGAATGTCTGATGATTCAAGACTATTCACCATTTCATTTAGGATTTCTGAAGCTTGTTTGCAAATATCTTCATTTGACAATAAGTTATTATTTAAGGTCCACTTATTAAACATAGTTTTATTTTGATATTGGTTTTATGTTCAATTTTAGTGAAATTCTTGAGTGATCCGAAAAGAATCTGGGTTCTGTAGTAAAGTCCACAATATATTTTGAAATATAATCTGAAATTAGAAAGAAGTCTAATCTGGACCACGAATGATAGCACTTAGAATAATAAGTATATATATCATTCTTGTTTATATTTTTAACAGTGCAGAGGGATCTATTAAATTATATTCTGTCATCAAATCATTTATAGCCAGAGTAGATTGAAGATTATAGGTGACAGTGGAGCTGAACGATCAATTACAGGGTTTATAACTGCATTCCAGTCACCACCCATTATAATATGATGATCCTTATAGGATGCAAGAATATTGTAAATTTTAAAATGAACAAATGTTGTGAATTACATGGGCCATATAGATTTAAAATTAATAAGGGTTTGTCCAAACCAGCAATAGAAGCGTAAATAAGCACCACCTCCCTCATCATCAAATTTCTCATCAATAATATTCCCAATGAATTTTTGTTTAATGATTATAGCTACACCTCTGGAGTTAGATGAGTCACCTGAAGCTATAATCTTTTGATCCATTTTTTAACTCTTTATTCCAATCAATACGTGAAATATGGGTCTCTTGAATAAAACAAATGTTAGCCTGTGATTTAAAGATCATATGAAATAATAGTGACTTTTTCGCTTTATCTTGAATGCCTCTAACATTCCAAGAATCTAAAATTATGTCAACAGGCATATTCTACAAGTATAATCATTATTGATGCTATAAAAGTGAACTCAAGGTGCAAATCCAACACAACATTAAAAAGAAGAAGAAAAAATAAAAGAAAAAACAGTCTTTAAGTATTCAAGCAAGTCATCAAATAACATTTGTTGAAAAAAAAGAAAAAGTTTTTAAGAACCATGAAATGTATAATAATAACCTTTATCCTAACCCTAGTGCCTACCCACCAATCCCCTGTGATAAAGGAAGAGCAGAAGAACATGAAAAAACATTGTAATTATAGATAATAATAACCTCAAGTTAGAATACAAATTACTCAAAGGAAGCCTAACATAACATAAAGTCCGAGTAATACTACTAAAAATATATACAAAATTAACTAATTTCAAGACGTCCAACATGCTTAATCCCTACTTCTAATACTAATCTAAAGCTCCTATCCTTAAATTGAAATTTATAGTGATTAAATGTATTTCCTCAAGTATTTCAAGAGAAAGAGAAACAAGTAAATAATAAATAAATCACACTCTGCTTAACTAGAACACTCTATCATAAGAAGTAATACAATTAAAACTGAAAGATATGTAAGATAACATATATAAGTATAACAAAACCAACTGGTAACATTATAATATAAGTAAATAAGCATAGCATTACTGAACTAAAGATAATAGTCATGCACTATCTACTGAACCTTCTTTAGTACTTTAGTGATAATTTCATTAATAAACATGACCATTAGTATGATAAAAGCACTAATACCTGTAGAATGAGTATTTAGTTATAGTTCAAATAAAGCAAAAAACAACTACCAAGCAACCATATCTCAAAATGAAAAACAATTCAGTCTGGAGATGCATCTATTAACTAGATAATAATAGTACAGGAACTATTCAAAATGAAATATTATAAGCTGTAAGATTTTAACACTAGTTAGTATACATGAATAAAGTATAATTATATTATTAAATAGTAACTTAAACAGCATCATATATATTGGACTGAATGTACAACAATGTGCATACATATAATTTTAAATCTACTTTTTGAATATTTTACTAATGACTCTGTTAGGTTATGTAGCCATACTATTCTTCTAAGCTATAGATGTAACATAGCAAAACAGCATGAAAAGACAAGGCTTTTAAAGTAAACATTTTGAACATCTAATTAAAACAGAAACAAGCAGGCTAAATGCAGTAAATCTAAGGGCTTAAATATATACATGTAGATTCAGCTAATCATATTAAAGATAGTTATTTCAAACCTTTCAAATAAGTAAAGGCTTTCTTAAACATAAACTACTAATCATAAATATCACATCCAGCCTCTGAGAAGAGAGAGAGCAGAGAATAGAAAGAACATGAAACTTTCATATGAACAGGTATACTTTGTAACATTTGTCAAATTAAACACTTCAGTATAATATAAAATATTGTATGAAAAAATATTCTGAATAGGAAAATATGTTCATTTCTTTACACATCCTTTAGAATTTTAATATAGAAAACTAACCTGTTCATTTGTTTCCAGAAACATTTTCACTCTGCTTTATGAAAGTAGCAGCTTGCTTTGAAGTCATGCAGACACACTAAAAGTCACTGAATATATTATGTGACATGAATCTGTTTAAATTTAAAAAGCAACCTTCATTTATGAAGAGAAAACACTTTAAATAATAGCCAGATCTATTAAAAGGTTAGTGCTATTGAATACTTGTTGAAAACAAGCAGACTTGTGTATTTGAAACTGTCCTTCTTTCCTCACAAATGATGACATCACCATCCATCTCAGAGAGACTGTAGTGTGCATGTTCATGCAGAGCATCAGCTGGAACTCTGAGGGGAAGATTTTCTTGCTAGAATGTTGAGATGGAATGTTTTTCCCTCCAAAAATCATTTAGCTTACACAGAAGGCTGTAACTCCAAAGCTTGTAGTAAAATTAACATATTATCTATTTACACAGCAAGCATATGTGAGAGAAAGAGAAAAAGTAAATACAGGAATTTAAATGCTTCTATTAATCCACACAAATCTAACAAGCATATATCCTGTCACTGCACACTGTCACACCAAATCCATCATGTGTAAATTACATGACAAGTTCTTAAGGTAATATAATTATGTCACACCAGAATTACAAATCATGTAACACAAATACTGTCAGATTAAAGAAAAGAAAAGATCAAACCTTATTGTAGTTCTTTAACAGTAGAATATTAAGATACAGTGTCAGGAAGCTTTTAAATGTTTTAAGAAAAATGTCTTTTGCATCTTTAGGATCTGAACATACAAATCTTTTGTCATTAGCTGTGAAAGACAAGGTATTAGGATATGCCATTCGAAATCTAATCCCTCTTTTATCAAGTCAGCACAATAGGGGCTAGTTTTTGTCTATTTAATTTGATCTGTGCAGGAAGATCTTGGGAAAATGATAGTTTGTGAGACTTCCATATGAATTGTTTCTTTGTTTTAGCAGTTTCTAGGATCTGGAAAGTGTCTTGAAAGTTTAGTAACTTAGTATAAATTAACCTTGGTGTGGAAGAATCTTGCTTTGTACGCAGTGCTCTGTGTGCTCTCTCTACAATTATAGATTTTGAAGAAGCTTCACAATTTAACAGTGTTTCAAAGATATTTTTAGTCACAGATAACAAGTTTTTATTGTCATAAGATTCAGGTAAACCACGAATAATGATGTTATTTCTTGACTCCTGGCTTCCAGATCCAATATTTTAGCTTGTAAATCTGAAACAGTTTTATCTCTAGATTTAAAGTCACTTTCCAATAAGTCTGTTTTAACCTCCAAAGCTAAGATTTTATTTTCAATAGTAACAATACTATCGTTTATTTGCTTTAAAGATTTACTAAAGTCTGCAAACTGTTCTGCAAAGTTTTGTATAGCACTTTGGATTGGTTTTAATGCTATTTTTAGTTCTTCTAAAAGGAAATTTGAGCCATTTAAATCTTTATTACTTACATTAAAAGTTTCTGTAGGTTGTCTAGATGATTTCAGTCTTTTTGAACCTGAATCTTTTCAGGAGAGAGCATTGAAGTATATTTGGCCTTTGTAGGCTGAGTCTCCATGGAGTCAGATTTTGTAGCCATGCCCAGAAATGGAATGCAGTTAACAGGATACCAGGAACCAGGAACAGACTGGAGCAGTAGGAGTCCCAGCAGCAGAGAGACCAAGAATGTTCTGAGGTAAAATAAATCCCAGGATAATAATTCCAGAAGAAAAAATAATCCAAATGCGTAGAAAAAGATTTATAAAATCTTTTAGTATAAAAATTTGAGGAAAAAGGTTGATGTAAAGTTGTAAAAAAAAACAAAAGTTAAATAGCTGTGAGGAGCTCAGAGAGTAAGGACTAGACTAGTCGGCGGCCATCTTGGAATCCTTTGTGAGCATTGTTATTGGAGACAGTAAGATTTAATTCAGATATTGTTGACATCCACCTCCAGTATATAATAAAACATTCTTAACCAAACTAGGGAGTATGCAGACTTTTATTCTGAAAGGTACAAGTAAATTTTGCATGTAAAGGAGAGAGACTGGCATCTGATCAGCACAGTTCTAGAAAATGACAAGATAAAACGATTAATTCCAGTCATGTTGCAGTTTCTTCCAGTTATTTCCAGTTCATTCCAGTATTCTACAGTCCTTTCAATTCTTACACAACTAATATACTCAGTCTCTTGTGGAATTCTTTCAGCTTTTAATAATTATTTCTATAATTATAGCCACAGCTGATCTAATACAGAAGGGATTTGCCTTATTTATGTTCATTTGTTCTGTTAAGTAAACCGGTGATTGCAATGACCAGAAAACCCACACCATGCTTTTATGGTAGTGTTGTCCTGACAGCTCAGCCCATGTTTACAAGTTTATCCCACACTGATACAATAATTGGACAGCTCCTAATCATGTGAAAATTGTTTACCCCATTATCGTCACTTATCCAGAAACCATCTGATTATTTTCAAACTATTTACTTAACTATAACAGAGAGTTCTGCCTCTGAAAAATAAATTTCAGAAGAGGAAAAAGACAGTAGGGGTGCAATATCCATAACGTGAGCTGTGTTGTAGTAATTATCCATTCTTGTTGTATAACATTTATTCCCAACCAAGTCTCACAGGCTCTTTTCTAATCTTAAACATCAAAGCAAACCTGATAAGAATTTCCTTAAGTGTTAAGCCCAAAGTTTTATACCATACTTATTCTATAATTTGAGTTTCTTATACTTTGGAACCAAGACATACCATATATGATATATGCTGGACAATGTAGAGAGGTCAAAACCATCTGTAAATACTGGATTTGGAGTTCTGGGCTTTGATTTTGTATTTCCAAAAAAATATTTAAATATTCATTCTTGACAATTTCATCAGTCTAGCAAGCAAAATAAACCTTTATAATTCAATTGTGTCAATATATTTGTTTACTTAAATTTTTGCAAACACAGTCTGGCAGTCTGTGTGGAGTGAGTCTATATGCTGTTAACAAGCTGCCTCATGTAGTCCATGTTTGATTCCCTGAACCTTCTTTGCCTACATACGTGACTCTGAGAATGTCACTTAACCAGGCAGTACTCTAGGGCAATTGGGAAACTGGACTAGGCTAGTCAAGGGTTTCCTTGGCTGCATGCCTAGTAACTTAACTATGAAGTTAAATGAAAGGTTATCAAGCTGGATTCTTCATATGAGATACCAAATAATCTCTTTATCATTTTTCTAAGACTCATAGATCCAAGACTCTGACAGAATCTGTTTCTGCAAGTCAAGATTTTCTGGTGAACCTCCAGCTTAAATCCATATGGACCTTTGTCCTATGTGCTCTTGTTCAGATATGTTGTCATCCAATAGAAGCCGTAGAATGAACTGGGAAAAACAGCTAAACATAATTCTCTTAATGCCTTGCAAGTAGATATTTTTCCTAATGGTTTTCTACTGATTCTTGGCATGAGTGAATCCCATAAAAAGAATCAAAGGTTATAGTTTCATGATAAATTTCATGAAAAAAATATAAATATGTGGAAAGTTGATGCTCAGAACATGGACCTTATATAAAACGATCAACTTTATGTATTTTATCCTGCTAGGAAAATGCAGATAGAATGCCTTTTACTCTATGAATTTAGTTTCAATTTCTATAATTATGGAAGATGCATGCAGTTATAAAATTTTGACTACTTTAATGGGTATAATTTCCTATGAGGAACTACTTTCTAAGATTACTGAAAATGATTGGGAGATATTAGAATTGATACAAAATGGGGGTGGTTCAGAGTGGCAATATAACTAATTTTTCTATGATAATGAATAAGTCAGACATGAAAGAAAACAATTACTTGTAGCATATGCTGTATTTGCTGTAAATGTTTATCTGTACTGGAAAGCAATATTACACAGGCATCTACAAACCAGGTATATGCTACATTTTCAGCATATGGCAATGAGATTCTTTCATGTTTTAAATTATTCTTTATATCAACAGCTAGAGTTTCTGCTACCAAAACAAATAACATTGGTGTTTGTGCGATCATCTGACATGTACTACAGGAAATAATAAAGGCCAGGAAAAGCTGTCTGGTGGTTGGCACAGAGAATTAAGGCTGTGAGATGCAGTTCCAGTGGTCCCTGGCTTTATTCCTTCCTCAGCCTTGATTTGCCTACTGTGTGACCTTGAGCAAGTCACTTGACCGGGCAGTGATTGAGGGAAAATGGGAATATGGGCTAGGCTCTACCATCACCTCCTGGACTTCAAGCCTAGTAACTCTCTATAAAACCTACCAGTAATAAAAAGAAAAGAAACTCTTGCCAAGAGAGAGGAACATAATATATTGCATATATTTATAAAGCCTAGATGAATGACCATGACTTGCTATATAGGTTCATTTGTGAGGACAAGACTAGCTGCCATTGTGTGCCATTTTAAGCCTAGCCAATTCCTCTTTCAAATGTGGGAATCAAACTCTGTACTTTGTGACTGTGAGGAAAACATCTTAAATATTATAACTCAGTAAAATCCAAAAGCACTTGTGAAGCAGTATGTCCAATGCAAAATAAACTATTTATTAAAAGGCCAGAAAAAAATTATCATACTAACCCATTATACACATTTAAAAAGTTGTGATTGTAAGTTCATAGTAATAGGTTTCTGCCCTTGCAAGCCATTTTAAGCATAGACAATTTCCCTTCAAAGGTGAGAACCAAACCCTGTACCTTTTGTCTGTGAGGTATACACTTTAGTCATTATGCCAGCCCCAACGATACAAGAGACTACTTGCTAACTGCCCTTGCAGGCCATTTTAAGCCTAGCTAAATACTCTTTCATGAATATCAAACTCTGTACCTTACATCTTTGAGGTAAATACCTTAGCCATTATGCCAGTCCCCCAAGCAATAGGTAAGTACTAGGTTAGCTGCCCTTGTAGGTCATTTTAAGCCTTGGCAATTTCCCTTTCAAATGTGAGAATCAAAACCTGTACCTTTTGACTGTGAGAGGAAAACCTTAGCCATTATACCAGTCCCAAACCCATATGTTACAGGAAGGCCCATTCCACCATATTAAACACCTTTTGAAAATCCACCAGGATTGCCAAAGCAGGAGTACTACTGTGTGTTAATATCCACTGGATATTTAGCCAGAATATAATTAGTTCAGGACCTCCATCCTATAAATTCTTGCTCTCTGTCTGATTTAAGGTAAGGAATAATGTGCTTGCTTCTATACGCCAAAGTTTACCATAGATTTTTATTTCAGTCTAAAGGAGTGCACTGGGTCTGTAACTGCCCAAAACTGTCCTATTCTTGCCAGAATTTTGACAGTAAAAGTCTAAAAATAGCTAAAATGTCTTAAGCTCTTTTTGATAAAGGCCACTGACACATCTTCTGCTTTTTTTTCTGGGATACCAATAAGATGACATTGATTCACAGGCACTGTTTTATATATCTTCTGTTTTACTTTTTAGTCAATAGGATACCAGGTGTAGTTCCTGACTGTTTGGCAGGGTCCTGCTGAGAAGCCCCTCTGAACTCTAACATTATTTTGGTGCGGGGTCATAGAGCCTTGGACATTCTGCATCTGAGTTTCACTGCTATTGTTGACTAACTTTGTTTGCTGTAAATGAACTATCACAAATTTCTTCATTTTAGATAATGCCTCTACAGTGTACTAGATGACCTTAGCATCTTTAACTGCTGAGTACAAGTTGGAAGACATATTACAGCATGCAGGAAGAAGTCTCTGTGGATTTACTCTTCTTGCTAAATGCAATTGCTTGTACAGTATGGCTTGATATAAGCAGTTTGTTTGATATCACACAATAAGTTATTTTACAGGCTAAAAGTTTCCTAAGGGAAAGGGATCACATTTTCAGCTCTTCTCTCATATTTATTTTCATGTATACCCCTACCTTGTCAATTTATTTCCACACTTTTATCTGTAAAAGCAGGTTATGGAGCAAGTACTATACCTAAACTGCATCAAACCTAAACTGTATCACATACAAATGTTTTTAAGAGAAATTTCAACTGCCATAATAGAATTACTGCACCTCATATGTAATAACATGCCTATACTATACACAAGCTACTAAGCTAGTAGTGTCTTCTAACAGCAAAGGATATCCCATACTGGCAAAGTATGTTTCATCTTATAGACTTCACAATGGCTTAGTTAAGGACAGATTGTGAGCAAATCAGTAACAGATAATGTGAAAGGATACTGCCAGACATTTCTGCAAGCTTTTTGATTCTGTAATTAAGCCTCACACAAAGTCAATATTCTAGTGAATCACCATAGCAACACAAAGCATTCTTTAGAATCTCAATAGCAAACTAAAATGAAACAAAATCTGTCATTATGAATCAACTAAATACAGTCTTATTTAAAAGTTAAGTGGCTCTTTACAATTTATAAATGCACCCCATTATCTTGTGCTGACCATTGTCTGCCTCATCTAAAAGTCACACAAGTCTAACTCAGCATGAGGTAACCATTTGTGATACATTATTATGCAGCAATGCAAAAGCAAAGTACAGTTCTATAGATTACCGGAACGCTGGATGAGATGGACTTACCTTACATCTTTATGCTAAAACTCTGCTGTAGTTTAATGCTGAAGTTACTATATTTCCATTTATTATACAAGCCAGCATTTATGTATTGTGTACTACAACCTGCAGGTATTGTCTGATTTACAGTACCTTGTCTGAAATATTAACTGCAGATGTTCTTAAGAATCAATGTTGCAGTAACCTAAGTTATAGGGGTTATATCCTGCAAAGGATGTAACAGCTGGCCAACTTTTAACAGTTTCAAGGCATCTTCCACATGCCCAAACCATTAGTCAGCTTGAAATGAGCTAGCAAAAAGTCAGGTTTGGCACCATGCCCTTCAGACCTTTTCTGCAACAGCAGATAGTGCTTCTCTGTGTGTGGTTCAAAGATTGACTCTCTGCTAATGCTGTTCCACAGCTAGGCAAATAAGTTCCCTTTAGAAAAAAAAAGAAAACTTCAGCTTTACTTTCTGTGACAGAAAACCTATACTTTCTGTAAAATGTAATTAAGTAAGCTAAGAAAAGGTGTTTTTAATGACTATCACATGATTTTTGTACATTTAAAATGCAAGTGTTACTTTCTACTTATGTGGCAAAAACTTGTTAAAGCCAACTTTAAACTATTTTCTATTGTGAAAGTTGTGTTATTTTACTTTTGTGAGTTAAGCTACTTGATTAAAAGGTAACCATATGAAATGTTGGGACTTACAAAAATGGAGACTGAATGGCAGAATTAATTGTATTGCTGGCTATTCCCATGGATCCAGACACCGTTCTCAGCTTAACCATGGAACAACCTACCAGTTCCTCAATTCTACCTTCTTCCAGTTACAAAAAGAAGAAAATTGTTAAACGTCCTTTACCACCACAGCAGGCTGATACAATGCCTCATCCATAGCTCTCAACCTTCCATCTTCAAAATGAGGAACACTAGCCTTCATAATGTGGAACAAATGGTCAAAATGTGAAACACATACTCATAGCTTACTAACAGCTTCAACCAGGAAGGTCATAGGATGGTTAAGATATGCTGGTTTTACTTATAAAAAAGATCTTTTAATGAACAAATATAATTCATATCTATTTACCATGGATATCAGTGAAAAGATTCCGAACACCGAATGTGGAACAGACCCTTTCAATGTGGAACTTTGAGGAACATGAACTTTTTAAGACCCCAGATGAGGTACGTTCCTTGTAATAAGGTACAGTTGAGAGGTATGGCCTCATCCAATGGTGAGTGACTCTGCTGTGGCCAAAGGTGGTTCCTTGGACCACTCTTCTTTTTCTTTGGATCCCATTGGTGTAGTTTGTGCAGACATCTTGGACCAGGGGTTAGAAATATCCTCTGTGGTTCAATGCCCTTGGTGGGCAAGTGAGAGACACTGTTGTCCTTCCTGGTAAAAGGGACTGGGAATGCTATTTCTCTTAGCCAGAAAGCTGTTTCTATCCTTATGGAAGTTTTTGCTGGAAAAAGTGGAGCTGGATCTTCAGACTGTCAAGAAGAAACACAGACTTAAGTGTATATCTTCTGTTGTCTTAGTTACTCTAGACAGGAGTAATTTATTGGGCCAAGCTCAAGATTAGGTGAAGGCTCTTGACCCTTTCTGTACGGCTATTTCTAATAAAAGAAAAATAGATTCTTTGTTTTCTTAAGGGATTCAAGAGATTGAACCTCAAAATGATTCTGAAGGCATAGCTTTTAGTGTTGTTTCCAGAGATTTCTGAGTCAGATTCTGAGGAAAGTGTGGCTTTGGCCAGTACATCTGGAGGATCACTTTTACTGAAACTATTTCCAGAATGAATCACTTGTTTCAGTGAGAAAACATTGATGCCATATCCATATTTAATTCATTTCTTAAAGTATTCTGTCTTTGGGTGATGATGTCAGTCTCAGCAAGGAAATTTGTCAGTATTGTGGGTCTCTTGGCATCTATGATACTTATGATATCTCTTAAATTACTTCACATGAGAAAAATACAATGGTACCTGATCTCTATTGTCCCAGCATCAAAAACCCCAAAAATTTCAGATTCCAACTTTGAGATTTGTGAAAAGGGAGATTTTGCAGTGGAGACATTACATTTTTCAGAATCCAGTTCTCCCATTCTCCCTTAATGCTCCAGCACAGCAGACAACTCGTACTATCTGAGATGCCTCAGACTTTGCTTGGAGAGCAGAGTCAGTGGGATTAAGAGTACAAGGTCTCTGGGACAAAAAAGATAGACGAAAACACATAAACATAAGAGATGCTAGATCTGACAAATGTTCTCAATTCTCTCAACTATCGCTAGCCATCTGGACCTCTTCAAGTGTTTACAAAGAACACCAGAGTAATATGTTACATAAACAAGCAAGGGGTAACAGATCTTACCTTCTGCTCCGATTAACCATGGTAAACTGTGGTACAGCTTTTCAGCCCAGTCTAACTCTACAGGCATCTTACATAACATCAGAGCAAAACTACTTGACATGCAAGCTGAGCAGGACAAGATGAGACCCTCACAAATGGAAAATAAATTAGTTGATGTTCCAAAAATTGATCCAGTTGTGGGGAACATCTCAAATAGATCTGTTTGCCACAGCTCACAGCTATCATTTTGCAAAATTCTTCTCCTGGTCCCCAAGCAAGAAAAAAAAAACTGAAAGACAAATACATTTTCTTTGCCTTAGACAGGAATTTTCCTGTATGCTTTTCCATCATTTCCACTAATGTCTAGTGTCATTTTGAAGATTCAGAAGGACTCCCCAAAGATTAGTGTAGTGATGCCCTTCTGGACTAAGCAACAGTGGTCCCCCTTCTTTTATAAATGTTCAAGAGAAATTACCATAATCTTCCTCACACACTCACACAAGATCAGGGGTGATTGCACATCCAAACCTCAACCAACTATAACTGACTGCCTGGATGATAGAATTTTAATACCCTTTAGGCACCTTTTTCCGAGGATGTGTAGCAGTTATTAATAGTAACAAGAAAGCCTGCTACTATAAAATTATGCCTTACCAATGGGAAAATATTTTCTAGTTGTTGCCAAGAAAAGAATCAGCACCCATTCAGGTCTAGTGTTTCTTTGGTTCTACAGTATTTGTGTTTGTTGCTATCTTATGGCCTGTCTTACTGCTTAGGCAAAGCGCATTTGTTGGTCATTTCAGTATGTTTGCCAATGGATCCCCTTCTTTCAGTGCAACCTTGTGTGTTACTCCATACCATAGATGTCTACAGACAGCACGGATAATATCATGACAGTACAACATGTTTCAGAACTAGTTAGTACCTTTCTTATTTTTGCATGTATTTGAAGCCAATATGTGGATTTTTTTTTTGTTATATTCCTGAGACTGTCCTCTCAGGAATTTAGTCTCCCTTTCTCTGTTGGCATGAAACTCTGAAGGGTTTGACACCAAACCTAAATTTCAGTTTGAGATGACCGATGGTTTGTGTGCATGGAAGTGGCCCTGAAGCTTTGGAAGATGGTGAGCTGTTAATATCCTTGGCAGGATATAACCCATATAGCTGGTTATACTCTTACCCATATTGCTCAAAATGTCTGTGAATCTCAGTTCTCTTGCTTGCTTTCTTTTTTCATCTACATTGATGCATCTAGATATACATCATGAACAACAGAGTATGCACGTACTTAAACTTTTGTATTTATTTTGTGCAATTAGAATTCACTGAGACTTCCAAGAGAGCTATTAATGGCAGATAATGAAAAGTCCTGTATGGCTGTTGGATGTATGTTTTGACCGAACTGTGGCATCACCACATGATGGGGAATGGATGTGTATTGAAGTGATTAGATGATTTGCAGGTACAGGAGCAGGGCAATAAAAAAAAAATGTTCACCTCTCTGTCCCAGTGCTTGTGGACCAGCATGGTATATCTCATTTTTATATTTTGCCACTGGTGGTGGCATTAAACAGCATTTCTTCCAACGCTGCCTATCGGCAAACATCTGGACTGCCAAATATCTGTGGCAGAACAAATTGTTGATTCATAGATTTATCTCAGAGGCAATTTGTACAAAACCTGGGATTCCCAGCTATGCTACTCAACTATCCCTGGCTTTTCAGGATGTGCCAGATTTTGATGTTAAAGTTTGCACTCTCTCTTGTAATAAGTGTGAATTTCTGACAAAATACTTATGGTTACAGTTACTGAATAAAGTCAGGCATTAGACTTACAGACTTTTGTTCAAAAGAAGATACATATAATGCAAATCTTCTTAGATAGGCAGCTTTCTATGTGAATAAGTATTAATATTTCTAAAGTGTTCATAATATGGGGCATTTCTCTTTTTTTCTTTCTTTCCATAATGCTATTTCTGACTCACAATCTGCATCCAGAATCCATTGACTCATTCATTCATTCATTCATTCATTCATTCATTCATTCATTCATTCCTTTCCTATGAAGCAACATTTAACCAGACAGAAATGTCACCCAGGCAGACATCAAACTTACTTGAGGCTCAATTCTCTCCCTCCTTGCATTGGACAGCTTACTTGGGTAGGGAATGCACTTTTCCATGTGCCATGAAGATCTGGCTTCATCTCCTTAGACTGTGGCCTCTCGCATTTAAGAATTGACCATAATTATGTCTAGACCAGAGAATTACCCATTTACCCCATCCCATAGCTGGATCATTCTTTCAAGCATAGATAAGGGATATTTCTAATTTGCCTACAACCATCCAAATTGTGTTCTCAGGGAGGAAAAAACAACACAGAAAGAAAGATGACTGAGCAAGAAAAATGGGTGAACAGAAGAGAAACAACTGTGCATTTTGTTTGAACACATAATCATAGTAAGCCAGGCTGACATTCCCTTGAAACCAGCAATAGGAAACATCAAGCAGAAGTAAAAAGTCTACAGGGAAAGGTGCAAGATCTGGAGGAAGAAAAAGCAGCAAATAAAGATGAGCTGCAGGAACAGATCCACAGAATAAATGACCTATAATAAATAGTAAAAAGGCAAGAAAAGATGGATGATCTTGAAAAATAGTCAAGAATGAACAATCTCAAGATTACTGGAATATAAGAGAGAGTGGGAGACAGTGAACTGAAAATGTTTGTAATGCAGCTGTTACAGGAAAGATTAGTGCTACCAGGAAATCAAGAGGCACTAATTAAGATGATTCACTGGATGGGATGGTGGCAAACAGCAACAGAAAGCACACCTAGGTATGTTTTGGCATGCTTCCATTTCTTTGCTGTAAAAGAAAATGAACTAATAAGACAAACAAAAAGAAAGTTTTCCTATTTTCAGGGATGTCTGCGAAACTGTTCAATGATTGCTCAAAAACACTCTAGGAGAAGGAAAGCTATGCTGAAAGTATTAAATGAATTAATAATGAATGGAACAGAAGCATTGTTGAAATACTTTGGAACTGTAAATACAACAGGAAAGGTAATGCTTCAGGCTACACAATATGGAACGTGCAGAAGTTTAAACAAAGTTATCACACACAGCTAAGCAACATACGCAAATAAAAATCTGACTTGCCCATGAGACATGGGCTGGGAGAACATCCTTCAAGACAGGAGAGGTGATGCAGAGATATTCAGAGGGCATGCAACATCATACTCTGAAACCCACATAGGGAGGAAGACAATACCAGGAAGTGGAAATGGGCTGTGTGCCAGTAAAATAGACAATCAGGAAACAAATCACAAAGGCAGCTAAAGAAGATGAGAAAAGAGACAGATAGTGGAGGGGAAACAAGTGAAAGACATATCAGAAGGACATAAAAATGAGAAGCTTCTCCCAAGGGGGATTTAGACAGAAAAACTGAGAAAGAAGCAGAAGTAGAAATAGACAAGATGGATCTCAAAGGAAAAAGGAGCACAGTGTGAAAGATGTTTAGGGTGACTCGGACGCAACCTGCTGGACACCTGAGGGACAAGAAAAACTAGATAGAAGCTTTTAAAGTGGATGGCAGAGTCAAAGAGACAGAAGGCAGAAATACAGAAAGAATGAAAATGACTGCAGAAAAAGAGACCCAATAAATAAGTGGAAGGAAAGGACACTGAAAAGCAGGTAACTGGGCAGATTAACAAAGCTGTATTAAAAGTGATAGCTCCTTTACTTTATTAAATTGTGTTATTAAAAGTTTGTAATATCAGTAGAACGCTGAAGTGTGCTGTTTTGGAACACTGATGAAGGCATGGAGCTGCAGAAACCAGTCTGTTCCTTAATGAAATAATATTAAATAAATGGTTTTGCTGATTTGAAGTACTGGCTGCTGCTGTTTGAATTCATCATTTTGCCTTTGCACTTGGCTGTACCTACACAAACTTTTGTATTCAGTGACTATTTTGCTACAGGCCAGTGGGTTCATTTTTATATTTTTTCCTTTCTGTAGTGCACTGTTATCTGTGTTTGCATCAGAAAATAATGGCAGACATTTGATTTTTAGACTTCTTATCCTGCAGAAAATTCATGGTAATGCAAACCCTGTTATTCTATCAACTTTCTAAGTTTGTAAGAGGAATATTTAAGAAGGGTCCCTATTTTGGGGGCCTTTGTTCCTCCATTATTTGTGGCTTTATCCAGATTTCTTGCTCTCAGAGTTTGAGTGGTATGATCCTGAGACAATATAATTACTGTTTTATGTTTAATAACAACCACCTACCACTTAATCAAACTGACACAGGGTGTGAGAGATATAGGTAAATGAAGTTAATAGGGGCAAAGATTTCACACACAGCTGCTACAAATAACAAGCATTTTGTCAGCAAAACACAACTCCATACTAAACCAGTTATACACAGCTCAGACTAAACACAATGATTTACATATGTTGAGGCTCTTAAAAGTCACCTGCCTAATCCAAATGAAAATTTAACCTATGAAACAAGTACCCTTAGCATCCTCACAAACACTCAACACAGGCAGCACCTACTGTGAAACATACATCCAAGAGTCACATTGTCTCAAGTTAAAAGTCCATAAAGCAAACCCAGTATCCCAGTTA
Organism: Protopterus annectens; assembly: GCF_019279795.1. NCBI lineage: Eukaryota > Metazoa > Chordata > Ceratodontiformes > Protopteridae > Protopterus > Protopterus annectens. The sequence continues at coordinate 1,062,809,733 of NC_056732.1, forward strand.
TAGATGATTCCCACAGTAAGACACACTGATGCACCACTCATCAGAATGTACAAGGTGAGGGTCATGGTCTGTTGCCGATCAGTTATCAGGATTCACTACATCATGCAAACACTCAAGTCCTTGCACCACAGGTACACATACATTACAGTTATTGTACATGTGGGCTTAAATTACTTGAGATGTATATCCCTGGACCGTATGAAAAGAAACATGATGGAGCTCTCAGCTATGTGTCTGAGGCAGGTATGAATCTAGCCTTGAGCATTGTTCAGCTATCACCAAGAATGATGCTGTAATATGAACAAACATAATTGATTTCAACATTTGGCTTAATTTCTGGTGTCATTCACAGGGGATACAATACATATCAGCCTGGATAGAGATGGTTAACAGTACTAAATACTTTGGCAGGGATGGCTTGCACCTCTAACCAAAGGTTTCTTCCATATATTGGCTAAAACCTTGTCCACCCAACTGTGCCTATCTTAAGCAATGTCAGCCTTTTAAAGCTGCCATCATAACTAAACAGAATTCTGACAATACTAAGGTACTTTTTATCAATGTTAGGAACCTTAACAAAAAATAAATAAATAAATAAAAGTCTGCACCCTACAAACACTACCTACCTTAGAAGACATTGATATATGCATCGTTACAGTGACCTGGTTCATGACAAGTGAATGCACTGCATCAGTGCAGGGCTTCAATGCCTATCACTCATACTGTATTAGATGAAGGCACTAAATACAGCAGTGTCTTGTATATTCTTAAAAAAATCTCACCACCAGACTTGATATTTATTTATTTTACATTTGTTGACCAGGAAAGTCTGACTAGGACAGAGCCTATTTTCAGCAGAGGCTAGGAGAGAAACGCTCCAGACGCATGTCTTTGGACTGCTATACAATGATATACAAAACAACAAACTGGAACTCCTCCATTTCAAACTTACTATAAAAAATAGCTAACTACAGGACCATTCTCTATGTCCCCCTTTACTCATGCCACCTATCTCACTAATATGGCATCCCAATGCATTAAGCCAAATGCCATTCACTTAGGAGACTTCAACTATCCCTCCATAAACTGAGTGATGTATACATTCTCAAACATGTGTGCTCAGATATTTCTGCACTTCATCAATACAAACTCTGCACAAGTTATTCCATAACCCAACCAGGGGTATAACCTTCTCCTTGGTCATTCACACCACAAATCATTCACATTCACCTCAAGACTGAAATCAGAAGCATCCTCTAATACCTCGGTATTCAGAGACTATGCAAAGGCTAATCTGCTAAAACTGAGTGATGACCAGGCTAAATTCAAAGTCCCTTCAACCTCAGTAATCCTGCTGCTTATACAGATCCCTTACTGCCAAATTCTGTACATGTGTAAAGAGTTCTATAGACACATCAATACAGTGACAAATTCAAAAATAAACCCCTATATAAACAGGTTATATAATAAAAAATAAGTGCACAGACAAATAAATCTAACAGTCAAAAAGCCAAAAATGCTTATAAGGAACTCTGGATCCTGACCATATCAAACAAGGACAACTATGCTGTAAAAATAGCCATACAGGCAAAAGATAACAACAAAGCTTTCTTTAACTAAGCTAGAAATATCAGAAACAATGGCCACCACTGAACAGAGAGCTAATACTAAATGATATAAACTCAGACCCCGAGGACATAGAAAATTTACTAGAGGACAGATTAATTCCTAACGTCACCCACCTCCAATATTCTCAAAATCAATGCCGATACCCATAACCCCTCAAATATCCTAAGAAGAAATTCCTAATACGATATCTAATGCCAAGAGCACTATGACTGTGGAGTCAGAAAACAAACCTGTCTGCCTACTGGTTAGCCTGAAACATGAATTGCAGACCCACTACTGAGGTTATTCAATATTTGCTTCAAAACAGGCTTTGTACTGGATAAATGGAAGGGGTCTATGTTTAATCATCGACAGTTACGTTCATCGAACGTCCAATGATCTAACACAAACTATCAAACGTTCTTTCATCGAACATTCAGTTCAGCGAATATGTGAGATGGGGAAAGTAACCACTTGATCAGCATTTTCCCGTCATACAAAATGCACTATTTGAAACCCACTCAGGTGAGGGGCTGTGCCCACACAACCCCCCCCCCCAACTATGTATACCAACTCTGAGATTGCACTACAGTGGAGAAAAGAGCGCATTTTTTTCTTCCATGCCCCTTTCCCCACTGTAGTGTATTGTTAAATCTTCATTACATTTTTCACATTTTCTCTTCTCCATTGCTTTATATTTCAAACTACTTTTTATAGGTAATTTATCCTATAAAACCTCCACAAGAAATCTTCACCCTTATTAAAAATCTTCAGATATTTCCCTTGTACCTTTATTGCATTTTGAAACTCATCATATATTAAATAACATTTCCCCATTATCATGTTATACCATTGCCTTCTATCTTTTTAACTTCATCAGTTTTAAATTTCCATAACTTCATCTTATCAGCATATTCTTTTTTCATCTCCTCTATTTTTACTTCTCTTCTTTCCCTTATTTTTTTCATCTGTCCCTCTTTCACAAAAATATTTTCCCTGTAAAACAAGTTTCCTTCCTCTTCATATTTTAATATCCAAATTGCATAAAACACCAAACATACAACTAGATTGTTTTAAATTTAAACCTCCTTCTTTCTTTTTATAATATACAATTCCCCATCTAACTAGGTAAGAGTCATTATCCCCAAATAAAACTGAAAAAACAATTCTGGCATTTTTCCCATTTTCCAGGAAATACACATATCCACTCCAAATATCTCAATGTTTCCAGTATATAAAAAATTAACATATTTACCTTTTTTAAAAGACAAAAAGAACATTTTTCACAAACTAACTACATTTTTTATTTCATCCAGAAATTCTCTTCATGATTCTGATATTTTCCTGTGTTCTCCAAGCCTGATTACTATTATGGTTATCTAATTTCAAGGAAAATATATTTCATTTTTCTACTTTATTTTACCAAACCCTTTAGTTTTTGACCTGTAGAACCTTAGTCTATCCTTACTTAACCTTATTTCCATCCTTCTAAATGATACAAACCACCCAATGTTACAGGCACCTTTGCATAAAAGTATTCCAGAGTATCCACAAAGTAAACACAAAGTCCATGAACTGCAAAGGTGAGGCTTCAGAACAGCAGCTTCAGTCATGAACTGCAAAGATTTGAAGGGACAGAACATTCTAATATAGACTTGTTGGCCATGAGAAGTGATATTTTCTCATTAAAAAAAGATTTATATAAATTAAAACGGGTGCAATATGAGAAGTTTCATTTAGAAGTTTGTTTAACAGAACGTGTTATACCTCGAGGTTTAAGAGTGCTCAAAATGCCTGCACAGACTGAGTGTGACTCCATATTGCTAAGTGAATGGCAACAACTAAATATAAACACTAGCTTGGGGTATTTAAAGCTGCTAGTAGCAGCAGCAGAGAGAGAAATGATAAAAACTAATGGCAGTGTAAAGAAAAAATATACTGACATATGTAAAACTTATACTACAGAAGCACTGTTTAAACCTATGACTGATACGGTTGAGAATCTGACAGTATATGCCAGAAAGCTTCTACAAATTAAATTAAAGAAGCTTTGTAGAGATCAGAAGGACTTCTCGTTGGGCCATATCTTCACTTGGCCACGAGATGTAAATGACCATAATAGTATGGAACCTAATATTGATTCAATGCCCCAACAAGTAAATGAGAGACTTCAGTTTGTACAAAATTCGACTTCTAGAGAGATACCGATTGGTCAAGTGGAAGCAGACGTGCATGGTCGTGATGGCGAGCGTGGTTGTGATGACGATAGAGCAAACGCCTTGAAGTCTGATGTTTCAAATGCACTGGTGACATCTAACCTTGGAGCAAGGAAGAAGACATTTCAAGTAAGCGCAGAAATACATCGCAAAGCAGAAAATGAAACCTCCAATATCAAAAACACATCAGCACATCCAACTTCTTCTTTTTTAAAAGGAACTGGCCCTTTAGGCTTGAATTTTCCTCTGCCTATAAGGGAGAGATCTATGAGCAGGAATGGGAGAGGAAGACTGCAACAACAACAGAGGGGGAGAAGTATAGTGAGAAACAAGAGAAAACTCGACAAAGGTCCGATGAGTCCATTTACAATAAAAAAGGCCTTCCAACAAGTAAGACATTAATTGTAAATTTATCAGATTATGGTTTAACACATTCTGAATCAAATGTGTTAGAAAAGGGGTTATCTTTTATACCGGCTATGGACATGAACATCACTGATATTATTTTCGATTTGAAACTGTTTACCCGTAACTTGACTTTGAAAACATTATTTGGTAATGAGCAGAAAGAGTCTGATGCTACATTCAGGAAACGGAGTCTTTTTGTACTAAAACAAAATGCTTTAATCAATGCATTTGAGCAAACTTGTATTTCTGACATGTATAAAATGTATTATGAACGGAAACAACTTAAGGAAAGTGGCAAATGGCATAATTTAAGTAAAGAAGAATTTAAAGCTATGCATGATTTAGAGAGTAATAACCAGATAACTTTTAGGCCAGCAGACAAGGGAGGGCAAACGGTGGCTATGAATAGAGTTGACTACAATAGTTTGATGCTAGAAATTCTGGATAATACTGACTTCTATCAAAAAATTACATCCATACAAAGTAAAAATATGATATCAAGGGTAGAAAAAGAAATTAGACACCTTGAGGAACTAGAGCTTTGTGATAATAATATGGTCAAATATTTAGTAGTTACAGATCCAACTATTCCAAAGATTCAGGGGTTGCCTAAACTCCATAAAAATTTCATCAGACCCCCAAAGAGACCAATAGTAGCCGGAAAAAATTGGTGTACTGAACCTGCTTCAATATTCATTGAGAAAAAATTGAAGGCCCTGATATACAAATCAAAGTATATCTTGAAAGATACAGAGCATTTTCTCAGAGACTTATATGAATTTACTAATGAAACAAATGTATCAGAACAATACTTTTCCGTTACATTAGATGTAGTATCGCTGTTTACAGTCATACCAAATTCAGTTGGTATTAGAAATGTGATACATCTATTAGAGATGAATAAGGAATTTGGAAGTAAAACTATAGGAATATTACAAAGACTGTTAAAAATAGTGCTTGAAAATAACATTTTTGTATTTAGGGAAGATATGTACTGGCAAAAGAATGGAGTGGCAAAGGGCACTCGTTGTGCTAATAGTTATGCCAATGCCGTTATGCCCAAATGGGAAATGGAAAATGTTATAAAAGGAAAATTTGATAAAATGATTAGGTTTTATAGGAAATTTGTAGATGACCTCTTTCTTTTATGGAGAGGGACAGAAAGTCAGTTATATGAATTCTTAGAATTCATTAATAACTCTACAGAATTTCTTAACTTTACCATGAATTGTTCTACTGATGGTATCAGTTTTTTGGATGTTTATGTAGAGAAAGATAGTACAGGCAAGATTAGCACAAGAATGTACAGAAAGACCTGCCATGCAAACAAATTATTAAGTAGAGATAGTATGCATCCCAATTTTATATTCAGAAATGTAGCACAAAACCAGTTCCTAAGGGCATCAAGGTTAAGTGTAAAAACTGAAGAATATGAGAAACAACTAATTTTGACAGGAAAAGAATTACTAGATAGAGGCTATGATAACAGAATGGTAACTAAAAACATGGAAGAAGAGAGAAAAGGCAAAACCATATTTCTCAAAACAATTAGTGAATGGGAAAGAGAAAGTGACTCACAAGAATGTAAGGATGTGTTTAAATTATTCAAGAGATGTTGGGCTGTACACTAATATTATAAATGAACATTGGAATATATTAACATCGGATTGTGAAATGAAAGAGTTAGTAGGCACAAAACCACAATTTAGCTTTAAAAATAAGAAGAATTTAAAAAGAAGGCTCTGTATAGACAGAGAACTGAAAGGTATAGAAAATGAAAAGGGCACTAGACCATGTGGCAAGTGCAACTTTTGTAGTTTTATTTGTAATGATTCACAATTTAAACACCCTGATACAGGGGAGACGTTTTATCTGCGAACCTATGCGAAATGTGATACAGCACATGTAGTATATCTGGCTATCTGCCAGGCATGTCACAAATTTTATGTAGGGAAAACAGATCGTCTTTTAAAAGATAGGATAAGAGAACACCTATATCACATTAAGAAAAGAAGTAGTTTTAATGCACTAGCAAAGCATGTGTCAGTTACCAATGAACAACATGTTTTTAAATTTGTTGTCTTATGTAGAACATTCACTGTTATAAGAGGGGGTGATATAAAAGCAAGGACTGAGGAAAAAGAAGCTGAATGGATTATTAGGTTAAGGGCTAGTTCAGGACATGGACTGAATGATTCTGTTCCTATAAGACCAATATTAAAAAAGAGACCATTGAATATGTGAATGTTGATTTTTTAGAATTTTACGTATGCTTTTAACATATATTTTTTATATTATATAAGTTTAGAATTTGTAAGAGTGGATCAAGAAAGTAACACTTAGAATGTGTATATATGCCTTTAAAAATGGTTAAGCAGAGTCATGTGAATGACTTTAAGTGTTATATAAGGTGTGTGTATTTTAATGGTTGTTATGCACCTGAAGAAGCTGTTTGTGAAAGCGCTTGTGTACCAATAAAACTGTGTTGCAGCCGAGTGGAATCCAGATCTTTGTTCTGTGGTTGGAGAAATTTGAATATACACCTTATTAAGCTGAGGTTGCTGTTTTAGAGTATATTTTTTTACTAAACTGAAGCTGCTGTTCTGAAGCCTCACCTTTGCAGTTCATGGACTTTGTGTTTACTTTATTTCCATCCTTGTCGCATCTTCCCTCAGCCATACTATACCTTTTGCTACAGTAAATCATCTGCATAGGAAAGACACACAAGTATTATTACACCTTTTCCCATTTCCCCTTCTGCTTCTTTCATTTCACCAATACATGTTAGCATTATTACAGTCATTACTAGCACACATAAATACATCCTTTATTTTCTTTCCTAACCAACCATTTACTATAACTTTCTCTCAAGACATCTCATAGCACATTTTGAATACTTTTCTCATGCCTCATCCCCTATAATACTCTAAAATATTCCATAGTGCCTCATGATTTACTAAGTCATATGCCTTTGTTACATCACACACAACCAGCCTTACATCTTTATTCTCCCTTAAAGCAAGTATTATTTATTTTATTATTATCACTAACATTTCCTTCACTTGTTTTCCATTTACTCCACATATATTACTATTACTGTTGCACAGCTTCTGTTTTTGTTCATCACGTATTATTACCCTTCTTAGTATCACAATTGTTGCATACAATATTTTTACATCATCTTCTCTTATTAACACTCCTAACACAGAGCATTTTTCATATCCTACTGATTTCCCAAACAGGTGAAATTTATTTATTTATTTATATTTTTCTTGTGTAACACATCTTGTATCCTGTATACACTGTACATCCATCCTTTTCTTTTTGCAATATTGAACAACCATTAAACCCATAATCCCCTCACTTCATTTCTTGTACTATTCACATTGTCTCAAAGTGTCTAAGTCATCCGTTTCCTTTTTTTGCATCTTTTCTTCCCATTGTTTTTTTCTTTCTCTTTCTCACTCTCTTCCCAATAAATGTAACTTCTCTCTGCTCTTGTTCTTCCCCTGTTTCTGAGTCACCATCTTCATCATCGTCCCTTACTGACTTATCATGCCTATTTTAGCTTGTCCCTGGTTTCTTCTACCATTATTCCTTCCCCTTGATGTTGTTCTTTACCTCGAGTCATATTTCTGCCACTTTCCTTCCTCATTTACATCATCCATTTCACTTTTTTTCCTGAATATTTTTTGTACATTATCGCCACCGCAGAACTTCCTTTTATTTATTCTTTCTTTTTCCATTATCGGACATTCAAACCAAAAATGGCTAGATTTATTATATTTCCTACAAAAATAGTTTACAGTGCATACACTATGGCCTTGCTCCCTACATTTTCTGATCTTTTTTTTGTACATTCCTGAACAAAACATTTTTTTCATCCCCACAACTGAAACAGGCCTTCAGTTGGCTCCATAACCTAGCAGCTGCTGGTTTCCCATTCACTATTATATCTTTGAAATATGCTGTAATTTTCCATCACATATAGCTTGTGTAATCCACACTTCACATTGCCCTGTCCGTACATTTCTGCCATCGGATATTTTCTTTATGCCATGCACTTTAGAAACTTTTGTCAGAAAAATGTTTTAAGCTTAAATTCTCCATATCTGCAGTTTTCTTTTTAACTGCAAACCAAACTTCTGAAAATTAGTCTTTCTAAGGAGATGCATTATTTTTTTTCTTTTTCAACCATAATCTTTGCTGTACCCAAAACCATTTCAGAAGTTACTTCACAAAAGTCTACTGACCCCAAATGTACTGATTGCATCAAAGCTCTTACGCCTCTTACAGTAAATCCTAATGGCAATATAATATTGTCCATAATGGCATACTTGTCAATAACAGCACTGGTTTTACTTCTTATTTTTACAACTGGCCTTTTTTCTGAAGCGACTTTCTTTCTGCTTCTGCCAAACACCTCTCTACACTTCTTCCTTTTGTTCCTTGACTTATAGCATTTGTATATGATTTTTTTTTTCTTCATTTCATTTCTTTTATCCACTACACCCAGTTGCAGAGCCTCTGCAATCTGCTTCTCTACAATGTTACCATCTTCAATGGCTGGCCGCGCTTGTATCACTTGATCTATCACAGCACTCCAACTCACCTCCTTTCTTTTATCTTGTTCGCCTTCATTCATTAAATTCTCCAGCACATCTTTATCCAGCTTTCCATTTTCCAACTCCATAACTAGGATTTCATCTCTCGCTGAATTTCTCTCTAAAAGTTTTACAGTAACTATATTTACTCCTTCCTCCATCTTGAAATTTTCAGACACTAGTGACAACCTTCTGTCACCACCCACTGCTCAGAATGAATACGGAAATGGCCCTACTGTCTTAGCCAGATTTCTCTATTCAATATAAATATAATGCAGGTTTTCTTCTGAAAAGAGGATGCTGGTGGAGTAGGACAAACTTAGAAAAAAATAAGTAAGTAAATAAATGTATAAATAAATAAGTCAGAACTCAGGTGCAACAACAAAAATATATTGGTTTGTAGTAGTGAGAGTAAGAAAAGGGAAGGGGGAGGTGGGAAATGGATAGCTAAAAGGTCATAGTCCCTGAAGTGCCTAGATCTCTGTGTTGGGGTCACAGTGAGAGAGAGAGAGAATACAAAGAAATCTAGAAGAGTTCTAAAAAGTAAGGGATACTGTCAAGTAGAGACTTACACATTGCTTTGAAGAATTAATGTAGCAAAGATAATGTTACTACTAATAATCCCCCATCTATTCCACAATATATTAAAATACCAGAGGGGAAAAAAAGGGTACAACAAATGCAATAAGACATACATGTAAGGTTTACTCACAGGAATCAAAAAACAGTTAGCAAGGCAAAATGAGACTGAATAGGGAAAATGGTGGCTAAGTGTTCCCACATATCCCTATGTATGCACTGACATGTAATATCACTCACTGTATAGAAACAAAGATGATGAGGTTAAGCAAAAGACAACAACAGAGAGGGAGTTGTGAAGCTCACTAAAAGATGTGAATGACATGGCACTAAAATAACTGGGATGCATAAAGTGGGTAAAGGGAACCCAAAAAGCTATGGGGAATAGAACATGGGAAGAATTGGGAAGGGGATGATGGTTAAATGAAAGATGAGGATACTAGAAGAAAGCAATCAGATATTGAGGCATGTGCAGGAAAAACACAGAGTGGGTAATTAAAGCTGGAGAATAATATATATAGTATCTAATCCTTGAAGTTGGTAAAGGAAAGTAGAAAGAAATATCTAAAGGTACCATGTGGATGAGGCAGGAATGGTGCATGTGTTCTAGGACTGTGGGTGTGCATAAAACGTCTGGCAGCGGGCACTGAAGATTTAAGAAGTCATATTTTAAGAGGAAGGAGAACATACTTGGGAATTATGTAAGTGGGACATAAAGAAAGAGGATAGCATCTGGCAGAGGAGGATACATGAATATTATCAGACTGCTGCATATAGAAGTTAAAAAAAAAAAAAAAACAGGAAGGGGTAAAAACAGTAAGGCAGCATGAATTACTAAAGAGGGTCCTGGGCATGGAAAGAATATGGCAAAAAATAACTAGAATGAGGAAAGGTGGGTACATGAACTAAAAAAAAGTAATAAAAAAGAGTTATTAAAAAAACTACAAGAGTAGAACTCATTCCATGATGAAAAAGAGGGTGAACCCAAAGGGAAGCCCGGGGGGGGGGGGTTGGGATAGTCAGAAAATGAAACAGCCAACCGTTGATGAGATATGGTATACCATGCATGAGAATTCCAAGTGAATATAATATAGTATATGGCGTTAAAGTATAAAAATCTGTCATATTTCGGGGTGTTCCTCTAGATCAGTGCCTATCAGTAGAGTCATACAGAGGCCACCGTTACGAAAATGCAATGATATGCTAAGAGCCATATATTTAGTCAAAACTATATTCTCCTTAACAGTAGATACACACTTATTACTTAATGTTCAGTATGGTTACTCACAATGTGTGTGTGTGTGTGTGTGTGTGTGTGTGTGTGTGTGTGTGTGTGTGTGTGTGTGTGTGTGTGTGTGTGCTCGTGTGTGTGTGTGTGTGTGTGTGTGTGTGTGTGTGTGTGTGTGTGTGTGTGTGTGCTCGTGTGTGTGTGCTCATGTGTGTGTGTGTGTGTGTGTGTGTGTGTGTGTGTGTGTGTGTGTGTGTGTGTGTGTGTGTGTGTGTGTGTGTGTGTGTGTGTGTGTGTGTGTGTGTGTGTGTGTGTGTGTGTGCTCGTGTGTGTGTGCTCGTGTGTGTGTGTGTGCTTGTGTGTGTGTGTGCTCATGTCATCCACATGAGGATGGAATTAAGGACCGCTTGATGATAACCCTGATGGCTGCGTGTATGATGGCTGCTAAAGAAAGGAGGACTGATGATCAACAGGAAACAATGAGAAATGTGATAACAAAGGAGTAAAAAAAGAAAGAAAAAGATAATTACAGGCACACTTATCCTCATTTATTTTCCTCCCCATACTGCATCCATTCACTCAATGCAAAAAATCCACATGTTCACCAGTTGTCAATATTAGTTCCTTCCCTCATCCTACTATGATGCTGTAATATTATGTGGTTGTGTCATCTGTGCCAGGGAAAGTAGGGCAGTACATGTGTACATATGCCAGCATAGCTAGCTGGAGTTTTGTAAACAATTTTGTGTTATTTGACTATCACACTGATTTGCGCAGATGTTTGAGTTAAACTATATTTGTAAAGTTACTTGTGTTAAAAATGTATCAACAGTAGGTCCTGCTGGACAGAAATAATGTATGCATGTATATTAGGTTGTATAGTTGTAACTGATAAGATGTGTATGTTTTATCAGAGGACCCTGGAAGGGTGGAATATCTGAAATTGTGTTATAGCTTTCAGATACTTCCATGGATCTTAGCAAAGCTCTATGTGTGTATTGTACCAGAGTCAGGTGACCAGAGGTAATGTCATCCTTTAAGCAGCATTTGATTTCTTTGGAACTCTTACAGCAGCACTTTAGAAACTGACAGGAAAGATTTATGACAGGATATATATCTCACACATCCACACAGACAAACAGAGACCTCATCTGGCTTTTGCTGTGGTAAGACACTCAGTACACTCAGCACACATCAGCTCGCCTTGTTTTAGTAAGTAGTCAGGGAACAGTAATTCTTTAGTTAATCAGGGGCATTTAGTTTGAATAGTTTAGTATTGTTTTCTGCATCTATGAGAAACTATACGCCTGTATTATTTTTTATATCTCTGTGTCTAAAACTCCTTTATTGTATTCAATATTCTCCTGTTTTCTGTTTTATTATTTATCATTAAATATTTAATACTTTTCATTGTATCTGGTCCTTTAGTGAATACCTTTAACATCTTGAGAGTACTTACAATAGATATAAAAAGTTTACACACCCCTGTTAAAATGCCAGGTTTTTGTGATATAAAAATATGAGATCACAGTAAATAATTTCAAACCTTTCCCCACCTTTAATGTGACCTATAACCTGTACAATTCAGTTGAAAAACAAACAAATCTGTTGGGGGACAAATATAAAAAATAAAAAACGTACAATACGCTGGTTGCATAAGTGTGCCCACCCTTAAACTAATACTTTGTTGTTTGTGCACACCCTTAAACTAATACTTTGTTGAAGCACCTTTTGATTTAATTACAACATTCAGTCTTCTTGGGTAGGAGTCTATCACTATGGCACATCTTGACGTGGCAATATTCGCCCACTCTTCCTTGCAAAAGTGCTCCAAATCTGTCAGATTATGAGGGCATCTCTTGTGCACAGCCCTCTTTAACTCACCCCACAGATTTTCTATTGGACTTAGGTCTGGGCTGTGGCTGAGCCATTCCAAAACTTTAATTTTGTTCTGGTGAAGCCATTCTTTTGTTGACTTGGATGTATGCTTGGGGTCATTGTCATGTTGAAAGGTGAAATTCCTCTTCATCTTCAGCTTTCTAGTAGACGCCTGAAGGTTTTGGGCCAAAAGTGACTGCTATTTGGAACTGTTCATAATTATCTCCACTTTGACTAAAGCTCCAGTTCCAACTGAAGAAATGCAACCCCAAAGCATGATACTGTCACCACCATGCTTCACTGTGGGGATGGTGTTCTTTTGGCAATGTGAAGTGTTGTTTTGGAATTGTGGCCAAAAAGCTCAACCTTGGTCTCATCAGACCATAACACATTTTTCCACATTTTTTTGGGAGACTTGATGTATTGTTTTGCAAATTTAAGCTGGACATGGATGTTTTTCTGTGTAAGAAAAGGCTTCCATCTTACACCCCTACCCCATAGTCCAGACATATGGAGAATATGGGAGATTGTCATATGTAGTACACAACCAGTAGTTGCCAGAAGTTCCTGCACCTCCTTCCGTGTTGGAGTAAGTTTCTTGGCAGCCTACCTAACCAGTTTTTGTCTTGTCTTTTCATTAATTTTGGAGGGCTGTCCAGTTCTTTGCAATGTCACTGTTGTCCCATATTTCACTACTTTTTGATGACTGTCTTGACTGTGTTCCATGATATATCCAATGCTGTGGAAAATGTTTTTACCTTTCTCCTGACTGGTACCTGGCAACAATGAGATCCCTTTGATGCTTTGCAAGCTTTCTGTGAACCATGACTTTTGCCATAGCAGGCAACTGAGTAAATGTTAGGAAATTCCTACTAGGACAGCTGAACTTTATTTGGGGGTTAATCAGAGTCTCTTTAATTGATGGCAGGTGTGTACCCAATAAGACTGAATGCTGTAATTAAATCAAAAGGTCCTTCAACAAAGTATTAGTGTTCACACACAACAAAGTATTAGTTTAGTTATTATTAGTTTATGCAACCAGAGTATTGTACGTTTTTTATTTTTTATATTTTTCCCCTAACAGATTTGCTTGTTTTTCAATTGAATTGTATGGGTTATAGGTCACATTAAAGGTGGGAAAAGTTTTGAAATGATTTACTGTGGTCTCATTTTTTTTATATCACAAAAAATGGCATTTTAACAGGGGTGTGTGAACTTTTTATATCCACTGCATGCTTGTTTACTGACACTGTGGCCACTCCTGAAAGCCTTGTTGCTTTGGTCACATCCTACTATTTGTATTAGTATTAATTTTACAGAGTATAATTGGGTACCCTTTGTAAGACCCTTAGGGTAGGTGACTGGTGGCAGTGTGATTACCTCAGAGTGTGGGCAGAAAGGGGCACAGCTAGTAAATCTGTGGCAGCTTTTCCCAGGTGTGTATGTGTGTGCATCAGCTACTGGGAAAAGGGACACAGAGCTCCAAAGTGGTCATTGTGGAGTTTTGTGTGGGTCTGAAGAGAGAAAGAGAGTCCTAGGTTCATAGGAAGTTAGTAGGCTATTGACCTAAGGGTCATTTTAAGCCTAGCCTATTACACCCATTATAATTCAAAAGAAAAAGTCTAGTCAATGCTTAAGATTATTATTAGTAATGACTGCCCATGTCCAAGAGGGATGTGGGAGCTTTTCCTGGCAAGAATTTGTGGTTTCCCATCCATTTATAGAAGTGGTCTTAACATGAATCGGTAGCCTATTCCAGAGAAATAGCAACTTCTGTGAGATGAATTTGTCTCTCCAGCATGTCTTATTTAAATCACAGACCAGATTTAGGTTGCTGGAATGGGTAATTCTAGTCCCATTTGACTTATGGATGTGCAGCAACTTCGTCAGCCTGGGGTCAGAGATTGCTCTGTAAGCAAGGCACAAGTCTACTCTAAGCAGCCTATACGCTACTGAATACAGTGACAAAGACTTCAGTTTGTCTGTTTAAGGCATGTGCTTAAGACCCTGGATCTTCTTAGTTAAAAATATCTGGGGTCTTTCCAGTTGCTGCAGGTGCCTAGTACAGTACATACCAAAGGGGTGGTCTGGAGCGTGCTCTGTGTGCTCTTATGGGAAATTGTGCTTGTTGCTGGGAACTGCATCTGAAAATACTGTATGAATCCAGCTTTGTTCTTTGCGACTGTCCCTCACCAGAGTCAGTGGTGAGGATTTAGTCTCCTTGATTGCTGGCCTGGAATAGAGACTCGTCACAGATGCCTTTCCCTATAAACTTTTGCACATCTTTCTTGGCTAGTCTATGTTCGGTTGACCCTGCTCATGGCCACATAATTTCATTCTATGATGTAAAACTGACATTTCTGCTAACCTGTTTAATGAATACCTAAACTCTTGCTTAAATAATTATCAGTCAAGGTTTTGTTTATTGTACTCTGGTTCTCCTAATACTGCGCTTGCTCACCCATTCTCATTAAACTATTTTATGTTAGGTTTATACTTAATACATTACCATCTTAGATTATTTGATGCATGGGTATTGCTTTATGTTTTATACACCAAAGTGTAATTACTGAAATTGTTATGCATCTTAATGTGCTTGCATTATTTGTTATTATGTATCTTGCTGTATTTTAACTGTTTTTTTTACCTTAATGAGTATGCAAACTTTTCTCTGAAGGCCTCTCCTGAAAATAGGCTTCAGCCCAGTTGGATAACTAACTTGACTAAACATAAACAAGCAACCAAACCATATAAACAAACAAAACAATCAGGCAAATAAATGACTTGTGCTGGTTACTTGGAAAGGGTCATCACCACAGCCATAGCAAGCTTCCATTTTCAAACTGGTTGATTTTTGTACCAATCTATTTAGTAATAAGAATTTTTCTGTGGTTATTCATGATACCTACTTTTCTTTTCCTCCCTACCATTAATTGATTGCATAGACATATTATAAGAAATAAGTAGTAAGCCTGTATCCCATTGTGGTCACTGAATTTTACCAGTAAGATTTTGTAGCAGCCGTAGCTAGTTACTACAGAAAATAATATTGTAAGGAGCAAGTGGTAAGTCGGAATTCCGTTGTAGGCAGTGAATTACACAAGTGAGAATTTTCGTAACTGGAGCTAGTTACAAAGACATGCCATGCAAAATGTATTCTTAATGTCAATGACAACGGAAAGAATAATTTCATATACAATGTGCAAATACCACACAGGAAGCACTGCTGGGCCTTTGCTGGTAGGAAGTATACACAGAGCAGGAATTCCACTTAAAAGGAATTAGGGCAATTTATGAAGTAATTATAACAAGTGCTGAACAGTTAGCATATTACAAAACAGCAGATTTGCTTACACATGGCAGCAATTGATAATGCTGCCAATAGATAACCCTGTCATATAGCAATGTTACTGAAGAGAAAGACAGATGTTATATGGTGTGCATGACATATTATTGTAACCATATAGGCCAAGCTTTATGTTCTACTTGTTCAAATCATTTACTACAAGGAAAGATAATATTTTGATAAATGACCTGAATAAATACAGGATGCTTCCAGGATTCAGAACATAAACCAAAATATATAGAATGCTTAAGCAAACAGCTTTATAATAAAATGTGATTGATAAAACATAGTTGTATAAGTTGCTAGAATGGCAGAGAGACATTCTGACATTACTCTGTTGTGAGGAAGACTAAAGCAATCAAACAAATGTTAGCATCAAAAGAGCTTTTTCAAAGAGTAGCCAAGGTGGCTGAAAACTTATTATACCATGACCCCCATTATTATTCCAAAACGTGCACGCTGATTGGCCAGCGTGCCCGTTGTAAATCGAGTTATAGTAATGGAAAAGGTCCGGTCGCCCGGACTTTTTTCCATTAGTATAACTCTCTTTTTAAAACACTGTCTCGCTATGTTAAATGGGTTTAACATAGCGAGACAGCTTTAAAATAAGCAACGGAAATCTCCGTTGCTTATTTTAAAGCTGTCTCGCTATGTTAAACCCATTTAGCATAGCGAAACACTAAAAAAAAAGCAACAAAGATCTTGCTTTCTCTGTTGCTTTTGCCCACAGCTCTGATGTACTGCGCGCCTACATCAGAACTGCCG
Source organism: Protopterus annectens (assembly GCF_019279795.1). Taxonomy (NCBI): domain Eukaryota; kingdom Metazoa; phylum Chordata; order Ceratodontiformes; family Protopteridae; genus Protopterus; species Protopterus annectens. Next base: position 1,062,826,365 of record NC_056732.1, read on the forward strand.
TGGATGCCAGACATCTGCGGAAGGGCAGCAAACAGGCATTATACTATGCCATTATTTAAGAAAAGTAATAGTTTCTTTTCTTAAATAATGTCATGATAATAGCAATAACTCATTCTGGTGTGGGTAATGCTGTATTTACCCACGGTTGGCTTTGTTTGTCCTCGGCTTCCTCGACCAAACCATGCCAACCGTGGGTAAATCCAGCATTACCCACACCCAGACATGGGTTATTGCTATAACATTACCTCAGATGAAATGGACTACCAAGTGAGGGAGACTGAAAAGAAGCAAATTGATTTTGTGTAAATCCTTTTACTTGTTCTGGTTAAGTCAGCATTTATGCAGTAATGCAATCTCACAATAAGAATAATAAAGGTCACTGTAATTTCTACTTTGCAAAAGAGTGCTTACACCCTCCCCCCACCTTAAACCTGTCTGCTTTTAATTTTAGTAATACCTGAGGGTAGGTAAAGGGTGTGCTAGCCCACCTTAAAATTGTCACTGCTAAGGACAATTTTATTTATCTCCAAAAATAAACAAACCAAGAAATGACAACACAGCAGATAAAAATAAGTGTTTTATTACAAGAACATAAGCTCTTTATTTTTATCTGCCGTGTTGTCGCTTCTTGGTATATTTATTTTTGGATTTAATGAAGGTACCTTATTTTGTGACTTTATCCAAAAGCTGTGAATTGGTGTTTTTGAATTTTATTTATCTATTGTTGATCAGGTTTGTTCCACTAGGCTACAGACCTCTTTTCAGGAAGACGTGCAGTGATATTTATAAAACTAGGGAACATTTTGCCAGTACATCAGAGAACTTCCTCTACTTTGATAGGTGTTATGGGATGTTTTACATCCCATTGAGCTATCTCCACCTCAAGCATATGGGTCCATGGTTTAGCACCTCATCCAAAGGATGATACATTCAGGAATGCAGCAACCTAATACATTCAGGAATGCAGCAACCCCCCCCTTATGCTACACTGTATAGCCAGCTGTCATACTACCTAGTGTGAGAATAGACCCTTCTGCACCAAAGGTAAGTTTGTTACCTGCTATATTTCAAGTAAAAGATATACATTACTTTGGCTTTGGCTTTGTATTTTTGGCACACGCATATTAAACTACTTATTCACTAAGAATACTGCTATAGTTCTGCCAGTATCCAGCCCAAGACCTGCCCAGGATAGGTGAGTACCTAAGCTGAAGCACTCTGAAATCTGAATGCAGTGTGGCACCTGTTCTGAAGACAGTCTGCAACCTCTGAAAGGAGCAGAATAACATCATATGGTTTAATTGTTCTCAAAAGCATATTCGAAAGATGGAGGCATGTACTGACATCTTCAAATGTACAACAGACATTTGCAGCTCTCATGACTCAGAGCATCAAAGATTTAATAGATCTTACAATAAAACATGATGCTCAGATATAAAGTTAGACCCAAGCAGAAAAGCGGGATGCACAATGAATGGTCAACATTTCTGAAATATAAACTTGGACAAATATAGTATTTTACAATGGTGAGATAAAAGGCTTCCTACTGAAATGTCAGCACTCAAAATGCCAAGTTCCGACCAGCTGAAAAAAGTCCAAAAACACAGAAGAGTGAATCTCAGAAATCATTCTACTTCTTAAAACTTCTTTTTGCAGGGGGGGCAAGACCCCCATCTCCCTAACTTACATATACCAACTCTAAAATTACCATACATTGGAGAAAAGGGAATATTCTGAGGGAATGACATATCAGACTTAGTATATATAAATCCAGTCTTTCAGCCATTCAGTCTCCATGTTTCGAGATTCATTCTAGCGGGTCCTGACATTTCAAATGGTTTTCCAAGATATAATTTTACACATGAGCTAGACTTCCTGTGTTGTGCATACAAACAGAGGAATAGATAATACAGTACCTTTAGGACTGGGCAAGAAACACAGAATTAGGTCATCTCAAGACTAGCTAGTAGCAGAAAAGTAAATATCTAGACTCAAAACTTGATACATTTATTTGAGATTTTTTTGCAAATGTTCTGATATATCCATTTGTGAAGATGCTGGTATGTGTCACATTGCAATAAATAATTCATTTGGTCTATATAACACAAAAAGAGACACAAAGAATGACAATGAATGGAAAAATGCAAACAAAGACAAATCTCCAATATTCTTGGAGCACAGCCATACCTACCCGAGTCCAGCAACATCACACTTGTTGCCCATTTTTCAGGTGATGGAATACAATGTGGAAGTATTTAACAAAGCAGCCATCCCAAAGATCATCTGTGAAAACTGCTTCCATGACCAAGTCTGTATGGCAATACTAGGCACATGTCTTCCAGACTAAAAGTCCCAAGTCTAGTTATATCTCACAACTATCAATATTTTCAGAGAATAAACAGTTTTTGTGTCATATTTTTCATCTCTTGCTCATAAAATATTGTATTCCTATGAGAAATCATTGAGGAGTGAAGTCATTAAATAATGAAATACATTTGAATTGCATACTTTATATCCTTCAGAAAATGTACACTATCACAATACTTATTATTCTAGCAACTTTCATAGATTCATAGGAGATTACTAGGCTGATGGCTCAAGAACCCTTAAAAGCCTAGCCAATTTTCCCCAGTTTTTACCCAATTTTCTGTTCTCAGGAGAAATATTACAAGGATCAGCAAGCTGGGTTTTGATGATTTTTACAGCCTGCCTCTATCCATAAGGGACATGTGTGCCACCCCAGCAGTGAATTTGTAATTTCCCATCCGTCGATCCAGATTGTGCTTGATGATCTTCAGGAAATGGATGTGTTTCACATGAATAAGAAGCCTATTCCAGAGGAGGGGAATCTCTGGGACATATATTTGTCACTTTGGCATGATCTTTTCATATCAGAAATCAGGTTTAGATCTTTGGAGTGGGTAACCTTTGTGCAGTTAGTTTTTTGAATATGCAACATTTCCATCAGGGATGGGTCAGAGACTGTCTTGTAGGTCAGACATAGATCACACCTTAGTAATCGGTAGGAAACTGAATACAGTGATTGAGCTTTTAATCGGACAATATATGACATGTTGGTTATAGCCTGTATTTTTTTGGTGGCAAACTTCTGAGAACACTCCAACTGTTGCAAGTGCCTGGTGAGGTATATGCCCGTTAGCTGCCTGTTAAGGGCCAGGATTCACCAGATCACACAAGCACTCAGGTCCCTTACCCCTAAGTACCAGTATGACTCATTCATAGTCCATGTGAGCACGAATGATCTGAGACATACTTTCTTAGACTATATGAAGAGAGACATGATTGAGTTCTCAGAATATGTGTCACAGTCAGGTATGTGCCTAGCATTGAACAGCAATTTATCATCTCCAAGGATGATGCCACAATACCAGCAAAAAGTGATTGACTTAATCAGCTTAGCTACTGGTGTCATTCCAAAAGGGTCCAATACTTGTCAGCAGGGGAGGACATGGTTGATAGGCCACCCTGTTTTGCCAGGGATGGTCTTCACCTGTCACCTTTAGGCTTTTGGATATTGGCCAAAACATTATCCACCCCTATAGCCTTTTTTAGACACTGCCAAACAGACAAAGCTTCCAACATAACAAAAGCTACTCAGGGTAAGCTAAAAGTGTACTGCTCAATTCTATGAGCCCCCACAAGAAGCTGCACTCTCTGGAAGCTCTAGTCACCCTGGAAAATGCTGATGTCTGTGCAGTTACAGAAACATGGTTCAAAGCTACACTACTAAACACTCCAGCAGTGCATGGAATTAATGCCTTTCATACATTCAAACCACTCACTGAACATAAAAGAGCTAAAGGTGGAGGTGGTTGACATAAAGGATAAGCACACCTCAAGGTTGGTCAAACAACATGACATGCTTAAGCAACTCCATGTCCAACTAACCATTGGAAACATCCATTACCATATTCTTGCTTGCTACAGGTCCTCCACTATGAACCAAGATACCCATACAATATACCTTAGGTTACTAGTATCACTCACTATCCAGCCCAGTACTGTACTCACGGGTGATTTTAACTACCCATCCATTAACTGGGAGGCATACACAACCACTAACCTGCAGGCCCAAAGATTTTAGACTATGTACATTCAAATGCCGTGGAGCAGCTAGTCTGTACTCCAATTAGGGGAAGAAGTATCCTTAATCTGGCACTCACAAATATGGAAGAGTGCTACACCCCCCCATTGTTATGTCCTCACTAGTAAGATCAGATTGAAAAGCAGTACCCCTTGAAATAAAAGTAAAACTAGTCTCCCTACCTAACCCCAAAAACATTAAGAAATTATTTAAGGTAAATTGCCTCCTATTAAGGGATGGCATAGCTAGTTTCCAAGCTCCCTCAAATCCAGAAAACACAGAAACTTATGTGGAAGCATACACAAAAGACTTGTATGACCATATAAACAACTGCATCAAAATGACAGTACCATACCAAAATATACCCAGTTCAAACCCGCAAAAACAAGCGACCCTAACTAGTATTATAAGCTGTACAACAAAAGAAAAAAATCCTGTTGAGAAGTAAGAGAGATTGTGTACAACAGAGAAATAAGTCCCCAATTAGTCTAAACAAGTGAATCAGGGTACTAGTCAAGTCTCTGAAAGCAGACTTTGAGGTAAAAATAGCCTGCATAACCATAAGGCATTTTTCAGTTATGTCCACAATCTTAAGGGCAACACCCAACAATGTGAGAATTAGCTGAAGATGACATCACCTATACTCAGCCAGAAGACATAGCAAATCTGCTGGCCAACATATTCAGCTCAAATTTCACTTCCTCATCACCCACAGTTCCCCCTCAAAAAATACCCTCCACTACTCCACTGCCAATTATCATCAAAGAACAGGTGCCACTGCTCTCTCTAAAGCTAAAAACATGGCATCAGTGGAGCCTGACAGCATACCAGGTTGCCTCTTAATCAGCTTAAATCAGAACTTATCAGGTCCATTAGGATCTCTATTTAACCACAGCCCCTGGACTGGTATAGTCCCGATAGAGTGGAGGACAGCAACGATCATTCCTCTGCATAAGGGGGCCATTCTACTGACCCAGGAAATTGCAGATCCATAAGTTTGACTAAGCTTATATGTAAGGCAATGGAAAGAATAAGTCTCCAAACACTGGACCCAACCCAATTTGTCTTTGTCAAGGGCAGGTCATGCCTACTGAATCTGATGGATTTCTTTGAAAAAGTCATTAAGGCCATAGATGGGGGTAAAACTGTACATAACACCTACCTCAACTTGGCCAAGACATTTGATACAATTCCCCCACTCAGTTTGCTAGTGACTACAAGCTGAGAGCAATCTCTGAATCCCCCAACAATGTAGAAATCCTTCAGGAGGGTCTAGATCAGACAAATGATTGGTGCCTGAACAATGGCCTAAAACTAATGCAAAAATGCATTATCATACCCTTTGGGAAGTGAAATACTTCTGTAAATTACAACATCGATAGCACACCCCTTAGACTGGACTCAGATGTGAGAGATTTAGGTACATAGATAGATAGCAGCCTGAACTTTGACCACCATGTGTCCACAGTGGTAAGGAACTGCTTTAATGTGGCGCAACTTATAAGTAAAGGTATGGCATCCAGATTCAAGGAAATTATCTTCCCTTAATAGACCAATAATCATGTACACTGTACCATTTGGCATGTATTTAACTAGGCAATTACAGCAGCTGGAGTGGCCTCAGAGGTTCCTCACAAAGAAACTACAGGGTGAAAACAATATGAGCTATGTGGATAGACTAAAAGCATATCCCTTTACTCTGTCTCCTAATAACTATTAAGGGGTGAGTTATGCCTGACCTACAAGACACACACATCCAGCCCTGATGGAGCTGCTACATATCTGTAAGTCAAAAAGCATGAGGGCCACCCAATCTAGGGATCTAAACTTAGTCAGTGACTCAAACAAAACATGATGGAGTGACAGATATGTGTCTCAGAGACTGCCCCTACTTTGGAACAAGATTCCTATTTACATTAAGCAGGGACCTTCCCTGGCCCTCTTCAAGCACTATTTGGATCAATGGATGGGGAATTACAAATACACACCTGGGGTAGTGTCTATGTCCCTTATGGACAGGGGCAATCTGTAAGATACTCAATGCACAGGCACAAATCCATGACATCTTCTTGTGACTAGGAGCCATATATTGGATAAAATTGGGTTATATTGGCTAAGCTTGCAAGGTCCCTTAAGCTGTTAGCCTATTAAATTCCTATGAACCTATAAGAGTGCATTGTAACCAATTATTGGTCTGATAAGGGCTGAGTACAGTGGTACTATGACATCAGATGTGGATGCCATGCCCTTACTTATAAGCTGAGCCACATAGAAGGATTTCATTGGACACGTGGTGATCAAAGTTCGGATTACTATCTATCTGAGTTCTCACATCTCTCACCACTGGGTCCATTCTTGGGGGGGGCTGCTATCAATGCTGTAATTTGCTGGAATATTTGATTTCTCAAAGGGTATTATTATACACTTCTTTACATTTAGTTTGTGGCCATGGTTCTAACACAAATCACCAGTCTGCATCAGACCTTTCTGAAGGTTATCAACATCATTTGGGAAGTCAAATATTGCATCCAGCTTGCAGTCATCAGCAAACTTGGTTAGCCAAGGGCCATCTACATTTGCCTTGACATCTGAGAAGTATATCCAAAGCAGGAGGGGGCCAAGCACTGAGCCCTCTTGTACTCCTCTGGTAACTGGCCTCTTGCTCAATGTGGATTCTCCCACTCTAACAACATGTGCCTTATCAGTTTGCCATTTGGCTATCCATCTGGTGACATAGATCTCTATGCCCAGTTTTGTGAATGTTGTCTATAATACTTCAGGTATTGTGTCAAATGCCTTGGCCAAGTCAAGGTAGGTGGCATGCACTGTCTTCATGAATGGTCTTGGTGACCTTCTCAAAGAAGTCCACCAGATTGAGCAGACAAGACCTACCCTTGATGAAGCCAAACTGGGTTTGGTCTAGAGTCTGGAGATTTCCTATGTTGGTGTTAATCAGGTCCATAATTATTCTTTACATAGCCTTGCATATAAGGCTAGTCAAACATATGGTTTGGTAGCTGCCTGGGTCAGTTGATGGTTGCCTTTGTGCAGAGGGTTGACTGTTCCTCTCCTCCACTCTACTGGGACAAGGCCTGTCTGGAGACTGTGGTTAAATAGAGATCTGAGTGAGTCTGCTAGGTCATCGTTCAAACTATTTAAAAGGCACATTGGGATTCCATCAGGGCCTATTGATGATGTATTTCTACCTTTAGAGATTGCAGTGATGACCTGCTGTTTTGTAATAACAGGCAAAGGAATGGTAGGGGGTATTTTATGGGGAGTGGCCAGAGGTGAAGAGGGGGTGAAATCTGAGCTGAAATTATCAGCCAGCATTTTTCCTATTTCTTCTGGGTGAGTATAGGTAGTGCCACCTACAGATAACTCAGCACATTGTTGATTGTTTCCCTTAAGACTTTGGACATAACTAAAACATGCTTTGTGGTTATCATTTGCTTGGCAGGCTATTTTAGTCTTGTATTTAGTTTTTCAAGACTTGACTAGTTCCTTGATTTGTCTGTTAAGACTAATGAGGGATTTTTTTCTCTGTTGTGTTCCCTCCCACTTACTTCTAGACAGAAATTTCTTCTTTCTGTTGTATAGTTTATTTATGCTACGTGTCCTCAGGGGTGTCTTGTTTTTCTGGTTAGACGTAAATTTAGTTCAGTCAGGTACTGCCATTTCTATGCAGTTGATTAAGAGGTTGTACAGGGCATTTGTGTAAATGTCTGCATAGATCTCCATTTTTTCTGGATTAGAGGGAGCTTTAAAACTGCCTATCCTATCATGTAACAGGAGATAATTTGCTTTGGAAAAATTCTTTAGGGTTTTAGGATTTGATGGGGGTACTACCGTTGCATTTATTTCAAAGGAGACCAGTTTATGATCCAATCTTACCAATGAGGACATTATGCTGGGGAGTGTGAAATACTTCCCCATGTTTGTGAGTACTATGTCAAGGATATTTGAACCCCTAGTGGGAGTGCAGACCAGCTGTTCCAGAGCATTTACATTGACAAAGTCCAAAAATCTCTGAGCCTGCATGTTAGTGGTCATATATATTTCCAAGTTTATGGAGGGGTAGTTAAAAATGCCTATGAGTAGTGTGTTGGGCTGAATGGTAAGTGATTCTAGTAACTTCAGGTATACTGAGTGGTTTTCATGGTTGGGGACCTGTAGCTAGCGATGATATGGTGGACACTGAGTAGCTCAAGCGAGTCATCCTGCTTGACCAATCTGGAGCTGTGATTGCTTTTTATGTAAATGGAAACACCTCCTCCTTTCATTTTTTTCTTTTCAGAGGGTGTCTGAATGTCTGATAGGCATTGCAGCCTTGCACTGCTGGGGTGCTTTCCACAGCCTTGAACCACTTCTCTGTAACTGCACAGACATCATCATTCTCCGGAGCAAGGAGAGCTTGCAGGGAGTGCAGTTTCTTCAATTTCTTGTTAAGACTCTTAGCATTGAGCAGTAGTACCTTCAGCTTGGCATTAAATGAATTTGTTACATTGGTATGTTTCTAAGTTAAGAGAGCAATATTTAAAATGTTTCCCTGATTTGCTCCCCCCCACCCAGTTATTTTGGGCTTTTTCCAGACTTCTTGGGCTTAGAGATTGAGAGGTATGGGTCTAGTGCAGTAAGTGACATAAATTTAGGAGGTGTATTATTGCTTAAGAGGCCAGTAGACAGACTGCAAATTTCAAAACTTGCTCATCACTACCAGAAAAGCAATACATTTGCTGTGCCTAGTGTTGATGTTTTATAGACAAATTACTGGCTTTCTAGCATTGCTGGTACAGATAAATGCCAATGGTAGCAGGGAACACACACACACACACACACACACACACACACACACACACACACACACACATACAGAAAGAAAAAAAACAGAGTCTGAAAATTACTCCTGCAGATTGTGGGCAGCAGTCCAGCTGGTCTGACAGACTTGCCACTTTAGAACAAATGGCCACAATGACAAAAGCGCAAACAAATGAAAGGACATAGTTTGAACCAAACAGTAATCGGAAATGAAATAAATCATTGTGTTCTTTGTGAGAAAAAGTTTGCACACATGCAAATGTGCATACCAGCAAAAACACAGAAGGTGCACTTTATTTTCATTGCAGCTGTTGTTATGTTCTCCTAAAAAATCACAAACTATAAATACACACTTGGAAGCCTAGATCTATCATCCTGACTTATCACTCATGGAGTATGCTAAACATGCATAAAATTCTACTTACAAAAGGGTTTCATGAAAAAAATTAGTACCGGTAAATAATACACAGTAGTAATAATTCAAAATCCATAACTTGACATTACATTTGCTTGATGAAGAAAGGGCACAGCAGATATATGCAGTCTGTATTTAAGGACATCCAACATTCTACCATCCCTCCTTTATTAACTTCATCCACCCCTATTCTACATCTATTCTGTGCATTATTGAATAACTCTGGATTGTCTGTTTACCACTCATTCTAGCAATCAGCTCCAATGGTCCACTACTCTCTACATGAAAAGTACTTTTCCCAGGTCCAATGAACAGTTAATAACAGTCTGCCTCCTGGGGCCCCTCCTGGGGCCCTCCTACCTCTCTGCCTTTTCTCTTCACAACAACAGCTTCAAGTCTGTCTGACTTGATCTTCTGCATCAGTATCATATCCTCATTTCTCTTGCGTCCTCATGTGAGAGTCTTAGCTCCTATGACCTCTAATCATATTCTTTATCCTCCATTCCATGCAATATTTGAGTGGCTTTTCTCCTGTGTCCTCTAATCATATTCTTTATCCTCCATTCCATGTAATATTTGAGTGGCTTTTCCCCTGGACTCCATTTAATGACTTGATATCCAACTCCTTGTATGGCCTCCAGAACTGCATACAACATTCAGGGTGTGGCATGAACATGGTTTTGGATAGTGGGAACATTACTCCTTTGCTTCATGAGTCTAAACTCCTGATACACTGTAGCATTATGTTGACTGATGAAATTGTCCTATCACTCTGCTCCTGGTGGTCTAATTCAGGTGTTGCTAAGATTCCCAGATGCTTTTCCTGCTCTACAGGCATCAGTTGCTGTGGCCCCAGGTATAGTATTTTACACTTGTCTTTACTAAACCCAAACCTCTGCCTTTCAGCCCACTCAGTGAGCCTTTCCAAATAATAAGTTAGACTGTTGTTCCATTTTCCAGTCCTGCCCCTAACTTTGTATCATCATGAACAGGTTCATCCTGTTCCCTTTTCCCTAAATTTGTCTGAAACAAGCACACTGAAGAACAGTGGACCTATTACTGAACCATATAACACTCAGTCACTTTCCTTATTCATGACATTTTCTATCTCGTCGCACTCCCTCTCCCTGTTACCTTTTAACCATATAACAGGCCAATACCTTAGCCTTGATCCTATCTTATACCATTCCTTCCAGTTTTGATAGCACCATGCTGTGTGAGACTGAGATAAATTAAGGCAGATTGCATCTACTGCTACTTCCTTGTCAAGTTTTCCTGTAACTAGACAATAAATCTAGATCAAGTTTGACTTTCAGCTTATTCTGGTCATAGACTCATGTTGGTTGTTGTCTCAAAAGTAGTTTTCATCCAGGAAATCAGCTACTATTTTCCACAGGGTTCACCTATGACTCTCTGCAACTGTTGGTAGGCTAACGTGCCTGCAGTTCCTTGGATTTCTCCTACTTTTTCAACCCCTTGTTCTAGGGTACCACAGTTGCTGTCTTCTGGTTCTTAAGCACTTCTATAGTGACCAATGAGCTATTGAAGACCTAGTCTTCAGATCTGCTAGCATGGTGGCCAGATTTCAGAAGAGCCTTGTAAGCATCCCTTTAGATCCTAGTGATTTATCATTCATTAATGAATTAATTTCCCCCTAAACCTCTTCCCTCCATATCATTGTGCTTTAACACTGGTCTTCCAGTTTGCCCATTTCTCTCTCACAACATAGCACCCAAACCTTTGTTAAAACAGAAGAAACATTTTCATTTAGCTCCTTTGCATTTTTATAGTTTTCTGTGACCTGCATTCCATTTTTTCTCAGACTATCTAAGTCTGTCCCTCCTTTCCTTATTTTTGTCATGTACCTGAAAAAGCCAGTTCCTCCATTTGAACTCTTCTGACAGTTTGCCACCCATGTCTGTATTGTTGCTTTTGTTTTTGAACTTTCTCTACTTTTTGTCCCCTCTTTCATATCCTAGATGCCCTGTTGCTTGCCTAAATCCTGGGATATTTTCTTCTTCAGCCAGATCCTTTTTACTTTATTGCTTTTTCAAGAAGCTCCTGCCTATAGCCTTGAGTACTACATCCATGGCATATTTTATAACCAGTTTTCTCTCTCAATATGACCTCTGTCCCCAGCTCATATTAGCCCATGTTCCCCAGTTCATCATAAGCCATTCTCCAAATGTCCACCTCTTTCATTTTTGTCATTGTGTTCTTGCCCTTCTCCCCACTCTAAACATTGCAGTGGAATATCGCTGTTAGCTATGGCACTGTAATCTGGTCAACTCTGATTCTTTCCACTTCAATAAGGATCACATTCACAAGTTTGTTTTTCCCTGGCACAGTCCCTCAGGTGGCTGAACATGGTACTCGACTCCTGTTCTTCTCTACCCAGGAGCTTGGAAACTCCTAGTCTGCTTCAGGAAAATTCATCTCTCACATGACAATATCCTCTTCCACATACTTCCTTACCTTTGTTCTGTCTTTCAGTGTCTCAACCTTTCACCATGATTTAGCTAAGGGCTGATCCATTGCATCAAACCACCAGCATTTGCCCCTTCCTCTACCTTAACTACCACAGCACTTACCCTAGGTGCTGAACCTGCCTCCCTCTTTACCCCAATCGCCTGAACTCACATTTGATACCTGCCCCCATCTATGCCTTCTTTGTCATTTCCTAAAAATCTGAATACAGGCAGCTTAGTGTCCTGCCCCACTGTTTCTGTCCCAGGTTTCTGTGATGGCAGAAATGTACCCAGTTATTCTCCTGCAAAGTGGTACCTGTTCAAGTTGACCTCTAGAGTAAAGATTGAGAAACCACCATGAAAGAATACAGGGATAAGAGAATAATCCATTTATGTCTGTTGCCATTACCACTACTGTTTATAGTGCATGCTGTAGCAGCAATGAAGTTAATAAAAATGTTCTGTATAGGATACATTTTGGGACAGTTCTGAAGTGAACTGTGCTACTGCTATCAGATGTTTCACTTATTAGATTAGTGCATCCTGGGTAGGGTTACCACCTGTCCCACTTTGCGAGGGACAGTTCCTCTTTGGGTAGTTGTGTCCTGCAAAGAAATAAAAAAAATGGCAAATGTTTTGAAATTTTAAGACAAACATATTTCCTATATTTTATGTAATAGTTGCATAAAACAGTTATTCTGTATCTAAAACACCTAAATGTTATAAGAAACAGAATAAGCAACTAAAATTCTACAAGAATAAGTTTTGATTTAGGCAAAAAAGTGAAGTTCTGTCTTTTGTACTGGCTGTGCGTATGTTTTGCCCTGCAAAATCTGATGTTTGTACCAAAAATGTCCCACTTTGGGCATTTGAAAAGGTGGCAACCCTAATTCTGGGTAGGACAAATGCACCTGAAGTGCATTGTAACACACACTACAAAATCTGCCTAGGTATTCAAGAACTGCTCTGCTTAAGATGTCGTTGGCAGCAACAAGTAGCTGTGCCATTTGATGCTGGGTCACTTGATGCTGGAATAGAAGCACTGAAACATATGCATGTTTGCTGTTTCACGTACTGGTATACTGCATCTACAGAGCTCCCAGCTCAGATTCTATCAAACAGCGCCCTTAAAAAGCACATGAATGCTGGTGGGAATGGAACTGGCATACATAACATACAGAGGATGCGGGGGGGGGGGGCTGCAAAAACTTAGATTTTGTTGTTTTGTGTCATTCGACTTTTCGGAACATCAGTCATATGGTCTCAACCATATGAAGTTCAACTTTCCTTTGAGTCAGTCTTCTGAATAGGATAAATGTATAGAGGTTTACTATCAAAATCCTGAAGTGCACTTTGTCAACTAGTGTTTCATCAGAGTACAGTTTCAATGTGGCTGAAATTCGAATGTAAACTTAGCGAACCTTCCTTAACGAACATCGAACAGCACATGAAATCTAACTGGCATATTTTCATAACAATGAATTTAAACCATCGATATTAAAATGGTTCAAAATTGGGGCATGAAATCATTTTCAGTTTTGTCAATATGGTTCACCAACATGAATAAACGCACACCTGTACTTCAGGATTTTGATAGTAAACTACACATATATATATCTATATATACTTAAAAAGTTAAAAAATATATATAAACCATTACTGATGGATTTATTACATTTCAGCATCTCAAATGGCATCAGAGTTACTCAGTCTAGGGATCTAAATCTCTTCTGTAACATCCACAGAATGGTTTGGAGGTAAAGGCACAGAGGATACTAACGTTCATCCCTGTCCATCTTAAATTTATGTATGGGAAACAGAAAATGTACCCCAGAATTGCTTCCTGTATTACTAATGGACAGAAGAAGCCTATAAATGCTTTATCTGAGGCATGAGGTCCACTCAAATTACCTATGGTATGATCCCAGTTATTCTCATTAGGGGTAATATATAATTATCAACCATGGATGGGTTAGGCCAATCTACAACTAAATGAGATTATTTATTTTGAGCACAAAAATGGAAATTGGCTAGGCTTAAAATGGCCCACAAGAACAGTTAGCCTAGTACATACCTGTGAACCAATATAAAATATGTAGCACTTTATAATATTGTTTATTGAAATTAAATGTCTGTGATGTGTATGTACAGGTGATTTAAATGTTGAGAAACTAGAAACACTGTTGATATGAGTAGTCGGCACATGTGATTATGCAGTTATTGTACTTCATATACATTCCACCGGTGATGTATCCTGAGGGAACTAATCTGTTTAATAAAGTCCAAGCTAGTCCAGATCTTAACAGCTATGCTTCATAGGAATCAGAAATATAGAATACAGATGGAGCGGTAGGCCCTTAAATAACTCCGCTCTTTGTTGTAATTCTTTATGTTCAGTAGTGATAAATACAAGCTTAAAACCAGCAACCTATGGAGCGCAGTGTATCATTTAATGATATGAAGCAGGCACAAATGTGCCTGATCAGTTAAAAAACAAATCACTTCATTAATGGCATTCGTGGGATATTGTGACTAAGAGCATTTGGAAAAAGTAGTAATTCAAGGAGCAGAGTATCTTTTCATAGCATTTCTAGCATCACGTGCCCTTCATTTTTGTTGAATCTGCAGCATTGCACCTTCTCAGTATAGACTTACAATGCGAGAGTGATGTTCTTAAAATATGCAGTGTAATTTGTAAATCAGTACAATCATTAAAATATTCTAAAACACATTAGTATCATTCTGCTTAATGGGTTCTATATAAAATATCTGATGACAGCATGTAACACTATGTACAACTAGTTTACTTCAATGTTTAAAAGTAAATTAAATAGTAAAGGTTTGAATGATGAAAAACTGTAATAACTGTAACTAATTTATTTTAAAGCTAACTGGGCCAGTTTGATTACTAATGTTCCAGTTGTATTTTGTTGACTGTATTGATACACCACAAACTGTTATCTAATTTTTTTGTTGTTGTTCTAAAATGCACTTTTATGATCCTGTTTTCCAGTTTGCCTTGAATAGGCTGGTTGAAAATTAAACAATACATACATTTTCCACACCTACTTTTAAATATATAAAAGTTGATATGTTTAACATTATTAAAATATTTCAGATTTTTTTGTTACTGAGGATTGCTTGTCTATAACATTGGTAATCTTCAAACTCTGGACCCTACCCAGTTCGGGTTTGTAAAAGGCAGATCATGTCTCCTAAACCTGATAGACTTCTTTGAAGCGGTCACCAAAGCTGTAGATGAGGGTAAGGTGGTACACACAGCCTATCTAGATCCTGCCAAGGCTTTCAACACCATCCCCCACATTATAGGCAAACTCACTAAACTAGGTATAAATCCCTATGTCACAAGATGGGTTGCCAACTGGCTCACTGACCGAACATACACTGTGAAAGTAACAGACTCTAAATCTAACTTCAGACCAGTGACAAGTGGAGTACCTCAGGGTTCAGTCCTAGGTCCTCTCCTGTTTGGTATCTACTTCTTTGAAGTACAGGCTAACACAAAAGGTCTTTGGCTAACAAAGTTTACAGATGACTGCAAACTAGGAGCCATAATCAAATCTCCTAACAATGTGGACATCCTACAAAAGGGCCTCACTGAGACAGATGCCTGGTGTCAAAGCCATGGCCTTAAGCTCAATGCCAAAAAGTGCATTGTCATCCCTTTTGGTAAAAACTCTGTACCCATGAACTACCACATACGCGGTAGTCTACTTAACACCGAAAGTGTGATAAGAGACCTTGGGACACAGGTGGACAGTAGTCTCTCCTTTGATAATCACATCACCACAGTAGTCAGGAAATCCTTCTACATGGCACACCTCATCACAAAAGGTTTCTCATCCAGGAAAAAAGAGGTCATTGTTCCCCTCTACTCATCACTCATTAGACCCATTATAGACTACAATGCCCCTTTTGGTATGTACCTCACAAGACATCTACAACCACTGGAAAGGCCACATAAATACCTCACAAAGAGGATTACTGGCCTCAAGCAGATGCCCTACACAGACCATCTCAAAAAACTCCAGCTTTACTCTGTCTCATATCTCCTACTCAGAGGCGATCTCTGCCTAACATACAAAGCTATGTCAAACCCAGAGCTGTTGGACATGCTCCATGTAAAGAAATCCCAATCCCTACGAGCTACACACTCTAGGGACCTAAACCTCGTCACCACAATAAACAGAACATGCTTGAGGGATAGATTCCTGTCTCAGAGACTTCCCATACTCTGGAACAAACTACCTACCTATATCAAACAAAGCTCCTCATTAGCACTCTTCAAGAAAAATCTTGATGATTGGATGGGAGATAGGAAATTCATCCCAGGGATCACTTCTGTGGCTCTGCTTGACAGGGGCACAGGAAAATAATTTTATTGGGTGGCAAAAGCCAGGGTACTGTTTGGCTAGGCTTATTTAGGTCCTAGGACCAATAGCCTAGTACCTACCTATGAACCTATGACAAATAAACGCTTGTTGCTTTGGAACACTACCTGGGTTTCATGATTTTTGGAATTTATTGTGACTGAGCTCATCAATGAAGATTTAAGACCACTAGTTTCTTTGTTTTTTACTTTTTATTTTTTTTTCTAAGTAAATTTTGAAGACCATAATCGTGACTTCCAGGAATAGAGGGATTGAAAGTATAACTTTGGGGAATATATGCTGGTTCTGAGGTTCTGAGGTTGTGATATCATGGAGTATTCTGATTCTTGTAAAGTACAGTAATCCCTGAGTTACTATATACACATATCAGAGGCAGGGATGGTACCCCCTAGCCCTCCACATTAGGTGGGTAGATGGGGTAAAGACAGCTACAAAATAAGCTTTTTGAACTATAAGAGCAAGTTTCAGAATTCACTGCTTTTTATAGCAATGCAGTTATTTTTTGAAGTATTGGAACTTGCAAGATTGGGTGCCATACTTCTATGGCATCAAATATTTCCTTAATTTTCCAAGCTATAATTGAAGAAAACAGTATGACCAGCTATGTGAATTCCAATATGAAGTAGTGGGATAATTTAGAAAACAATTTCTGGAAATGAAGTAGAAGTAAAATCATACCAATTTTTTTACAATATCAAATACATCTGATGTGAAGAGAATATTGGCTGGTGATTTTCAGAGTACAACTACTGAAATCTGTTCCATCTAGATTTTGGAAAAGGAAGTTTATAATTTTTTTTTTCTGTAAAACAAAACAATGAATTTTACACGTTTGTGCAAATACAGACTTGGAAAATGTAGACACACACACACACACACACACACATATATATATATATATATATATATATATATATATATATATATATATATATATATATATATATATAGGTCTACCTGAAAACGCCGAAATCGCAGAATGCCGACAATGAGAACATCGACAACAGAGAAGACTGACAGTTGAGAATCCCGATGCTGAGAACACCAACATGTTAAGGTAAGTGTGCGATAGGGACGGACATTAGGGTCTGGGTGTGGGTAAGGTAAGTGTGTGATAGTGACGGAGTTTAGGTTTAGGGGTGCGTTAAGTGAGTTAGGGTTAGGGTGCGGGTAAGGTAAGTGTGCGATAGTGACACACCTTAAGGTTAGGGTTTGGGTTAAGGTTAGTGCATAGATCATTGTGTATGTAAGGTTTAGTGTAGGTTTGTAAGGTTTTTGGTGTGCTTGTGTTGTGTGTGTGTTTTTTGGGAAAGGTATTTATTTTGTTGATTGTCGGGATTTTAGTTTGTCGGGCATGTGAAGTTTCGTGTCTTTAAACTTTTTTTTTTCGTTTTTTTTGTGTCGGATATTTCATTGTCAGTGTTTTGGCATGTCGGTGTTATCAGGTAGACCCATATATATAACTATATATATATATATATATATATATATATATATATATATATTTATATATATATATATATTTCTGTCTGTCTGTCTGTCTTTCTATATATCTGTTGATCTGTCTATCAATATATTTCTTTCTATACTTTGTTTAATAAGCATACAGGCTGTGGACCCCTTTTTGCCACTACATGCACTGTGTGGCAATGACAACAGCTACCATTGCTTTTGCTACAAGACAGCAGCTTTTTAAGTGATCTACTATTTGATAACTGGTTAAGGGGACTAGTCCAGAGACCCTTCGCATCAGTGACCCAGACACAAAGTCAAAAACAATGTGTATGATATGATAATTAGAGGGAAATGATTTACACTGGTAGCAATACACATACGAGTCCAAATTTATAAAGTTGCAATATATTTATAATGCATTTTACTACCATTAAGATGTTGAAATGATTATTGCATTATTTCAAAATGTTGCAGAGGTATGATAAATGCAATTAATGGCTTGATTTTAAAAAGAAAACCATACTAACTGACATTTCTAAAACAAGCACAGTTGTACTCTTGAGACAAGGGTATTAGTAACTTTTTCTTGAAGTATAAGAAATTGTCCAAAGTAGCAATTTCTTTAGGCAACCAATTATGTGTGACAAAGGCAAACTTGTAGAATAATTTTTTCATAAGTGGCTAGTGAAATGGGGGTTGTTTAATTTGGTGTTACCGTAGCTTTTTGCTTAAGGGCATATGATCATTCATATAATTGTGATTTATTTGGAAATAATGGGCAGAATTATCTTTAACATAAAGCTAAAAGTATTAATCAGGAAGTTGGACCTGACAGAAATAGGTAGTCATATTGCCACTGACTAGAAGGAGGAGAATTATATTCAGGGAAAATAGCAATGTAGAAAAATCAAAGACTCTTATTTTATGTTGCTGGTAATACTGTTGTAGTGTGACACGTTAGAGGGGCAATAGCTGGAAATATGTATTTATTCCTTTCTTCTGATTAAAACATTGATGGCTATAGCATGTCTAGAATCTGACATAAGTAGATGTGAGACTGTATAATTCATCTTAAGTTATTATAGTAAGTTCAATGTGATTATGAAAGAAAGTGTATCAGCCAATCACATACCAAAATATCTTTGTTTTTTTCAATGAATGGAAATATAGTACATATTGGACCAGCAATACTGGTTGCAGAATTATTACCCAATATTTTAGCAATACCTAATAACATTACCATAGATTTACTAGTATCTGCAGTATCATAAATCCTGCATATTTTCTAGTATTATCTGCAGTGTTGTCATCTGTGGCTGCAGGAAATTTAGGACCGTGCAAAATAAATAAATAAACAAACAAATAAATAAATAAATAAATAAATAAATAAATAAAATAAATAAAAACACTTCAAACAGAAAATTCATGTACTGCTCACTAAAAATGTCTTCACTTCTTGTACACAGTATATTAGAATGTTAAACAAATGTCAGCACAGATGTGGGAGGATCAGGTCTTGTACTAGGGAATGAAATGTAAATGATCCAAAAAATAATGGCATAAAAGTGGTTTGACCTACAAGAGAGCTTTATCAGTTATAAACGTGAGACACCTGCAGCTCATTATCTAAATCAAATTCTTAGGATACAAGATCTGCCTGATAGTAAATAGATACTTTGTTGATTCCATTTTAAAGATGTCTACAGACATTAATGTAATATATTTCTATAATTATTAAACACAGCATATAATAGATCAATAAATTAGTAGAGAGCATGGTAACTGCACTATGTAAAAAAATTATTCTGTGGTCACAGTACTAAGTATAAATTAATGCCTAGCTTGATGTCATATAGCAGGGACAAATACTAATAAATATCATCATTCAACTCCAAATAAATATAGTCATTCAACCTAACACTAAATGGCAGCACACATTTAGGCACTGTCATATAAATAAACAAATACAGTACAGACATGTAAACAATTAGCACACTATATGCTTGATCAGTTAGCAGATGAGATACTGCAGTAATCATTCAATTAAGCAATTGCTGCATATTTCAGTTATGAGCTAATATGTGATAAATAACAAAAGTAATTAATTAAATTAATTAAATCAGAAATGTCATTTAAACATGGTAAGAAAACTACTTCTGTATCACTAATCCATTTTCCCTTGCTCTTGTTCAGCCATGTATGTAACAAATTACAATAATTGCACAAAGATACACAACCACCACACTGCAAAAACCACTCCCTATATAAATATAGAAAAAGTCCAAGTAAAAAAAACGGGAGGGCACAAAGGCAGATTACAAGTTCTTTCATATATTTGTAAACCTCTATACCAAAGCGCTTTTGAGCTCTTCGTGGTTCTATAATATAGTCTCAACACCAATATTTCACCAAACTGCTTTTCAGCTGTTCGTAACTGTGGAACTTCCCTCTGGTTCACAAAAAACTTTTTAATCAGTATTCACTTCACCAGTAAAATCCACAAGATAAATCCATGCAGGAAAAACGACTTCAAGTTTAAAGGCTTTAAATGTACCTGTTTTTGCAGGTATGTCTCTATTTTAGGTTTGGTTTAACTTTTCACCTAGTCTTTTGAATTCTTTTACCAGACAAGAGTTTTGATGCTGTTTACGCATAGAAAACTCCACTATATAATCAACATACTAGTGGCAACAATAATGTAAAGAAGCAGGACTCGTGTCTTAGCAAGAATAAATGGCTTTGTGAGGTAGAGTTTTACAATGACATTCAAGTGTTTTCGTGTCATTGTTGTCATTCTCAAATTTTTTAATCTTGTGTTTCTGAGTGGTATCCACAGTCCTACTGGAAGTGGGAAGAGTTATGTGCTCTTTTGTATTCACCTTTTATGATAATTAGATGTTCATACTTTTGTCTGGATGCACTTACTTTCCAAGATGCTTTGTACTTTTATTTCAATGCCTGTAGGTTGAGAGGTATAATAGCACTGTTTTCAAAATAATAACTTTAAAAATAGTATCATGCTCTGGATCAAACGGACAGTGTAATTATTTTTTTCCAGAACAAAAATAACATCCCAAGAAGGAGCCACCTGCTTTCCAGGTGGACAGATATGTCAAACCCCTTTCAAAAAATATTTCACTTGAGGTTGGTTAGATTGGGGGGGGGATCTATGGTCAGACAATCAGAAATGGCTTAAAGGTGGATCATGATAGAAGAGAAAGAAAGGACACACAAAGACTGCAGGACCCAGGAGTCTGAACCTTAAAAGGGACCTGGTTCTCATCATGGCACCAACTAGAAAATCTTTTCCACTTAACCATGTATAATTTTCTAGTAGCAGATTTCTTTTGCCTCCTTTAGTACCTGCTGCACATCCTTGGAAAAACGTTGCCTAAAAGGTACTAAAATTCTATCACCCAGGCAGTCAGTTGAAGAAGTTGAAAGTTGGGGTATATCAAATAATCCCTGTCTTGTGTGTGTAAATCAATTTTATGAGGAAGTTTGTGGTGATTGCCCTTGATCATTAACCACTGATGTCTGGGTGAAAAGTAGATTGCCACAATTATCCTTGGAGAGACCTTGTACACCTTTAGAAGAAGCCTGGTTATCAGAGGAAATGGTATTAAGGTATACAGGAACATTCCTGACCATGGGAATTAAATATATCTGTCTTCCAAGCCTGTGTGCAAGGTGTCCTGAAGAAGAATGTATTTAACTGTCTGTAGGGGGTGGAAGCAAACAGATCTCTTTGCGTAATTCCCCACAGATATGTTATTTCATGGAAAAGGGTCTGCCCTGATCCTGCTCAGCTTGTCTGCAATATGTTTTGCTCTGACATAATATAGGTAGCCTGGAGGGACAGACTGAATTGAGTCTATAATTCCCACAGCCTTCAATTATATGACATGTATGTAGTTTAATTTGTGTTGCTTGTATAAAAGGCCCCAAAATTTCACTCCCTTAGACACAACTCCCTAAGAAAGTTATAATGTAATGCATTTATAGTTACAGACTGTGTATGGAATATGTGAGAAAAGGGGGGACCTAAGTTGAGAGACAACTGATGCACCCACTAGAGTAACTCCTTTTCAAAGTGTAAGTAGTCCGCTGTCTTGGGCAGCCATTGTTAGCCTTTCATCTTTTTATTTCAGTTCATCTCTTCTTTACCATTCCTACAACATAAGGTTATCAGTTTATTTCACAAGATCTTTGTACCGGAAAGTATAATTATGGCCTTTTCATTTGGCTTCCCCTCCTATCTGGTTGCTTTCTTTACATTCTTTATTTTTTGGGCACTCTGTTACTGTCAAATTATTGTCTGTTTGTGCTTTGATTTCCAGTCCCATTTTATTAAAAAATGCTTCTACCAAACTAAGGAAAGATGCTCAGTAGGATTCAATACATTCTGCGTAGGCTTCATGTGAAGCCTACACAGAGTTTGTGTTTGCACAGTGAGCAGCAGCGCTAATTACATATTCATGCCATGCACCATGTTTAAAAGTAAACAAGTGCAGTTTCATAGCCAGTGACAGTGTTGCCAGCCAGGAAACCATGTAAAGCAACATGAAGAGGAAACACGTTTACCTATGAGCAAACTAGGTTAGCGGAATTGCACAGAATGCCACAATGATTACCAGGGTTTATCACATAGCAATGTGCATGGTCCAAACACATTACAGGACAGTGTATACAGTGCAGAGTATTATGGGATCCCATTCCAGGCATTCTGTACAAAAGTTGCATAAATGATCTGTAAGGGTACATGGACTGTCATTTAAAATAAACATACAAAACGAATCCAACTCCAATGTGTTTTTTGATTTTTATAAATAACAATTGTTAAACTAGGAATTACTATTTTAAGGTGAATATGTTTTAATTGAGCTAATTGATTTTATGTTCTTACTGGCTGGCTGTTTTCATATGACTTTTTAAACTGAATGTATATATATATATATATATATATATATATATATATATATATATATATATATATGGATCTATCTGAGTTCATCGACATTTTAAAATACCGAAAACGAAATAACCGACACCAAAACAGCGAAACTCATATAACCGACGCCAGAAGATCGACAGTTCACAAACACGACATCGCATACACCCGACACAACATACCAACAAACAAAACACATCCCCTATCCAACACTCACACACACAACACAAGCACACCAAAATCCTTACAAACAAACACTAACCCATACATACACAACTATCCACAACCCTGACCCAAACCCTTACCCTAAGGTCCGTCACTATCGCACACTCACCTAACCCGCGCCCTAACCCTAACTCACTTATCCCACCCCTACCCTACAAAACACCAACATCGCACACTTACCTTACTCAGACACTCACCTAACCCGCCTAACCCTAACTCACTTATCCCACCCCTACCCCTACAAAACACCAACATCGCACACTTACCTTACTCGCACACTCACCTAACCCGCGCCCTAACCCTAACTCACTTATCCCACCCCTACCCCTACTAAACACCAGCATCGCACACTTACCTTACTCGCACCCTATCGTCCGTCACTACCGCAGACTTACATATCCTTTCCCCATCGCAGCTTCTCAGCGTCGGTGTCTTCTTCCGTCGGTCTTCTGCCTCGTCGATCTTCTGGCGTCGGTGACGTGACTTTCGACATTCGTGTCGGTTAATTCGTTTCGACATTTTAACATGTCGATGAACTCAGATAGACCCATATATATATATATGTGTATATATATATATATATATATATATATATATATATATATATATATATATATGGTATAAGTAACTTCTGAGATGTACTAACACTGAAGGATTTTTATCCAAAAGCTTTGTTATAATAAAAGTTATAATAAACGTTTTTGGCGTTCCTAACATTCCTTAGAGTTGGATTCATTTTGTATATTTTGTTCTGCAGCTAACTTCTTGTTCATCACTGCTTCAACCTTAATTTAAGTGTATTTAAAATAAACAGTCAGGGTAAGCATGTGTATTGAATCGGGACACACAGATGAATTGTTGGAATGAACGCAGCAACACTTGAAAGATTGTAATGTACAGCAGAGGAGGGCATGTAAATGGAAGACAGTTGTTGCAGGAACACTAATCGCATAACAATATGGTACAGTACAGACTACACAGTGAAAATGTATATTATGTGACTGTCAGACAAGGTGACATAACAATGGAGAAGGATGTCTTTGTGATATAAGCATCCTGACATGAGCAATGGATTGGACATCTATCAGGGATGTTATATACAATCAGGGTTGGGTGCATATTGTGAAGCTGTGCAAACTGATTTGCCTGAATATGACTGTAATGTCAGCAGAGGTCTCCACCAAGTGGGACACAGCTACAGGCTCATGTTTAACAGTAAACAGAAGCACTCATAATCATGGACAATGTCAGAATAATACCACCAGTAATCCCATGTCTCTGACATGACATATGTGATTCTGAGTGATCATAGATGGTTCTGCATGAACACACTTGTACAACTATTATGACATGTCAGCAATCTATGAGGGTAATCAAGCACACTGTCCTGACATTGTAACAGCTGCTGAGGTGTTAGGATGGATGCTGATATACCTGTATGTGACATCATGATCAATCAAGGCTAGTTGACTGGTGTGCATGGCAGATATATATATAGCACACTCCACACTGTCATGAATGTAGCCCATGTCATCAGTGTTGTCAAACAGCTTTGTATGTACTATGTGCATCATCGGAACAGGTATTACACATGCATCTGGTATAATACCTTAACAGGTTTTCCACACCATCAGACAGTAATGTTTATGCAACAAAAAGAATACCTAAATATGGCCATTAAGATGTGTGAGAGCTCACTGTGACAAAGGTGGTACACTTCCATTACACATCACTGGAAGATGTGTAGGGAGGTACATGAAGAAGGGTGTATTGCATTCAGTTATTGGTGTGATGAAGGCTGTGAACTATGGAGGTATTATGGCCTTTGGTGTAGATGTCCTACACATACTCAGTAGTTGTGTTAAACACAAGGGAGTAGTCACCACTGTGGCCATATGCTGGTGGATGTTCCACATACCATCTACCCCAAGACACAGGCCACATACCACTTGGTCTGTTTATAGGGGTGTGATGTCTACATCATTGGGTTCTGTGCTTGTTTTTATATTGTAACAAATCCCTCCCATGTTTTTGTGTCATCTCATGTATTGTCATGGCTATGGCAGCAATCATTGGTATGTGCTGATATTGTCTGTATTATATTAATATCACAGCTGGAGTCAATGATTGCCCACAATCTGTAGTCCTCTAGACAGCTGTTTGGACACAGGGTGTGCATGTGGTTCTTGATGTCTCTGACTTAAATAATGGACAGGAAAGGGCATAGAACACAGCTCTGATGTGAGGACCTGATCACTGGACTTGAGATATAGGTCACTTCATACATTTCAACATATTTAGATGCCATGTATGTGATCTAGTGGTCTACCCACATGGTGATATAGGTTTTTATCGCCACATCTGTCAGTGTTGAGTGAATACATTAGTGCGGATTTATGTCAAATGCCTTGACTTGGTCAGGTTCTGCAGGATGATAATGTCATCATCATGCTCGCCCTCAATGGCCTCTTTTAGGATATCTAACAGATGTAACAGATATGGATGTAGCATTAACAACTCATACATGTCTTTTGCACACAGCCAGCATATTATCAGTGTCCCTTTTAGAAAAGGTACATGGTTACATGTTGGTCCACCTCAAATATGAACAGATGAGGAGAGTCAGGATGTGTCTACACATGTATGCATCAGGTACTGCCCCCTTCAACTAAGATGGATGCATGCTGAGGTACACCCTTCTATGAAAACATATTCCACCTGGAGGGTGTGTTGAAGTGTGTATCCAACCGTATCAGGTAGGTGTATGTTCTAAGTCACTCTGTAGGTGATCTGTGATGTTGTCACAGCCCATTGATTCTGTGTGATAGGCCTGGATGAATCATAAACAGGTGTCCACATTACTACACGTATTGGAAAATATGAATGTGTACTGTCATTCTAAAGATATGCATGGTATATAAAGCAATATTTGTTATTTATTTATGTAATGTAGTTGATATATTTGTGAACAAGTACTGAGACCCAAGGTTGCAGTTCATGGGGGGAGGTAGCAGATAGCTGCATTGTAAATATGTATGTTTTTTTAAATAGTGCCTTCCTTTTGTTTGTGTTTCCACATGTAGATTCATCTCATGAACACTAAATGGACAGTAAACAGAAGTGATACATGATATTGTCCACTTTCCATAGCACAACACCGAGCAGTAGGTTTGTGTGATGGTTGTCAAAGTGTTTGGCATGCAAGATACACATTTCTACTGCTTTCCCTGTTTGCACATAGTTAAGCAGTGTGCAAATGTGAGCCTCTTTGCTAAAATTCTGAGTTCTTAGTACTGAGGGTATGAAATGTACATGCTGCTTAGCTGACTGACTCTGTGGCAGCAGATGTAAATGCATTGACACATTTCTTTTGCAACCCAGATGATGTATGGTTCAAATTCAGTTGTATGTAATACTTTTAAATAAGTAGTGATGATGCAATGTAATTATTCTTTATACTATATTCACTGTGTGTTACTGTGTGTTGACATAGCACAGAGTTTTTAAGCAGCATTGTGCAGCGGTACTGTACCACAGAAGAGCCATTCACTGTTGATTGGCATTAGTGCATGATGCCAAATCTGCACAAACACAGAGGTCAAAAAGTGAAAGGCTCCATTGTTTCTTTTTTTTTTGGTACTTATGTGTGTTGTGTGTGATTCTATTTTTTTGACCAGATTATAGGTGTTAAAATGGGGTAGATAGGAAAGTGGTGAAATGAGAGGCAAGCGGGGGGGGGGGGAGAACAAAGGGAAAGCAATCTAAGAATGTGCAGTAGGGAAGTAGGAAAGAACCATGTCTACCTATTTTTTTCAACAGTGTAAAATGAAAATATGTACAGAATATTAGCTGAATTGAAAATTTGATTTAGCTGAATCCACAAAGAGGGGTGACAGCAATGTAATCATGTTGTATAGCCAATTGGACCAAATCACACGCATACCTTTCAACCTCTTACAGCAAGAACTCTGGACAAAGCCATTAATAAAAGTGGGACAAAGGCCCAAAATTAGAATAGGGACAGTTTTTAAATATTGCTCTTAGAAACTTAGAAAGTTGATAAAATAACAGGTTTTGCAATAACATGAATTTTCTGAAGGATATGAAGTTTGAAACTCAAATGTCTGTCATTATTTCCTAAATTCAGTCTTCAATGATTTGCCACTAATTTGCCAGAAACCACAATTTTATGAAAGCTGTACCAAAAATATGAGAAAAAATCTGGACATTCTGTGAAAATCTTTACAGTTGAGAGGTATGAAATGTGTCAAGAGGCAGTACTGGCAGGTTGGGTCCCAAATGTGCTTGGTGTCAGGGCTGGACCTGTTGGAGCGGGGGCTGGATGAGCCACCGGAGTTGGCCTACCTCCCTGTGCTGTGAAGCATTTATTGATTTGTTACAGATGGATGACATGGAGACATTTTGATAACACATAGTAGAAAATAGAAAAAAAGAGAAGATTTGGGGTGAGAGAAAAAAAGAGATAAAATGAGTGCCATCATATGTGACATACAATGCATTATCACAATAATACAGCTATTTTATCTGAAGTTTTGCATTTACGTATACTTCTAACAACTGCAAAATATAATTACAGATTGTTCAAAGTAATGCTTGCAGTGTGCAGATATTGCACATATGCTTGGTCCAATTATACAGATTGCACTTAAAAGCAGGGCATTTATGCAACTTGTGTAGAATTTAATTTATGTAATATTATTAAGGAACTGCAGTATTGCATAGTTGTTACTCATGGTATTTGAGCTCACAACCTCTGACTACAGACTTACACTTAAGTCCAAAAGTTGGTTTGTGCTACAGACTGATGCATGAATGTTTACTTTTACGTTAGGATATGCATGCTTACTTTGCTGCTACTGTCTAGGAAAGAAAATTTATTTTTCATTAAATTTTATAGCTACAATAATACTTCTCTTTTGCTGCATAAATACCACTTGCTTCCCTCAATCTCTCTTGATGATCAACATGGGCCTGCCTATTCGCAGCTATTTCAGAATTAGTTGTGCAAAGAAAAGAAAACAGAAGAGCATTATGCATACCAGTCTTGCCTATATTTAGCTTTTTATGTATTATAAATTCTCTTTATTAGCATACTTACACAACTGAGTGATGTTGCTAATTTGAAACTCATCCATTCACTGGTTGAGTGTATCCCTCCTGTGTCTTTTTAGGTCATTGAGGTGTTGCCTACACTGTTTACCATTGTGTGGGATGTCAGTTGCACTGGATACAGCTTTGGCCAGATTATATCAAGCCTCAAATTTGTACTGGAAGCCAGAAGAGTCCCCCTGCAGAAGCCTTTGGCTGTGGTGCATTACCAGGAGGCCAGTGAATATTCTGGACTCCTGAAGACAGAACTTTTGCACCCTAATTTGGGTATGTTCTCCTCTAATACCAGACCTGTCTAATCTCAAAGCAGTGCAATAGCAAATAATGATTTCCAGCCAATTTTGTTATCATTTTTACTGGTAGTGTGCAACCCAAGAAATGATGCCAACCATGTTTGTGTAATGTTAAGTGGAGAGCAACAGTCCGAAACAGAGAGGAAAGCAATTTTTGAAACTGGACGGTTAATCTGACACTTGACATTAGTCTGAGGGGTGTCTGCTGCTGTAACTGTTAGGTGATTTAACTTTGCAGATATGCAATGGGGGCATAAATTTCATGACCTGACACATTTGTTTGGCTTTGTACGCTGCTAAAATTGATTTTTACAGTGTGTGATGCAAATCTATGCATAAGGGACAAAACACTTTCTTTCACAGTGGTGATTTTCCATCTTTGCCACAGAAAAAGTTTTAAATCATTTATAAATACAGAGGACAGATTGAGGTGTTAACCATGTATGTGTATGACCTAACAAGGTCCTTGTTTATACATTCGTGTGTGTGTGTGTGTGTCTTATGTGTGAAGATCATCTAGGTCCAGACAGCAGAATTATACTTACAGAAATATAACTCATACTACACTTTTCAGCCATGTAACCTGGACCGAAACACCAAAGGCGGAGGTGTGTCCATATTCATTAAGGATATCCACACCTCCAGGCTAGTAGCTCAGCATAATGCATCCGAGGTTATCCAAGTGCAACTAACTCTGGGCAAAACTGCAATCCAAATTGTAGCTTGCTACAGATCCCCCACCATGCCCCAGGATTCCCACTCCTCTCTTCTTGATGTACTGGAAAATATTAGGGTTCAACCAAACACCCTAATAATGGGTGACTTCAACTACCCCACCATTAACTGGGAAAACTACTCATGTACCAACTTCTTAGCTCAACGCTTTCTGGAATTCATAAACTCCAATGCCCTGGATCAACTTATCCACACCCCCACCAGGGGCAACAATATCCTAGAACTAGTCATTACCAACATGAGTGACCGGTGTTCCACACCTGAAGTCAACTCCTCGTTAGTCCAATCTGACAACAAGCTAATCACCCTTGATATCCACATCCCGCCCCTACCACCCCATTAAGGAAAGCACGGTAAAAAAATTCTCCAAACCAACTTCATGCTTCTTAAGATAGAAGTGGTGAACTTCATGACACCCATGCAGATGGGCAATACAGTTACAACTGCTGAATCCTACACAAATGCACTCTATAAGCACTTACACGAGTGCATGGATCGTGCTATCCCAAACAGAACCAAGATGCTATCCTCCAAAAAAAGGAAGCCAATCTGGTGGTCCCCTACCATAAAGAAACTGTACAACAGAAGGAAGAAACTATTGCAAAAGAGAGTAAAATCCCATGAGTGGAGGAGCTCCCTGGTCAGCCTCGGTAAGAAGCTGAGATCCTTTATAAGATCCTCTAAAGCAAGCTACGAAAACAAAATCACCACTAATTCTAAGGACAACCACAAAGCATTCTATAGCTATGTCAAGAATCTCGATGGCAACACCCAGATCTGCTCTGAGTTACAGCACAACAGCATGAAAATTACAGAACCAACTGATATTGCCAACATCCTGACAGGTTCAGTGCTAACTTTACCCCCCCTCACCCCCTAAAGGGCCCATATCTGTACAGGAAGAATGCAGAGTCCCTGTAATCACAGCTACGCAGGTAAAAGCTGCACTCTCTAAAGCCAAAACACAGCATCCATGGGACTGGACAACATCCCAGGCTGCATTTCACATGGACTTAGAACGAACTGGCTCCCCACTTAAGCACCATGTTCAGTAATAGCCTTGCATCAGGCTTTGTGCTCACTGAATGGTGCCTAGCAACAGTTATCCCACTCCACAAAGGGGGCGCCACCACTGATCCCAGGAACTATCAACCTATTAGCCTGACAAGCCTGGTCTGCAAGGCCATGGAACATATCACCATGGAACTCATAAACAAAGACATTGGTAACCTCCAAACTCTGGATCCCACCCAGTTCGGCTTTGTGAAAGGCAGATCATGCCTCCTGAACCTGATTGACTTCCTTGAGGCAGTCACCAAAGCTGTAGATGAGGGTAAGGTGGTTCATACAGCCTATCTTGACCTCGCCAAGGCTTTCAACACCATCCCCCATTCTGGAATTATAGCTAAACTCACTAAACTAGGTATAAATCCCTATGTCACAAGATGGGTTTCCAACTGGCTCACTGACAAAACCCACACTGTAAAAGTTGCAGACTCCAAATCTGACCTCAAAGCAGTGATAAGTGGAGTACCACAGGGTTCCTTTCTGGGACTTCTCCTGTTTGGTGTCTACTTCTCTGAAGTACAGGCTAACATAGAAGGCCTCTGGCTAATGAAGTTTGCAGATGACTTGCAAACTAGGAGCCATAGTGAAGTCCCCAAATGATATGGACATCCTACAGAAGGGCCACACCGAGACAGATGCCTGGTGTCAGAGTCATGGCCTCAAGCTCAATGCCAAAAAGTGCAGTGTCATCCCCTTTGGTAAAAACTCTGTACCCATGAACTACCACATAGGCAGCAATCTACTTAACACCGAATGTGTGATAAGAGACCTTGGGACCCAGGTGGACAGTAGTCTCTCCTTTGATAGTCACATTGCCACAGTAGTCAGGAAGTCCTTCTACGTGGCACACCTCATCATAAAAAGGTTCTCATCCAGGAAAAAAGAGGTCATTGTTCCCCTCTACTCGACACTCATTAGACCCATTATAGAGTACAATGCCCCTTTTGGAATGTACCTCACAAGACATCTGCAGCAGCTGGAAAGGCCAAAGAAGTACCTCACAAAGAGGATTACTGGCCTCAAACAAATGCCCTACACTGACCGCCTCAAAAAACTCCAGCTTTACTCGTAGCATATCACCTACTCCCAGGTGATCTCTGCCTAACATATAAAGCTATGTCAAACCCAGAGCTGTTGGACATGCTACACCTAAAGAAATCCCAATCCCATCAAGCTACACGCTCTAGGGACCTAAACCTTGTCACCACAATAAACAGGACATGCTGGAGGGATAGATTCCTGTCTCAGAGACTTCCCATACTCTGGAACAGGCTACCCATCTAAACTACACTGTC
>NC_056732.1:1062888693-1063088323 GCF_019279795.1 Protopterus annectens
ATCAGTATTTTGTTCTGATGAAGTCCCAGTATATTGTATTGAAGGGACAAAAGCACTTTACCATACTGTTTAATAAAAGTTTTTTCAGCTTATACCTGTTTGGATTCGGCAGCTGTTTTTTTTTTTTACGAGTGTGGAGATTATGGTGTGATTTACAGGGTGCCTATTTTATTTTATTTCATTTTTTTTTTATTCTGGGAAAAACTGATAAATAAGTTTACCTGGTTCAACATAAACTCTAAAATAACTTAGATTTAACGAAAGGGTACATTTTCAATTTTACCCTAGCTCTGTGAACTTTTTTTAAAGAAGAAGCATCTTTATTAAATTATCACATGTGACATAGGCAATCTTACATTTATATAAATGAAAACAAACCATATTGACATAAATTCAGTTGTAAACATTATACATTACAAACCATGTCAACACAATTCTAGTTGCAAACATACATCACTTATAATCTATCCAGTCATTCATTGTTAGTCAAACATTACATAGCTCATTCAAATCCTGTCTTCTTTTAAAATAATTCCTCCCTTGCACATATTGTTCCCATGAGTCCCATTTTCATGTGTAATTTGCTGCTACCCTTTTCTGAAGATCCCAATTACAGTCGTTTTATCTCTGTTACTATATTGGCTACTTCTAGTAAAGTTGGTTTAGACTTTGATTTCCATTGTCTAGTAATTGCTTTTTTTTTTTGGTAGCCACCATAATTAGACTCAGCAATGCCTTGCTTTGTCTGGGTAATTCTGATTCTGTATCATAGCTCAAAAAAATCAATTCCTTAGTTACATCAATTTGCTCACCCTGTAACAAAGCAGTCTGAAGAGAATCTAAAATGTCTGCCAACTCATTACACTCCCAGAAAATATGTTCCCATGTACTTCTTTCTTCCCCAATCACACCTGCAACATTTCCTGTCTACCTGAAGAAAAATTCTTTGGAGTTTACTTGGGGTATAAAAATACCTATGTAAACACTTCCCAGTAAAGATCCCAAATCTTCTAGACTATGTTGCATATTTGAGAGACATAATATCCCCCCATTGTTTCTTTGTGAATTGCTTATTCTGTCTCTCTTCCCAATCCTTTCTAATCACCTCTGATTGATTCTTATAGTTATCATGCAATATTTTATATGCTCTAGTAATTATTCCCTTCTTAATGACAGCTTCTGTTGTAGATTCTACTAAAAACTCTACTAGTGCTGGTCTTTGGTTTAGGACTCCCTATTTCTTTCTCTTTGCCTTAACTCTGAATCTCTGTGAACTTTGAGATAGAGATGCCTTATCATAACATCTTATAACTTGCATGCATATCTTGCAGATGTCAGAGCAATGAGTAACACTCAAAACTCTCAACTGCACCTTTTTTGGAGAAAGTTTTTGTTCTGAAGCCTGATTTGTCCCTTGACATGATGTACCTATTTTTGCAGGTATGTCTCTATTTTTAGGTTTGGTTTAACTTTTCACCCAGTCTTTTGAATTCTTTTACCAGACAAGAGTTTTGATGCTGTTTACGCATAGAAAACTCCACTATATAATCAACATACTAGTGGCAACAATAATGTAAAGAAACAGGACTCGTGTCTTACATTTCCCTTTTTTGGAAGCAAGAATAAATGGCTTTGTGAGGTAGAGTTTTACAATGACATTCAAGTGTTTTCGTGTCATTGTTGTCATTCTCAAATTTTTTAATCTTGTGTTTCTGAGTGGTATCCACAGTCCTACTGGAAGTGGGAAGAGTTATGTGCTCTTTTGTATTCACCTTTTATGATAATTAGATGTTCATACTTTTGTCTGGATGCACTTACTTTCCAAGATGCTTTGTACTTTTATTTCAATGCCTGTAGGTTGAGAGGTATAATAGCACTGTTTTCAAAATAATAACTTTAAAAATAGTATCATGCTCTGGATCAAACGGACAGTGTAATTATTTTTTTCCAGAACAAAAATAACATCCCAAGAAGGAGCCACCTGCTTTCCAGGTGGACAGATATGTCAAACCCCTTTCCAAAAATATTTCACTTGAGGTTGGTTAGATTGGGGGGGAATCTATGGTCAGACAATGAGAAATGGCTTAAAGGTGGATCATGATAGAAGAGTAAGAAAGGACACACAAAGACTGCAGGACCCAGGAGTCTGAACCTTAAAAGGGACCTGGTTCTCATCATGGCACCAACTAGAAAATCTTTTCCACTTAACCATGTATAATTTTCTAGTAGCAGATTTCTTTTGCCTCCTTTAGTACCTGCTGCACATCCTTGGAAAAAAGTTGCCTAAAAGGTACTAAAATTCTATCACCCAGGCAGTCAGTTGAAGAAGTTGAAAGTTGGGGTATATCAAATAATCCCTGTCTTGTGTGTGTAAATCAATTTTATGAGGAAGTTTGTGGTGATTGCCCTTGATCATTAACCACTGATGTCTGGGTGAAAAGTAGATTGCCACAATTATCCTTGGAGAGACCTTGTACACCTTTAGAAGAAGCCTGGTTATCAGAGGAAATGGTATTAAGGTATACAGGAACATTCCTGACCATGGGAATTAAATATATCTGGCTTCCAAGCCTGTGTGCAAGGTGTCCTGAAGAAGAATGTATTTAACTGTCTGTAGTGGGTGGAAGCAAACAGATATCTTTGCGTAATTCCCCACAGATATGTTATTTCATGGAAAAGGGTCTGCCCTGATCCTGCTCAGCTTGTCTGCAATATGTTTTGCTCTGACATAATATAGGTAGCCTGGAGGGACAGACTGAATTGAGTCTATAATTCCCACAGCCTTCAATTATATGACATGTATGTAGTTTAATTTGTGTTGCTTGTATAAAAGGCCCCAAAATTTCACTCCCTTAGACACAACTCCCTAAGAAAGTTATAATGCATTTATAGTTACAGACTGTGTATGGAATATGTGAGAAAAGGGGGGACCTAAGTTGAGAGACAACTGATGCACCCACTAGAGTAACTCCTTTTCAAAGTGTAAGTAGTCCACTGTCTTGGGCAGCCATTGTTAGCCTTTCATCTTTTTATTTCAGTTCATCTCTTCTTCACCATTCCTACATTATGTCTTGGTCAACATAAGGTTATCAGTTTATTTCACAAGATCTTTGTACCGGAAAGTATAATTATGGCCTTTTCATTTGGCTTCCCCTCCTATCTGGTTGCTTTCTTTACATTCTTTATTTTTTGGGCACTCTGTTACTGTCAAATTATTGTCTGTTTGTGCTTTGATTTCCAGTCCCATTTTATTAAAAAATGCTTCTACCAAACTAAGGAAAGATGCTCAGTAGGATTCAATACATTCTGCGTAGGCTTCATGTGAAGCCTACACAGAGTTTGTGTTTGCACAGTGAGCAGCAGTGCTAATTACATATTCATGCCATGCACCATGTTTAAAAGTAAACAAGTGCAGTTTCATAGCCAGTGACAGTGTTGCCAGCCAGGAAACCATGTAAAGCAACATGAAGAGGAAACACGTTTACCTATGAGCAAACTAGGTTAGCGGAATTGCACAGAATGCCACAATGATTACCAGGGTTTATCACATAGCAATGTGCATGGTCCAAACACATTACAGGACAGTGTATACAGTGCAGAGTATTATGGGATCCCATTCCAGGCATTCTGTACAAAGGTTGCATAAATGATCTGTAAGGGTACATGGACTGTCATTTAAAATAAACATACAAAACGAATCCAACTCCAATGTGTTTTTTGATTTTTATAAATAACAATTGTTAAACTAGGAATTACTATTTTAAGGTGAATATGTTTTAATTGAGCTAATTGATTTTATGTTCTTACTGGCTGGCTGTTTTCATATGACTTTTTAAACTGAGTATATATATATATATATATATATATATATATATATATATATATATATGGTATAAGTAACTTCTGAGATGTACTAACACTGAAGGATTTTTATCCAAAAGCTTTGTTATAATAAAAGTTATAATAAACGTTTTTGGCGTTCCTAACATTCCTTAGAGTTGGATTCATTTTGTATATTTTGTTCTGCAGCTAACTTCTTGTTCATCACTGCTTCAACCTTAATTTAAGTGTATTTAAAATAAACAGTCAGGGTAAGTGTGTGTATTGAATCGGGACACACAGATGAATTGTTGGAATGAACGCAGCGACACTTGAAACATTGTAATGTACAGCAGAGGAGGGCATGTAAATGGAAGACAGTTGTTGCAGGAACACTAATTGCATAACAATATGGTACAGTGCAGACTACACAGTGAAAATGTATATTATGTGACTGTCAGACAAGGTGACATAACAATGGAGAAGGATGTCTTTGTGATATAAGCATCCTGACATGAGCAATGGATTGGACATCTATCAGGGATGTTATATACAATCAGGGTTGGGTGCATATTGTGAAGCTGTGCAAACTGATTTGCCTGAATATGACTGTAATGTCAGCAGAGGTCTCCACCAAGTGGGACACAGCTACAGGCTCATGTTTAACAGTAAACAGAAGCACTCATAATCATGGACAATGTCAGAATAATACCACCAGTAATCCCATGTCTCTGACATGACATATGTGATTCTGAGTGATCATAGATGGTTCTGCATGAACACACTTGTACAACTATTATGACATGTCAGCAATCTATGAGGGTAATCAAGCACACTGTCCTGACATTGTAACATCTGCTGAGATGTTAGGATGGATGCTGATATACCTGTATGTGACATCATGATCAATCAAGGCTAGTTGACTGGTGTGCATGGCAGATATATATATAGCACACTCCACACTGTCATGAATGTAGCCCATGTCATCAGTGTTGTCAAACAGCTTTGTATGTACTATGTGCATCATCGGAACAGGTATTACACATGCATCTGGTATAATACCTTAACAGGTTTTCCACACCATCAGACAGTAATGTTTATGTAACAAAAAGAATACCTAAATATGGCCATTAAGATGTGTGAAAGCTCACTGTGGCAAAGGTGGTATACTTCCATTACACATCACTGGAAGATGCGTAGGGAGGTACATGAAGAAGGGTGTATTGCATTCAGTTATTGGTGTGATGAAGGCTGTGAACTATGGAGGTATTATGGCCTTTGGTGTAGATGTCCTACACATACTCAGTAGTTGTGTTAAACACAAGGGAGTAGTCACCACTGTGGCCATATGCTGGTGGATGTTCCACATACCATCTACCCCAAGACACAGGCCACATACCGCTTGGTCTGTTTATAGGGGTGTGATGTCTACATCATTGGGTTCTGTGCTTGTTTTCATATTGTAACAAATCCCTCCCATGTTTTTGTGTCATTTCATGTATTGTCATGGCTATGGCAGCAATCATTGGTATGTGCTGATACTGTCTGTATTATATTAATATCACAGTTGGAGTCAATGATTGCCCACAATCTGTAGTCCTCTAGACAGCTGTTTGGACACAGGGTGTGCATGTGGTTCTTGATGTCTCTGACTTAAATAATGGACAGGAAAGGGCATAGAACACAGCTCTGATGTGAGGACCTGATCACTGGACTTGAGATATAGGTCACTTCATACATTTCAACATATTTAGATGCCATGTATGTGATCCAGTGGTCTACCCACATGGTGATATAGGTTTTTATCGCCACATCTGTCAGTGTTGAGTGAATACCTTAGTGTGGATTTATGTCAAATGCCTTGACTTGGTCAGGTTCTGCAGGATGATAATGTCATCATCATGCTCGCCCTCAGTGGCCTCTTTTAGGATATCTAACAGAAGTAACAGATATGAATGTAGCATTAACAACTCATACATGTCTTTCGCACACAGCCAGCATATTATCAGTGTCCCTTTTAGAAAAGGTACATGGTTACATGTTGGTCCACCTCAAATATGAACAGATGAGAAGAGTCAGGATGTGTCTACACATGTATGCATCAGGTACTGCCCCCCTCAACTAAGATGGATGCATGCTGAGGTACACCCTTCTATGAGAACATATTCCACCTGGAGGGTGTGTTGAAGTGTGTTTCCAACCGTATCAGGTAGGTGTATGTTCTAAGTCACTCTGTAGGTGATCTGTGATGTTGTCACAGCCCATTGATTCTGTGTGATAGGCCTGGATGAATCATAAACAGGTGTCCATATTACTACAAGTATTGGAAAATATGAATGTGTACTGTCATTCTAAAGATATGCATGGTATATAAAGCAATATTTGTTATTTATTTATGTAATGTAGTTGATATATTTGTGAACAAGTACTGAGACCCCAAGGTTGCAGTTCATGGGGGGAGGTAGCAGATAGCTGCATTGTAAATATGTATGTTTTTTTAAATAGTGCCTTCCTTTTGTTTGTGTTTCCACATGTAGATTCATCTCATGAACACTAAATGGACAGTAAACAGAAGTGATACATGATATTGTCCACTTTCCATAGCACACCACCGAGCAGTAGGTTTGTGTGATGGTTGTCAAAGTGTTTGGCATGCAAGATACACATTTCTACTGCTTTCCCTGTTTGCACATAGTTAAGCAGTGTGCAAATGTGAGCCTCTTTGCTAAAATTCTGAGTTCTTAGTACTGAGGGTATGAAATGTACATGCTGCTTAGCTGACTGACTCTGTGGCAGCAGATGTAAATGCATTGACACATTTCTTTTGCAACCCAGATGATGTATGGTTCAAATTCAGTTGTATGTAATACTTTTAAATAAGTAGTGATGATGCAATGTAATTATTCTTTATACTATATTCACTGTGTGTTACTGTGTGTTGACATAGCGGTACTGTACCACAGAAGAGCCATTCACTGTTATTAGTGCATGATGCCAAATCTGCACAAACACAGAGGTCAAAAAGTGAAAGGCTCCATTGTCTCTTTTTTTTTTAGTACTTATGTGTGTTGTGTGTGATTCTATTTTTTTGGCCAGATTATAGGTGTTAAAATGGGGTAGATAGGAAAGTGTTGAAATGAGAGGCAAGCAGGGGGGGACAAAGGGAAAGCAATCTAAGAATGTGCAGTAGGGAAGTAGGAAAGAACCATGTCTACCTATTTTTTTCAACAGTGTAAAATGAAAATATGTACAGAATATTAGCTGAATTGAAAATTTGAATTAGCTGAATCCACAAAGAGGGGTGACAGCAATGTAATCATGTTGTATAGCCAATTGGACCAAATCACACACATACCTTTCAACCTCTTACAGCAAGAAGCCATTAATAAAAGTGGGACAAAGGCCCAAAATTAGAATAGGGACAGTTTTTAAATATTGCTCTTAGAAACTTAGAAAGTTGATAGAATAACAGGTTTTGCAATAACATGAATTTTCTGAAGGATGTGAAGTTTGAAACTCAAATGTCTGTCATTATTTCCTAAATTCAGTCTTCAATGATTTGCCACTAATTTGTCAGAAACCACAATTTTATGAAAGCTGTACCAAAAATATGAGAAAAATCTGGACATTCTGTGAAAATCTTTACAGTTGAGAGGTATGAAATGTGTCAAGAGGCAGTACTGGCAGGTTGGGTCCCAAATGTGCTTGGTGTTAGGGCTAGACCTGTTGGAGCGGGGGCTGGATGAGCCAACGGAGTTGGCCTACCTCCCTATGCTGTGAAGCATTTATTGATTTGTTACAGATGGATGACATGGAGACATTTTGATGACACATAGTAGAAAATAGAAAAAAAGAGAAGATTTGGGGTGAGAGAAAAAAAGAGATAAAATGAGTGCCATCGTATGTGACATACAATGCATTATCACAATAATACAGCTATTTTATCTGAAGTTTTGCATTTACGTATACGTCTAACAACTGCAAAATATAATTACAGATTGTTCAAAGTAATGCTTGCAGTGTGCAGATATTGCACATATGCTTGGTCCAATTATACAGATTACAATTAAAAGCAGGGAATTTATGCAACTTGTGTAGAATTTAATTTATGTAATATTATTAAGGAACTGCAGTATTGCATAGTTGTTACTCATGGTATTTGAGCTCACAACCTCTGACTATAGACTTACACTTAAGTCCAAAAGTTGGTTTGTGCTACAGACTGATGCATGAATGTTTACTTTTACGTTAGGATATGCATGCTTACTTTGCTGCTACTGTCTAGGAAAGAAAATTTATTTTTCATTAAATTTTAAAGCTACAATAATACTTATCTTTTGCTGCATAAATACCACTTGCTTCCCTCAATCTCTCTTGATGATCAACATGGGCCTGCTTATTCGCAGCTATTTCAGAATTAGTTGTGCAAAGAAAAGAAAACAGAAGAGCATTATGCATACCAGTCTTGCCTATATTTAGCTTTTTATGTATTATAAATTCTCTTTATTAGCATACTTACACAACTGAGTGATGCTGCTAATTTGAAACTCATCCATTCACTGGTTGAGTGTATCCCTCCTGTGTCTTTTTAGGTCATTGAGGTGTTGCCTACACTGTTTACCATTGTGTGGGATGTCAGTTGCACTGGATACAGCCTTGGCCAGATTATATCAAGCCTCAAATTTGTACTGGAAGCCAGAAGAGTCCCCCTGCAGAAGCCTTTGGCTGTGGTACATTACCAGGAGGCCAGTGAATATTCTGGACTCCTGAAGACAGAACTTTTGCACCCTAATTTGGGTATGTTCTCTAATACCAGACCTGTCTAATCTCAAAGCAGTGCAATAGCAAATAATGATTTCCAGCCAATTTTGTTATCATTTTTACTGGTAGTGTGCAACCCAAGAAATTATGCCAACCATGTTTGTGTAATGTTAAGTGGAGAGCAACAGTCCGAAACAGAGAGGAAAGCAATTTTTGAAACTGGACGGTTAATCTGACACTTGACATTAGTCTGAGGGCTGTCTGCTGCTGTAACTGTTAGGTGATTTAACTTTGCAGATATGCACTGGGGGCATAAATTTCATGACCTGACACATTTGTTTGGCTTTGTACTCTGCTAAAATTGATTTTTACAGTGTGTGATGCAAATCTATGCATAAGGGACAAAACACTTTCTTTCACAGCGGTGATTTTTCATCTTTGCCACAGAAAAAGTTTTAAATCATTTATAAATACAGAGGACAGATTGAGGTGTTAACCATGTATGTGTATGACCTAACAAGGTCCTTGTTTATACATTCGTGTGTGTGTGTCTTATGTGTGAAGATCATCTAGGTCCAGACAGCAGAATTATACTTACAGAAATATAACTCATACTACACTTTTCGGCCATGTAACCTGGACCGAAACACCAAAGGTGGAGGTGTGTCCATATTCATTAAGGATATCCACACCTCCAGGCTAGTAGCTCAGCATAATGCATCCGAGGTTTCCAAGTGCAACTAACACTGGGAAAAACTGCAATCCAAATTGTAGCTTGCTACAGATCCCCCACCATGCCCCAGGATTTCCACTCCTCTCTTCTTGATGTACTGGAAAATATTAGGGTTCAACCAAACACCCTAATAATGGGCGACTTCAACTACCCCACCATTAACTGGGAAAACTACTCATGTACCAACTTCTTAGCTCAACGCTTTCTGGAATTCATAAACTCCAATGCACTGGATCAACTTATCCACACCCCCACCAGGGGCAACAATATCCTAGACCTAGTCATTACCAACATGAGTGACCGGTGTTCCACACCTGAAGTCAACTCCTCGTTGGTCCAATCCGACAACAAGCTAATCACCCTTGATATCCACATCCCGCCCCTACCACCCCATTAAGGAAAGCACGGTAAAATATTTCTCCAAAGCCAACTTCATGCTTCTTAAGATAGAAGTGGTGAACTTCATGACACCCATGCAGATGGGCAATACAGTTACAACTGCTGAATCCTACACAAATGCTCTCTATAAGCACTTACACAAGTGCATAGATCGTGCTATCCCAAACAGAACCAAGACGCTATCCTCCAAAAAAAGGAAGCCAATCTGGTGGTCCCCTACCATAAACAAACTGTACAACAGAAGGAAGAAACTATTGCAAAAGAGAGTAAAATCCCATGAGTGGAGGAGCTCCCTGGTCATCCTCGGTAAGAAGCTGAGATCCTTTATAAGATCCTCTAAAGCAAGCTACGAAAACAAAATCACCACTAATTCTAAGGACAACCACAAAGCATTCTATAGCTATGTCAAGAATCTCGATGGCAACACCCAGATCTGCTCTGAGTTACAGCACAACAGCACGAAAATTACAGAACCAACTGATATTGCCAACATCCTGACAGGTTCAGTGCTAACTTTACCCCTCCTCACCCCCTAAAGGGCCCATATCTGTACAGGAAGAATGCAGAGTCCCT
The DNA here is from genome assembly GCF_019279795.1 of Protopterus annectens. Classification (NCBI taxonomy): domain Eukaryota; kingdom Metazoa; phylum Chordata; order Ceratodontiformes; family Protopteridae; genus Protopterus; species Protopterus annectens. The sequence continues at coordinate 1,062,898,979 of NC_056732.1, forward strand.
GTAATCACAACTACGCAGGTAAAAGCTGCACTCTCTAAAGCCAAAACACAGCATCCATGGGACTGGACAACATCCCAGGCTGCATTTCACATGAACTTAGAACAAACTGGCTCCCCACTTAAGCACCATGTTCAGTAATAGCCTTGCATCAGGCTTTGTGCTCACTGAATGGTGCCTAGCAACAGTTATCCCACTCCACAAAGGGGGAGCCACCACTGATCCCAGGAACTATTGATCTATTAGCCTGACAAGCCTGGTCTGCAAGGCCATGGAACATATCACCATGAAACTCATAAACAAAGACATTGGTAACCTCCAAACTCTGGATCCCACCCAGTTTGGCTTAGTGAAAGGCAGATCATGCCTCCTGAACCTGATTGACTTCTTTGAGGCAGTCACCAAAGCTGTAGATGAGGGTAAGGTGGTTCACACAGCCTATCTTGACCTCCCAAGGCTTTCAACATCATCCCCCATTATGGAATTATAACTAAACTCACTAAACTAGGTATAAATCCCTACGTCACAAGATGGGTTGCCAACTGGCTCACTGACAAAACCCACTCTGTAAAAGTTGCAGACTCCAAATCTGACCTCAAAGCAGTGATAAGTGGAGTACCACAGGGTTCCTTTCTGGGACCTCTCCTGTTTGGTGTCTACTTCTCTGAAGTACAGGCTAACATAGAAGGCCTCTGGCTAATGAAGTTTGCAGATGACTGCAAACTAGGAGCCATAGTGAAGTCCCCAAATGATATGGACATCCTACAGAAGGGCCTCACCGAGACAGATGCCTGGTGTCAGAGCCGTGGCCTCAAGCTCAATGCCAAAAAGTGCAGTGTCATCCCCTTTGGTAAAAACTCTGTACCCATGAACTACCACATAGGCAGCAATCTACTTAACACCGAATGTGTGATAAGAGACCTTGGGACCCAGGTGGACAGTAGTCTCTCCTTTGATAGTCACATCGCCACAGTAGTCAGAAAGTCCTTCGACGTGGCACACCTCATCATAAAAAGGTTCTCATCCAGGAAAAAAGAGGTCATTGTTCCCCTCTACTCGACACTCATTAGACCCATTATAGAGTACAATGCCCCTTTTGGAATGTACCTCACAAGACATCTGCAGCAGCTGGAAAGGCCAAAGAAGTACCTCACAAAGAGGATTACTGGCCTCAAACAAATGCCCTACACTGACCGCCTCAAAAAACTCCAGCTTTACTCGTAGCATATCGCCTACTCTGAGGTGATCTCTGCCTAACATATAAAGCTATGTCAAACCCAGAGCTGTTGGACATGCTACACCTAAAGAAATCCCAATCCCATCAAGCTACACGCTCTAGGGACCTAAACCTTGTCACCACAATAAACAGGACATGCTGGAGGGATAGATTCCTGTCTCAGAGACTTCCCATACTCTGGAACAGGCTACCCATCTATGTCAAGCAAAGTTCTTCATTAGCACTCTTGAAGAAAAATCTTGATGAGTGGATGGGAAATAGGAAATACACCCGGGAATCACTTCTGCGTCTCTGCTCAACAGTGGCACAGGAAAATAACATTCTTGGGTGGCATAAGCCAGGGAACCTTGTTGGCTAGGCTTACATAGGCCCTTTGGCCAATAGCCTAGTACTTACCTATGAACCTATAAACTTAAGAAATATTGTAGACAGTATGCCCTCAGTCATATATATGAACATTCAAAACACACTAAGGGTGTCTTATCCCTCATACATATAATTCACACAGCTCCACTGTTTAAAATTCTGTATAAATTGTTTTAAGTGATATTTAATATACTATGAAATGGAACAACAGTAAAAATATCTGGAATTTGCTGTATTAGAACCCAGGACCATATGTATTGCAGCCCTACGCTTACACCTGTTGCCACAGAAATATTGAAATAACACATGGATAGCTTCCTTTTCATTGATATAAACTGAACTGTCACAGCAGTAAAAATATGCTGCACTTTCTGTATTAGAACCCGGGACCATCTGTATTACAGCCCTAGAATTACACCTGCTGCCACAGGAATAGTTAAATAACAGTTGCATAATTCCATATTCATTCTTAACTTCAGTGTGTTAACCACTGTGCAATGCCACTTAGCATGTTTGCATGGTGCCCAACAGAATTAATAGAATGTATCCAGACTGAAATTGTTGACTGCTTCCTCTCTGCAGGTGTTCAATGTCTGCAGGTTTGGGGAACCTTGCTAACCACTGCTCAGTGTTGCTTATTGGTGCTGCGCAATGGAAAGCAAGAACTAGAACATTGTATCCTTTTTGACATTTAGAGTGTCTACACCCTGTCTGCAGGTATTTGGTCTGTCTCCTGTGTGGGCCACTAGTCCATGTTTGAGCACTGCTAAGCATCACACAAATGAGATAAGCAAAGTTAAATACGAGATTTATTGTGTTTCTCTACTTCCCCTGCTTGTACTAACCCATACACCATGCAAACACTGGCATAAAAATAAATAAATAAAAAAGGGAAAATTATGAAAAAGGAAGAAAAATATATTAAATACAAAACACAACAAAAAATTATGTTGGCACACATGAAATATTTTTACATGGGTCTGGATTTGGACTCTCACACCAATGAACCTTCAAAGCACAGTAAGGGAGTCTTATCCCTCTTTGCCACAGAAACAGCTTCGCTGCAGAGAATGAAAATCATTGTGCATACAAACAACTCCATCATCCACAGTATTAACAAAACATATTACAGTTGGTTTGAAATGTATTAATTTTAGATGTAGTAGAAGGAATGATCACACAACCATTTATGACTGTTGCTTGCATACATGCAGCTCTATCATACCTCTCTGTGTTTGTTGCTCATTCTTGTCTTATCTGAGCAGTAATCTGAAACATGCAGTCTGTAAGGCATTCTGTATTATTGTCCTTTAAATGTGTGAGGATATTAATTGGCAATAATATACAGTTGTCAAGAAATGAAGGGGAGGTTGGATGTTACTAAACAGAAACTGTGAAATCTTTGCTGCTTACTTACATTTAAAACCTTGATACAATTATTTCTACACTTTGGAAGTCTGACCTAGTTGACATATCCACTGGAGGTAAGGGAGTCTGAATTGTTGTGTTTTACTTCTCCCTACCAGTAATCATTCACAGTCACAATCCGGGTCTATATAATTTTGGCGAAGTGACTACCAGTAGAACACCTATTCTTTGAACTTAATCCATTAAACACTAATTCTGTTGAACATTCACTTAAGTGAATTTCTTCCCAGGGGAAAAAAAAACAGTTGGCCAACATAGTGACCATCACAAAAACACATTATTTAAAACCCATCTATGTGGGGGAGCTACACTACCCACACACACACCCCATTGTGGGGGGCTGCATCCCCATACCTCCCCTAACTAAATATACCAACTCCAAGATTGCACTACAGTGGGGAAAGGTGCAAATTCCTGAAGATGGCCAACAAGTGTTTTCCCATGGAAAGAAATTCACTTCATTCGATGGAATAAGAATTTGATGGATTAAGTTTGCCAAATAGGTGTTCAATGGGTAGTTGCTTTGACAAAATGATATAGTCCCTTGCAATCTATTAGCAACAAATATTGAGGGAGTGCCTGCACTATGCTTATATCTGGTACAGGGAGCCAAGTATTTGGGATTCAGAAATTTTAATAAGTTCACACCTCATTTGCATTTTCACCATGCTCACAACCCTGACTCTACACAATAAAAAGGGAACCATGTAGCTAGGAAACCGGAAGATGAGGAGACTTGTTTATGGGGATAACACAGAAGAATATATTTTACTTTGGGCTTCATTTGCACAGAAGAGATGCACAACCTTATCAACTGTCATCGCAAGTGCTAATGTTACAACTGTTTTCTATTTACACTCATCTATTGTTAGTTCAGTGAAATGTAAATGTCCTATACTGTCAATGACAAAGTGGTGTTAGCCCTCTAGGATGGCCCATAGACACCTCTAGGGGAGTGCTGACCACAGGTAGATGTGACTAGCAATTGCATAAAATTGAATATCCTGTGGTAAATGTGTACACATGTTTTGGGGACAGTTTATTTGATAGCACTTTTAGTAGTTCACTGATGAATTGTTAGCAAAATGTGTAATTTGCCTGTTGTATTGGTGATAGAGTAGCCAAGTTCCAGTTCTGTTTTGGCACAAACAAAACTTGCTATTGTTACTCTCCTTGTTTTGGATCCAACCTTGCTTTGTGTGTGATTGTAATATGTTACAATAAAATAATTCCTTTTTTATATTTGAATATTTTGACTGTTTTTTTTTTGTTTCTGCAGTGGGTAATATTGAAATACTACCTTTTATGTATTATATCTAAGCAGGACTTTTTTATTTACATGTGATTCTTATGTGTATTATCCTATATGTTTTATGTCACCTAAGATTATGGCACTCAGGCATCCCAATCCCTGCAACACCCCCCCCCCCCCTTCAGTAACTCTGAGAATGAAATCATTATGGAAGTATTTAGGCAACATGGTGCCTTTCTAATTAAGAGGGGACATGGAGATATGTCTGGCAGTATGCAAATTTGGCAGCAGATAGTGGCTAATGTGAAGGTAGTAGGCAGCCAGAGCAGGATATATGCTATAGGCCACTGATATGATTTCATGGGTCCAGAAGAGATCAGCTGCCATGGCCCGTGAATGGATGGTTACCTGGGGTGCCTGCTACAAAGACACCACTGACACCAAATGAAGAGTTCGTTTTCACTGTTATGGATCCAGACAGCTCAGCAGAAAGTGCACAACAGTATGTCATTGATGTTGGTGCTGCTGTTTCAGAAGGAACAAGTATGTCCCAGGAGGAGCTTCCAGGTAGGCTTAACTATCTCACTTGTTAAATACTTCTGTATAGTAAAATATTGACAACAATACTTAAATTCTGTTTAACATAACTTTTTTGGGTCAGGTAGTTGTAGATTCATACAGTTAACAGCACATTCTGGTTGATTACACACTGGCAAGTTCTTGATAAAAGTACCATTAATGGATATATAAAGGGCAAAACCTTTTAACCCCATGTGTTACTGTTAATTGTGATGATCTTGTCCTTACCATTTGCTTAACTTCTTCCAGAACCATCCAGCATAGGGAGCATACTATCATCTGCACATGGTAAGCCAAGAATTTTTATGTCAGTACTGATGAGCAGTTCAAAAAAATGTTTATTTTATCCAAATGTGTGATGTGCATATCTGGACTGTTGTGTGTATTGCTGTACTGTCTATAACAGTGGCACTACTGTTAGTTTGTTAGCATATATTGGACTATAGTAGTGTAGTTATTAATTATTTTCCATTATTTGTTGCTTATTATCACAGGTGATCCTGACAGTGGAAGTGTATGACTCTTAACACCTGATGTCAGGGTATCCGCAAACTCTGATGATGATGGTAGGCAAATAGAGGCACAGTCCAGGGGTGCAGAGGTTGAATCTGACACTGAAGCTGACATTCAGCCATTCCCTGTAATTCTGTCAGACACAACCAGTAGGCCGAGACCAACCCATTCCAGTGAGCCCTCAGATACTGGACAGGTGGAGGGTGAGACACTCTATCAGGGTAGTGTGGTTATTGCTGCTTCAATGCCTGTTTACTCTGGCAGTAGCCAAGGTGTGGGTGAGGTGCCATGGTGGAGGGTTGTTTAGGGGTGCTCAGGGGAGAACTGCTGTCCATCCTCCACCTGATCTAAGTGTGTCTTCCTGTGCCACTTGACGTATGTTTAGATCCATCATGGAGGTGTATACACTTTCCAATAGGTCCTCCAGAGAAATGCTTAGGGCGTAGATGTGGCACAGGTTGACATGCGTGACTGCCTTCACTATGTTGCAAATTCAATGGATCATATGAATGACACATTGGAATGAGCGGTGACTTTGATGGAATGTCTGCTGGGAGGGGGGGTGGTACTCACATGGTTGTAGGTCAGCCACATCATCTGATGTTAGCTGACATGGCCGTGCCTGATCACGCTCTCACAGTGGTACTACTTCCACTGCTCTGTCAGTAGTTGAGGTGTCCACACCCATCAGACCATTGGGTCTTGGTCCTCGGCATCCTTGTGAGGAGACCTCATCCAGAAGACATCAGCCACATTCAGGTAGCAACATTGCATTTGACCATGGGAGTGGACATGCCAGTGCAACTCTTGGCAGAGACAGTTCTTCTGGTCAGGTAGAACAACAATGAACTGCCACCTCTACCATGCGACTCACACCTGTATGACATATCAAGACATTGAGCTAGCACAGAGCTTGACTGTGTTCTTGGAGACAAACACACCAATTTCACCTGCAGGGGCCCATACAGACACACACACAACAATTACATGGTTCAGCCATGAAGCTTAAAGCTCATTCTGTCTCAGTGGCCATTTCTTACTTTATCCAAATGTCTGCCTGTTTATCTTTCTTATTCACATGCAGTCACTTACCTATTGTGTCAGCCTAGGCTTCCTGCTCCCCCCCCCCCAAACACACAACATCTTGTGCAAGTGATGATAACTATGCCATATTCTTGTTTTCTGTCTTTTGGATTCAGGGATGCATAAGCTTTGTGCCTGATGCACAGGGTGTATTGTGACTTAGTGCTTAGTATATCAGTGTTTGTGATGTTGTTTTACTAATTGTACTTTTGACATATTTTGATATTACAAAGTTAGACAGTTTTTTTGCATCAGTATTTTTAAGAATTTATTTCTAGGAATCTTCTGAGGGTTATGAAGTCTGAAACTGAAATGTGTCTTACTGCTCTCCAAGTTATTTCCTACAACAAACATATGAGACCAAACTGAGGACATTCGGTGACCATGAGTACTTTTGAGACTTATGAATGTGTGAACCTTTGATGCCTGAGGCCTATTACTTGTTAGAGGACACATGTATTCACATAACTCTGCACTGTCACATGTTAAAGTCATTTCTGTACAAATCATCCACCTTTTACTTGCTTACATTACCAAGTAACAACATGCAAGGATATGCCATTCATTCGTATTATTAAGCAATACACTCCAGGTTCAAAACTTACCTTGTAAATCTAGCAGTTGCTACAGTTTTAGTTCAGGGCTGAGCCTGTCTGATGCTAGGAGTACACAGCCATTTCATGGGTAGGTAAAGGTGAGAGTTGTTTGGCATCATTGTTACTATATGTATGTGCATAGGATGAAGGTTTTAGCCCCTTAGGCAGTGAGTGAGTGTGCTATGCACTACCTCTTAGCCAATGTGGGGGCATATTGAGCATGCCTATGTCTGCCTACACCCACAGCAGCTGCTGATTCCCCATCTGACTCTTTGCCTGCGTGTGGCTGTGGTGACCTTGCCATTGTTGGTGGGATGTGTGCCTCTTCCCCTTGTTGATCCTACTGAAGCTGTTTTCTCAGGTTGATGTTGTTTAACATGGCACAGATGGTGAAGATTTTAGTACATGTACATGGATTGTACTGCAGGGTTCCCAAAGATGTATCTAGGCAGCAAGACTGTGACTTTAGCAACCCAAACAGACTCTCGGATATTTCTGGTTTGAGCGTTTGCTTCATTATGACATTCTTCAGCAGATGTGTGTGTATTTCTGATGGGTGTCATTAGCCACAGTTCCAGTGCATAATCTACATCTCCCAGTAAATGACTCTGTGAGATACCACTCCTAGTGAACATCTGATACAGTTGGGAGGTGTGCCAGTATGTGAGATTTGGTAACTGCCTGGGTTGCTAGTACACACATTAAAGATCATTCCCTTAGTATTACACATGACTTGGCAGTTAATGGAGTGGAAGCCTTTTCTATTTATATAGACCCTTCCCTGTTCCCTGTGTGCCTTGATTTCTACATGTGGCACCCAGTACTTCAGGGTAGTGTGCTACAGGGTAGAACTCCTGCATATTTGTGGCCCTGTCCTTAGGAGTATGGGGAAATACACGTGGTCACTGGCATGTTGGACCATAGCATTCAGGACTTGATGCAGGATCCTGGATGCTGATGACTGGGACACCTCCAGCATGTCCCCTGTTGGTCTCTAAAAGGTACCTGTATCTAAAATTCTAAGTGCTACACATACATTTGTCTCTACTGGTTATGGTTCCATTTGGTTTGTCCAGGGTCTGAGTTGAGGACAACAGAGTTCGCAGAGTTCCTATAATGTGTCTGTCTCCACCCTGTAGCACTCTACAATTCCCACCTCATGCAGACTGTGATAAATTAACCGGAGTTTGAAAACCCTTCTCCTTCAGCAGCAGCTGCATAGACTTCAGTCTGTTTCACATACACATGAATTAAAGCAACAGTAGCCCCTAACATTCTTTCTGTGTAGACTCCTTTCCATGGCTGTATACCAATAGGCTTTTGAATTCACCGCAAAATCAAGCACTGAGTCTACACAGTTGCTTTATAGCTTGAGAACCACAAAAACACTGAGAACATATGGAAAAGAAAAAAAACAAACCATCAATGCACACCAAAGTCCTAAACAGTTCTTTAATAAGAAAAATCCAACCCTCTGAGTGCTTCCATTCTGAATTTACAATGAACTTCATCAGAATAGTGCTCATTGGTTTTATTTTTTGCAATGCACATGTGTTCTTAGAGGATCATGTAGGGTTTATTGACTCTGCCCATATCTTAAAAGTCTTTTTTTCATGCTTTAGAATTTTACTATGTTTGTTTCTGATGAGGTCAGCAAATATGCATGCAGTTCCACAACTTCAGATCTATATATGTAGTCAGTTTTGAAGAGGCCCATAACCTCCTTCAGAAAGAGAGATGTATAATATTGGTAAGCATTGTTTTAATATATGATTTGATAAGCATGAAATATTCTTTTGTTTTTACGTCTAAGTGGTTCAATGTTTTTTGTGGCCAGTCAATCACATTAAAGCTGTAAGTTAGAACAGGAAGAGCAGACTGATGTTTATTTATAGCTTAGGGTTTACCTCAAAGTTTAACTTATCTGCTTTAAGAGAAGATAAATGTCTAGCCTTATGCTTCCTTTTTCTGGGAGACCTACTAGAAAATGACCATCTTGAAGGACAGTTCATTCCATGGAAATGAAGCTCCTCAGAGCAGCACAGTGAAGGATCATCACCCAGTCCCTTAACTAATGTCAGCATGAGTGGTTCTTCCTTACCTGACAAGAGCATCCAAACAGTTGCAGAGGACATGCCAACCTTACAGTCCTTAGTAGCTTCCTGAGGAGTAGCACCAGAGTGGCCAAGAGAAAGTGATGAGCATTTTGACAAACAAAAATGGACACAGCGGAGTCACCCATCAGGAGCAGAGGTAAAAGGGAAGTCAGAGTCAAGACTGAAGTCTCTCTGGATAACTTTTCTCTTATTGTGGCTCAAGGAGGGTCCATGCCATAAAAGGTGTCTGGAAAGCAGTTTATGGAGCTTTGAAGAGTTGGTCATAATTTCTGACACAAAAGTTAGTTTATGAAGTAAAATGTTTTACTGACAACAACCAAAAACACTAGCCCTAGTCTGTAACAACACTTTTCAAGGAAAGGTAATACTGTTCCTCTCAAAATATTATAACTTATAAAAGAATCCCCATAGGGACTAATAACCGTCTGTCTATAGAAAGGTATCTGACAAGCAGACATATTGAAGACTCATTGAAGTATTGGTCTTATCTCCTGACAGAATAGTTAAGTTCCAAGGTAAAATGTTTTAGCAACAACCACCAAACACACTAGCCCCAATCCCTAAGAACATGTTTTAACAGACAAGTAACACTTTTCCTCAGAATATATGATAAATAATAAGGGTCTCTCCACTGGCACCCAGTATAAAAGCAGGTGTAGCTGAGTCCAAGTTGGAAGCCTGTTGTGCTGAAAAAAGGTGTCTGGCAAGTCAGCATGAGAGCTTAGGATAGTCAGTGATACAACCTGACAGAAAAAGTAAGTTTTGAAGTAAATTTTCCTAACAATCAACAAATCCACAAGTCTTAGCCTCTATTTACAAGTTTGAACAAAGAATTTTTTTTTTTCTCAAACATTAGTTATTTGAAAGACATTTCCCATAAGGCACTATGACCAAAATAAATGTCAGATACATGATAAATTTTTAGTAACAACCACTAAAAACACAACTTATATCCTCTATCAAATATTTATGACAGAAAAGAACAACTTTTCTTCACATAAAAATGGTGAAGCAAAAGGTATTCACCAATGGGGTATTTATCTGCCCATCCCTGGTGAAGTGTTAGCCGACCATAGATCACTCAAAAATAAAGAAGGAAACTCAGATGGAGCCTTAAACCTCATTCTCTCCAATTCTTTAAATGTGGATTAATATGGCACTAATGCTTTTCTTTTAGAAAAAATGTGAGTCTACAGTAAGGATCTATTCAGAATGTAAAGCCTGCTCTCTAGGCTGCAGTTCTTAGCTCTCTTGCCTTCCTAAGAACTCTCTCTCTGTTGTAATCCTGGTACTTAAAATCAAATGCCATGTTTAGTTTGTTTCTTTTCTTCAGATTTATGTGACTATTACTTTTTGATAAAGGCTAGTCGATCATTTCTCAGTATTTTTGTTTTCTGGGAGACCAGTAAAATTAAGATTGCTTCATCATGCTCTGTTTGTGTATAGGTTCATAGGTGTGTACTAGGCTAATGGCCCTGGCGCCTTTACAAGCTTAGCCCATAGGATTACCCTGGTCATCTGACCTTAGTTTCCAGTGTCTCTGTCGAGTAAAGCCACTGGAGTGATCCCTGGGGTGAATTTTCTATTTCCCATCTACTTATCAAGATTTCTCTTGAAGAGAGCCAGTGAGGTGCTCTGCTTGAAATGTATGGGAGGTCTATTCCATAGCATGGGCAGTCTGTGGGTTATGAACCTGTCCCTCTAGTATGTTCTGTTGATTGTGGTAATGAGGCTGAGGACTCTGCAGTGTGTGGTGCGGAGGGATTGGGATTTCATTAGGGTCAGACATGGCTTTGTAAGTCAAGCAGAGATTGCCTCTAAGTAGGCAATATGAGACAGAGAATAGCTGGAGTTGTTTTAGTCTGTCCATATAGGACAAATGTTTAAGGCCTAGGATCCTCTTTGTGAGGTACTTTTGTGGCCTCTCCAGTTGTTGCAGGTGTTTAGTGAGGTACACGCCAAATGGGGAATTGTACTCAATGATTGGCCTAATGAGGGAAGAGTAGAGGGAGACAATGACCTCTTTCTTCCTGGATGCAAAATCCTTAGTAATGAGATGTACCACATAGAAGGACTTTCTAACCACAGTGGCAATGTGCTGGTCAAAAGAGAGGTTGCTGTCAACCAGTGTTCCCAGATCTCTTATAATGCCTTCTGTGTTCAGTGGACTACCATCGATGTGGTAATTCATGGGAACTGGGTTTTTCCCAAAAGGGATGATGACACATTTTTTGGCACTGAGCTTAAGGCCGTAGTTCTGGCACCAGTCGTTGGCCTTTGTGATGCCTTTCTGTAGGATGTTAACATCACTTGGGGAGTTAATAATAGCTCTCAACTTGCCATTGTCTGTAAACTTTGTCAGCTAGAGTCTTTTCATGTTGGTCTGAACTTTAGAGAAGTATATACCAAACAGCAGAGCACCCAGGACCAAACCCTGTGGGACTCCACTCACGACTGGTCAACAGTCTGACTTGGAGTCAGCTACTTTCACACCGTGGGTTCTACCTGTGAATCAGTTTGCAACCCATCTAGTGATATAGGGCTTGATGCCTAGCTTAGTGAGTTTTTCTATGATTCCTGAGTGAGGAACAGTATCAAAGGCCTTGGCCAGATCAAGGTAGGCTATATGAACCACCTTGCCTTCATCCACAGCTCTAGTGACTGACACAAAGAAGTTGACCAAGTTGAGCAGGCATGAACTACCCTTCACAAAACCAAATTGTGTGGGATCCAGAGTTTGGAGCTTCCCTATATCCTCGTTTATTAGGTCCATTATGATACATTCCATAGCTTTGCATATTAGACTTGTTAGGCTAATGGGGCCATAGTTCCCAGGGTCTGTAGTCTTTCCTCCTTTGTGGAGCGGGAGGACTGTAGCAGTCAGCCATTCGGTAGGGACAAAGCCTGATGTGAGGTTGTGATTGAACAGGGCATACAGGTGAGGTGCCAGTTCACACTGTAGTTCATGTAGAACATACCAGAGATATTGTCAGGTCCCATAAAGCTGTATTCTTGGCCTTGGACAGTTCTGTTTTAACCTGTGCAGCAGTAATACTGGGTGAATGGCAATCTACTGGTATTGTGACTGGTCCCTTGGGGGTTGAGGGGTAAAGTTGGCACTGAATCTGTCAGCCAGTATATTGTCAATATCTGTTGGCTCAGTATAGGAGGTACCATTGTGCAGTAGCTTAGAGCAAATCTGGGTATTGCCGTGGATATTCTTTACATAACTATAGAAGGCCTTATGGTTGTCTTTACTATCTGCTGCAATTCTGTTTTCATAGCTAGCTTTAGAGGATATGATGAGGGATCTCAACTTTTTGTTGAGGCTGATAAGGGATTTTTTCCAGTCTTGGGACTTCACCTTATTCTGCCTCAGTTTCCTCCTTCTGTTGTAGAGTTTGTTTATGGCAGAGGACCACCAGATTGGCTTCCTTTTTTGGAGGAGAGTGTCTTGGTTCTATTGGGTATGGCGAGATCCATGCATTTGTTTACGTGTTCGTACAGTGCATTGGTGTATGATTCGGTAGTCATGCAACTGATCTCCATTTGCATGGGTGCTGTGAAGTTAGCCACCTCTGTTTTTCAGAGCCCAGAGTTAGCTTTGGAGAAGTTTTTCAATGGTGGTTACCTTTGCAGGGGGGGGGGGGGTGAGAGGGATGTGGATTTCCAAGGTGATTAGTTTGTGGTCGGATCTAACCAGGGAAGAGTTGACTATTGGTGTAGAGCAACGGTCGCCCATGTTAGTAATGACCAGGTCAAGGATGTTGTTACCTCTTGTGGGGGTAAGAACGAGCTGATCCAGGGCATTGTAATTAATGAATTTCAGGAAAAGTTGGGCAAGTGTAGTTTTCCCAGTTAATGGAGGGGGTAGTTGAAGCCGCCCAATATGAGAGTGTTAGGTCGGACCCTAATATTCTCCAGGGTGCTTAGGAACATGGAGTGTGAGTCTTGAGACATGGCTGGGGATCTATAGCAGGCTATGACCTGAATCTCTGTCTTACTCAATGTTAGCTGCACCTGAAGTATCTCAGATGCGTTATGTTGGGCTACCAGTCTGGAGGTGTGTGCATCCTTTATGAATATGGAAACACCACCTCCTTTGGAGCTTCGGTCCAAGTTCTGGGGCCGAACGGTGTGGAATGAGTTATAGTGTGGTAGTGCAGGAGTGCTTTCTGCTGCCTTGAACCTGGTCTCTGTTACAGCACAAATGTCGATGTTCTCCATTTTAAGGAGTGCTTCAAGCAAGTGCATTTTGAGATTTAGACTTCTATCATTGAGCAGCATGACCCTCAGATTGCATTTGTTTGTAGCTGTTATGGTGGTAATTTGGTCTTTGGAACACCGCCTAAAAAAGGCACTGTAGGGGTGGCAAGAGCCTTGGCCAGTATTTGGAAGCCCAGGGGTGACAAATGCAGGCCATCTCTGGCAAAAGCATTGAGGTCTGTCAATCATGTTATCCCAGGCAGACAGATACTGGATCCCCTTAGAATGAGACCAGAAACTCAGCCAATTGTTCAAATCAATATATTTCTGCTTGTACTGTGGTATAATTCTGGGTGATGGTAGGATGCTGCTCAGAGCTATGGTCATACCCATTTGGGCTACATAATCAGAGAGCTCATCCATGTCTCATTTCATGTTTTCCAGGGAGGTACATCACAGGTCATTCACACCCACATGTTCAATGACAGAGTCACATTTTGTACCTGTTGTTGAGGGACCTGAGTGGGTGCGTTATGTGGTGGATCCTGGCACGTGACAGGCAGCTGACTGTTACTTTCTCCTTATTCATCCCAGTGAGTGGGACATCAGTGTGCCTCACTATTGAGTCACCTATGACTAGTGTGTTTGGCAGGCTGTTTTGCCTTAGGGGCTTTGGTTTAGTGGCACACTGTTTAGGAAAGTTATGTGTCTCTTGATTAGTGCTGTATTGTGGTGGTTGAGTGCGTTTCTGCCTTGGAGGTCTCTGCTGTTTGGGTAGATTTTTATTGAGAGCCTCCGTGAAGGTGGGTGTGCGGTTTGTGTTATGTGAAGGCAGTGCTGGTGTGTGTTCTGGAGGGCTATGTGTTCTATGTGGTGTGGTGCAAGTGTTGACCTTCTACGCTTGACCAGCTATTCCAGTCTTGGCTGGAGAGTGCATGGCTTCCAATTTGGCTATATAAGTGCATCTCTCACAAGTCTGAATGTTGGGAGGTAAGAGGAGAGGGTTGTCAGTGTACATGAGGCAGTTGCTACATTGCCTGAAGATGCCCATGTTCACCAGGTTAATAGGAGAAAGCACAAGGAACTGACCTTTAGACATGCCTGGAGGGGTGGGCATTAATGATAAGTACTGGAGTTGTTTCCTTGTAGAAAGTTTTGTGTGCTACAATAATTGCTACATGAAGTCTGGTAAAGTGATAGACTAATAAGCTAGTAAAAGTGCAGGAGAGGAGAGAACTAGTAGATCTAAGGGAAAAATTGAAGACAAGACTTTCTCACCACTCAGAAGCTTATAAACAGTCTTGGATACAGCAAATCTGTATCTGAACTAGACTAATTACAGTAAAGGTGGGAAACAAGCGCAAATGTGGGCCTTTAACCAGAAAGTTGAAAGAGATGGAAAAACTGCCCAAACAGCCAATAAACTAAAATTTCTGGGCTAGAAACCACTCCTCTTGTGGTATATAGGTTACCTACTGCTTACCACTCCCACTGATAAGCTAGAAGGCTTCCCTGCAAGACAGAAAGGCTTGGTGGGCTCAGAAGCTTACATACAGTCCTGGATATAGCAAATCTGTATCTGGACTAGACTAGTTACATGAAAGGCAGGAAACAAGCTTAGAATTTAGAATTTTTTTTCTTTCTGTTTTATTTTCTGGTCATTCAGATATCAAGTGTAGTTCCTGACTGTTTTGGCAGTGTGCTGCTGTGATATCCTTATGTACTCTAAGCTTATTTTGATATTGGGACATAGTATCTTGGGCATTCTGTAGCTGGGTTTCATGTTTTTTTCCTGTACATTTGCTGCAAATCAAGCATCACAGGCTTCTGCATTTTAGGAAATGCCTCTATAGTGTCCTGGATGACTTTAGTATCTTCAACTACTGAGTCCAAGTTGGAGGCCATATTACAGCAAACTGGAAAAAGTCTCTGTGGAGTTAATTTTCTAATAAACATTACTGCATGTATACTAAGTATTGTTATGAGCAGTAAATGTAATCAGAACTATGCTGTTTGATATGTTAATACCATACAAAAGTTTTTATTGGCTACAATTTTCCTCAGGGGAAGGATCATAGGAAGTTGCTAGGCTAATGGCCCTAGGGCCCTTACAAGCCAAGCCAAGTTCTACCCTTATTTCCACAATCAGTACCTAATGCCTGTGTCCAAAAGAGACACAGGTGGAACCCCTAGGGTGAATTTACGGCTACCCACCTAGTTGTCCAGATTGCGTTTGAAGAAGGCCAGTGAGGTGCTTTGTTTGACATGAAGTGGGAGTCTGTTCCAAAGGTGCGGTAGCCTTTGGGAGACAAATATCTCCATCTAGTAGGTTCTATTAATATCACATACCAGGTTAAGGTCTTTAGAATGAGTAACCCGTGTACCATTTGACTTGCAGATATGCAGCATTTCTAATAAAGCAGGGTCAGAGACTGCCTTATATGCAAGGCAGAGATCATCTCTGAGTAGTCTGTATGACCAGAACAGAGTGACAGTGATTTCAGATGATCCGCATAGGACAGATGCTGAAGACCTTCAATTTTCCTTGTGAGGAACCTTTGTAGTTTCTCCAATTGCTGCAGGTGCTTGGAAGGGTACATATCAAAAGGTGTATCATTTCAGTTTTTGGCCTGATGAGGAAAGAGTACAGGGAGGTTATAACTTCTTTTTTTGTTTTCTGGAGACAATGCCCTTACTTATGAGATGAGCAATATAGAAATGCCCTTCTTACCACTGTGGAGACATGGTGATCAAAGGTAAGATTGCTGTCACTTGTGTGCCCAGGTCTCTTACCACTGAGTGCATACTTAGGGTGTTGCTATTGATGTGGTAGTTAGCAGTATCATTGCTCTTACTGAAAGGGATGATAATACATTTTTTGCATTGGGTTTAAGGCCATGACTTTGGCACCAATCATTTGTCTGTTTAAGACGCTCTTGTAGCATGTTGACATCATTTGGAGATTGTATGACCACTCTCAGTTTGCAGTCATCAGCAAACTTTGTCAGTCACAGACCTTTATTTTTTGCTTGTTAGTCAAAGAAATAGATTCCAAACAGTAGAGGTCCCAGGACTGATCCCTGTGGAACACCACTGATAACAGGTCTGCTGCTGGAAGTGAATTCCCCTGTTTTGACTATTTGTGTTTTGTCAGTGAGCCAGTTAACGACCCAGCTAATGATATAAGGGTTGATACCTAGCTGGGTGAGTGGGTGAGTTTGTTAATGATGCTTGAGTGGAAGATAGTGTCAAAAGCCTTGGCTATGTCTAGGTAGGCTGTATGTACAGATTTCCCCTTGTTCGGGGCCTTGGTGACTGCCTCAAAGAAGTCCACCAGGTTTGACAAATCCAAACTGAGTAGAGTCAAGTGTTTGAAGATTACCTATATGTTTGTCGATAAGGTCTATGATGATTTGATCCATGGCCTTACAGATAAGGCTAGTCTGGCTATTATGCATATAGTTCCTGGGGTCAGTGGAAGCACTACCTTTGTGCAAGGGAATAACGGTGGCCATTTTCCATTCAGTTGGGGCAAGCTGGTGCTTAGACTATGATTGACAAGAATACCTAATGGTGTTGCTAATTCCTGTTGAAGTCCATGTAGGATGCAGCCTGGGATGTTATCAGGTCCCATATATGCTGTGTTTTAGGCCTTAGGACATTTACAATCTGCTCTTTAGAGATACAAGGTAGGGGATACCGCAGTGGTACAGCAGTAGCATTGTTGCCTCACAACAAGAGGTTCTACTATTCGATTCTTGGCTGGAGTGCCTTCTGTGTAGAGTCTGCATGTCCTCCCCGTGGTCGAGTGACCTCCGAAAGACATGTGTGAATGGGCGTGCCTTCACTGAAGGTTGGTCGTTGAGCTGGCAACTCGGCACCATCAAATTCTACTGCCAGTCATTAGCAGATAGGAGTTCTGCTGTGGCGACCCCTAACCAGGAAAAGCTGAAAAGACAAACAACAGAGATACAAGATAGGGGACAGGTGGTAGGGATGGCATGGGGTACATGTGGCAGGGACAGGGAAGTGAAGTTTTCACAGAACCTATTGGCCAACAGGTTAGCTATGTCTACAGGCTCCGTATACATGGTATCATTAACCACCAGATCGGCACAAATCTGATCCTTTCCTTTGAGGTTACGGATGTAACTAAAGAATGCCTTATGGTTGTCCTTAGTTGAGGAAGCTAATTTGGAATCATAGTTTGCTTTGGAGGACTTCCCAAGAAGTCTTATGATAAGCACATTATTAGCATATCCATCTCATGTTATTTCCATGTACACCCCTCCTTATCGGAATGTTTTCTCTACTTTTGCCTTTAATAGCTGGCTGTGAAATGTTGTACCTAAATGTATCAAAGGCAAATGTTCATTTCAAGAGACATTTCCACAACCACAGATCTAGTATTCCTCCTGAAATGTATCACCCTATATATACACAAGCTACTAAACTAATAGTATTGTTTAATGGTAAAGTATATGTTCTCATTCACAGTGGCAAAAAACAAGATATGAGCAAGGTATAAGCAAACCACCAGCAAATAACCTGGGAAGCTCCTGTAACCAGCTCCCTCCAATGGAGCTCTTGAACCTTACACTGTCACTTCCAGTGGGCAGAGCCAATGCTTTTCATTCCAGCCTTCAAATTTTACACCTGACTGCATAGATGATAGTTTTGATCCCCCTCAGGCACCTTTTTTTCCCTGAGGATATAAAACATGTTTTAAAATATGTAGGTTAAGAAACCTGTTACTAAAATAATCCTATTTAGCTAAATGAAAGAGATTTTTCTGGTTGGTGCCATAGCATATAACAGGACCATTTTGAGCAGAAGATCCATTGGTTCTCCAGTAACTGTGTGAGTTGCACAAATACAGCCTTTCCTATTCAGCTGTTAAGATTAATCTTTCAGCCATTTCTGCTTGACAACCCTTAGGTCTCCACTGTCCTTCTTGCCTCAAATAAAACAATTTTTGAAATGGGTACATCAGAGTTCCCTACCTAGAAAACAGGTGTTTCCTCCATGTTGCCCCAGAAGAACTCAGCTTTCTACCTTTTACATCAGCTCATTGGGCTAATTTAACATTCTTAACATGGAATACTTATTACTTACTGCTTTAACTCTGGCTTGGAGAGTGTCTGAGTTACATCCCCTTATGGCAATTCAGCCTTGTCTTACCTTCCTTAAGGACAGGTTATCCTTAAGAAGTAGTCATTCTTTTATTTATTGATTTATTTATTGACATTTGATTACCTGGAATGTCTGACTGGGTAGGTGCCTATTTTCAGAAGAAGCCTGAGGAGAAAATCTCCAAAGTATTATAAAAACATTTTACGAACAATTCCTTTACAATCTTCAAAATAACACAACATGTACAGTTTAAATAATTATAACAAATTAGATAAAATGTGAAAACATTGGTTAAGAAGTGATGCAACGTATATGACAATGATTTAGTACACAGAGCACTTTTAGCCACTTTATAGAGAAATTAAAGGTAAGTTAATATAATAAAAGCAGGAACTGCTATATGAAGTGGGAGAAAAAAAGCAGGGCTGAGGCATATTTATAAAGAGAGTCAGCAAAGGGAAATTGACTGAGGTAAGGAAGTAAGCAAAGAAGGGAGAATAAGGAGGTGTAAGGTATGAATAGGTACTTGTTCCTATTTAGGGATTTAGTTTATCCTAGAGTTGAGCATGGACAGACAGATTTTGGCTAGGAAGTCTTTCAAAATTAGTTTAAAGTACTGAAGGGAAGGTATTGACCTGATGGATACATGTAAGAAATCCTAGGACTTAGCAACATTGTATGAATACAAACCATGCCCTGGAAATTTGAAAGGTGTGTGGACAGAGACGAGTTTTTGGTTGTTAGGTCATAATGACCAGCTAGTAGCATAGTGTGCAGAATAGTATTTAGTGCTGGACATAAATATGGATGGATGCTGGATACTTTTATATGTGGTAAGAAGCTGTGTATATCTTAGTTGATGGGGTAGTTCTAACCAATTTATTTTTTAGTGCCATACAGTGGAGGGTTCTGAAAGGGGTATTTGTTGCAAATTTAGCAACTTTATTATAGTATTGCTCAAGTTTTTAATTTCGTGATGCCTCGAGGTAAGTAAGGACAGGAATTTTGTAATGTAGTGAGGGGAAGAGGTTAGTAGTGGCAAGTGTACTTTGGTTGTTCTGGTGAGAAAGTATTTGGCTCTGTAAAGCATCCCTAATTTTTGATGAGTTTTTTTAATACAGTTTTGCATACACAGGTCACTTTTAATATTACCATGCACTATTAGCCCTAATAATTTGCTTTGAAAAGTATCTTCAGTGGAAGTATTATTAAGAGAGAGGATTTTAAATTTTGTTTTGTCATGACAGAGGGATTGGGGGTGGGTAGTTTTTGAGGGAGTTGAGCATGTGTTGTGAGTTACAAAACCGTATTTCAGTGGCTATTAAATCTTCCTGAGTAATTAAATGGAGATGTGCCAGGTTCTCAGATGCACATAGGAGTATGGAGTCATCAGCATATTGTATTAGGGAGGCTGAAGCTAGTATCAGAATTCACTTTAAGTCAACATATTCATCTCACTGTGTTCCTTCCTGAAGCAAAAATAAGGTGCAATGAATGTCCACAGACAACTCAGATAATACACTGACAGGACAAATGGCTTCAGCTTTTCCAACTAGCACTTCATTTCCTTTGAAGGTAAGATAAAGAGGCACTCAGTATCAAGCCAGACAATTTCTAATTGATTAACTTTATTTACATCAAGGAAAGACCCTTCCTTTCAAGGCAAAGCTCACTCTACCAGAGCTTTGGCTACTTCTAGAACTTTTTTGAAAGGGGTGGGCTCAAAGTATTCTAGAATCAGTTACCTGGTCATCTGTACATGCTTTCACTAAAAATTATAAGCATGATTCCTTCTCCAGAGCAAGAATAGGATTTGTTAGGACTATTCTCCAGGGTCTGCTCGACTCAGACCTTTCTTCTACTCTGCTATTTAAGTTTTGGGAATTATCCTGTATAACTTAGGCTACTGTAACCTTGGTCTAATGATGAATATAGTACAGTTGTGTAATTAAACTTACGATATGAGTAGAGTTCTAAAGATCACTACTGCAATACTAACACCCTCCTTCTTTTCTCCATCTCATCACTTTATTTAATCTTTGAGCCAGAGTGGGGTTTCCCCTCATCCCTGCTTTCTTTTCTCTCTTAGCACATAACTATTTATATCTCAACTCAAAGCCTCCTTTTCTTTGAGACAAGGAAGGAGAGAATATTGACAACCATACATCTGCTTTTATACGAGCATACCAACTCAGATATATGCTGCACTTGGAAGGAGACCAAAAGCTTTTGAATACCGTCTGGACATCCAATTTTTAGCAGGTTATGTCCCATATAGTTTAGATGATTGCAATAGTGATTTATTTGAATGTCTATTTCTATGGCAAATTTACTTATAAACTGCAATGACTCTTAGATTAGATGAAATAGCACTCGATGATTCACAGGTATAATCTTTCAATATTTGGAATTAGAATATAAAGAAAATGCCTCAACAGATTCTCCTGTTCTGAAAACTTTTTTTCTGACACCATATGTTGAGTGAAAGATCTTACCAAGTTGGAGGAGAAAGAAATCTCTGAAATTCACCAAAAATATTATAAGCTTCTTCAGGTGGATACCCTAATCCCTAGCTTTCTTCCATTATTGGTGCACTGGTGGATGTCTTAAATGTTGTCTGTACCTCTCCTGTCAATCTCCTGTATCCAAAAAAGATGGTTAGGCTTTACAATGTACCCCAGTACCACAAATTACTTTTTTGTAACCCCTTGGCAGACTGAAGTATTATTTATTTAGCAAAAAAATACCTCCTCCAAACAATAACCCTATGCCATCATACAAAGATGGAAGGGCTTTAGATAGGGAAGGAAAAAAGTGTATACATCTTCTTTCACCTTTAGAACTATAAATTGTCAGCTTCATATATCTATCTATATCTATATCGATCTATTGATATATATATATATATATATATATATATATATATATATATATAAATTTACACACCCCTGTTAAAATGCCAGCTTTTTGTGATATAAAAAAATGAGACCGCAATAAATCATTTTAAAACTTTTCTCACCTTTAATGTGACCTATAACCTGTACAATTCAATTGAAAAACAAACAATTTTTGAAGGGGGAAAATATAAAAAATAAAAAACATATAATACGCTGGTTGCATAAGTGTGCACACCCTTAAACTAATACTTTGTTGAAGCACCTTTTGATTTAATTACAGCATTCAGTCTTCTTGAGTGCACACCTGCCATCAATTAAAGAGACTCTGATTAACCCAAAATAAAGTTCAGCTGACCTAGTAGGATTTTCCTGACATTTACTCAGTTGCCTGCTACAGCAAAAGCCATGGTTTGCAGAGAGCTTACAAAGCATCAAAGGAATCTCATTGTTGAAAGGTATCAGTCAGGAGAAGGACACAAAAACTTTCCACAGCATTGGATAAACCATAGAACACAGTGAAGACAGTCATCAAAAAGTGGAGAAAATATTGGACAACAGTGACGTTGCAAAGAACTAGACATCCCTCCAAAATAGATGAACAGACAAGATGAAAACTGGTTAGGGAGGCTGCCAAGAGACCTACAGCAACACTGAAGGAGCTGCAGGAATTTCTGGCAAGTACTGGTTGTGTACTACATGTGACAACAATCTCCTGTATTCTCCATATGTCTGGACTATGGGGTAGGGTTGCAAGATAAAAGCCTTTTCTTACAGAGAAAAACATCCAGGCCAAGCTAAAATTTGCAAAAGAATACTTAGTCTCCCAAAAGCATATGGGAAAATTTGTTATTGTCTGATGAGACCAAGGATGAATTTTTTTGCCACAATTCCAAAAGGTACGTTTGGTACAAAAACAACAGTTCGCATCACCAAAAGAACATCATACCCATGGTGAAGCATGGTGATGGCAGTATCATGCTTTGGGGTTACATTTCTTCAGCTGGAATTGGGGCTTTAGTCAAAGTGGAAGGAGTTATGAACCGTTCCAAATACCAGTCACTTTTGGCCCAAAACCTTCAGACATCTGCTAGAAAGATGAAGACGAAGAGGAATTTCACCTTTCAACACGACAGTGACCCCGAGCATACATCCAAATCAACAAAAGAATGGCGTCACCAGAACAAAATTAAAGTTTTGGAATGGCCCAGCCAGAGCCCAGACCTAAATCCAATAGCCCGGAAGACGGCTGTGCACAGGAGATGCCCTTGCAGTTTGACAGATTTGGAGTGCTTTTGCAAGGAAGAGTGGGCAAATATTGCCAAATCAAGATGTGCCATGCTGATAGACTCCTAACCAAGAAGACTGAATGCTGTAATTAAATCAAAAGGAGCTTCAACAAAGTATTAGTTTAAGGGTATGCACACACAACAAAGTATTAGTTTAAGGGTGTGCACACTTATGCAACCAGAGTATCGTACATTTTTTATTTTTTATATTTTTCCCCTAACAGATTTGTTTGTTTTTCAATTGAATTGTACAGGTTATAGGTCACATTAAAGGTGGGAAAAGTTTTGAAATGATTTATTATGATCTAATTTTGTTATACACAAAAACTTGGCATTTTAACAGAGGTATGTAAACTTTTTATATCCACTGTGTGTGTGTGTGTGTATGTGTGTGTGTGATATATATATATATATATATATATATATATATACATTTTTTTTTTTTGGTGTCAACCTTCATTAACATTAATAATATAATTGTTGAACTACTTTCCTCTGAGGCAAAATCTAATTTGCTCAACAAGGTCTCCTCTGTATTGCTAACAAAGCTTTCCTTAAAATGCTGTTAGGATACAAGTGATGCAGAGTGGCATCAGGATCACTCATGTGCAGGAATAAAATATTCATGATGATGTTAAAGCCAAGTTACTTAATGCTCCCCTTGGCAAGGAAGTATTATTTGGTACCTCCTCAGCAGAAATTTTAAAACAATGTGACAACAGGGGAAATCTCATCCAACAGGCAAAGCAGATTTTTCAGTATCATGTCCCAAAATACAACAAGAACTACCCTTCCATTCTTAAACCATTTTGTAGGAAGTCCTTAAGCAATGCCAACAGAAGTTGGAGAGACACCATTAAAAGGAAAATGTTCAAGGAGCCAATGAAAAAAGAAAGTTGTGCTCAAGATCAGTCCCAAAGCAAGAGAAATGCTTGGCTATCTTCCTCTTCCTCCTCCATCTCCTCTCCCTACACTTTCCAAGCTCTCATCCTTACTGGCAGTCTGTTTTTCATGGTGACCTGGGTACTAGGTATCATGTGGAATGGAAACAAATGGCTTGGTAAACCTTTCCCTCCAAATATGGGAATTTCTCCCTGTCAAAAAAAATCAAACTTAGTTATTCCCATACATCCTTTCTCACATGTTTTCTCAAAGCACCATCAAATCATTTCCAAAATCCCCAAAGGGCAAAATATTTTATTGAAGGATATTCCTATTACCCACAAAAGAGGGAACCTGAAGACCTGTACTGAATTGGTCTTTTCCCCATCTTTTCATAAAAGTTGCAAAATTCAAAATGTTCATCCTCCAAACTCATTTTCTAGTGATTTCCCATCTATCATTTATAGTGACCGTGGAAATCAAAGATGCCTATCATCACCTACCTATTCACAGAAACTTCAGATGTTTTTTAAGGTTTTGTGTTTTTGGTTTATATTTTCTGTTCTCTTATTTACCTTTGGGTCTTTCTACAGCTCCAAGGGTATTCACAACATGTCTACCTCTAGTAATCATCTTTTCACAGACTACAGTATATTTATAGCTTCCCTGTTTGCATGTCTGCCTTATTTTTATTTAGACTCTTTTCAAAGTTGTCAGTAATCATTGTTGTTTTTTCCAAAATCTGTTTCAAAACCTAGGTTTTTATCTTAATCTGGAAGAGACATCTCTTATCCCTTCTCACAGACTGACATTTCTAGATTGTCTGTTAGATACAACTCAAATGATGGTTTACTTATGATGAGAAGAAACTACATTTTTACCATATCTACTTCTTTCACTTTTTCCCAACAAATACTGACTACTGAGCGAATTGCAACAGACCCGAGAATAGGAGTCGGTTCAACAACACAAGGTGACTGAAAATAATATAGTGCTGAACTTTTCTAAACCTGTGATTTCTGAAAATGACTTAAATTTATTATGCAAACGTCTACAATTCATTCCAAGTTGCAGTGATACTATCGAGGATGCCTTAATTAATTTCAACTTGTTTGTTTGTAATGTCAATTTAAAGTTGATTTTTAAGAATGATACTGCTACTACTGTTAAGCCCTTAAAAAGAACCAGCACTTTTGTACCAGACAGTGCACCCGTGGTCTCAGTCCTTTGTGATATATGTGAACAACAACTTAAAGACAGTTATTTAGAAAAATGTGTTAAGAAGTATAATTTAACTATAGATGAGATGGATGCTTTGTTAAAACTTAAAAATAATCCAGATATTGTCATCAAACAAGCTGATAAGGGTGGGGCTATTGTTATACTTGATAAATCCTTGTATTTGAAATGTATGCATGAGTTTTTGACTGACACTAGTACATTTAAGAAAATTAAGCAAGAAGATCTGCAAAATATAGTACATAGGGTGAATACAGTAATTTATGATTTACAACATACAGATGATATTGATCTTCATTTATTTAATTATTTGCCAGTACCATATCGTTTTACCCCTTTTTATATGGTTTACTAAAGGTTCATAAAAATATTTACCCACCCCTATGAGACCTATTGTCTCAGGTAGGGGGTGTGTTATGGAGCTTGTGTCTTTGTATTTAGAACATATGTTGAGTCCTTACTTGACCAAAATTTGAAGTTATATTAAAGACACAGGATATTTTTTGGGTAAACTGCATAAATGGTTCATAGCTCATAGTGACAGTGCCTTTGTTTTTGTTACACTGGATGTGGTATCATTATTTACAGTTATCCCAAATGACTATGGAGTAGAGGCTATTAGGGATTTTTTATGTTGTAATACGGAATTACCAGCAAGGAACGTAGAAACTTTATGTTCCTTGCTGGAATTAGTATTGGAAAATAATGTGTTTATCTTTGAAGAAAAGCTCTATCACCAGATCTTTGGGGTAGTGATGGGAACGTCGGTCACCAGTACATATGCCAATTTAACATTAAATTCTTGGGAACTGAAATATGTTTTTGGTGAAAGGAACCCTTATGCAAATAATATTGTTTCTTATTCATGTTTTGTGGATGATATTTTTTGCTATGGACAGGTGAAAGTGAAGATCTCATCCCCTTTATTAATTATTTAGAAACCACTACCGACTTCCTGAAGTTTAAGATGAATTTTTCTACATATAGTATCACCTTTTTAGATATTCTCTTGGAAAAAGGGGATGGTACTATAGATACTAGTATATATATATAAAAAAGATGTTCAGGCTAATCTATTTTTACATACAGCAAGTATGCATCCTAGACACATATTTAAAGGCATAGTCACTAGCCAGTATTTTAGAGCTAGTAGACTTAATACTAGGGGCGAGAAATATAATGAACAATTGAATGAGATGTATAATGACTTTAAATTAAGAAATTATAATGAATCCCTCCTACAAGACCTTAAACAACGTGTAGAGAGGGAAAGGACAAGCTTGGCTAAACCGTACTTTGGAATGGGTGGTTATCAGGGCAATAGAAGAAACGTAGCACAAAATAGGGATGGATATGTTAGATATGGGAGTACTTACAATTTAAGGTCTACTTCAGTCTAATATTATTAAGAAGAATTGGTCACTTTTATGTGCCCAGCCTGAGATAGCTAAAGTTGTAGGGCAAGTTCCACACTTCTCTTTTAGAAAACACAAAAATTAAAAAATTTAAAACGGCAATTATGTTACAAAGAGATAAATACTTACAAGAAATTAAGACTGATGAATAAACCTGGCACTAAACCTTGTTTTAATTGTGTAAACTGTAGGTGTATTAAAACTGATTCAGTGTTTGTACATCCTACTACTTCACAGATAATTTTAATTAAATGTACAGCAACCTGTCTGACAGAAAATATAATATATTTAGCTACGTGCACCCTGTGCATCACATTTTATGTTGGCAAATGTAGTAGAAGATTAAAAGATCATATCACTGAGCATGTATCTGACATAAAGAGACAAGTTTTAACTAATACTCTAGCCAAACATTTGATGGAAAATGGTGTAAAACATCTGTTTAATTTTAGAGTGCTGCAAGTAGTTCCTATGAACTTGGGGGGGGGGGGGGGTGACCTAACTGAAAAGTTGGATGTAGCAGAGTAAAAATGGATACTGAGATTGAATGCAGACAAAATACCAGGGTTTAATGGAACTGTTAGTGTAAAACCTATACTGAAACAAAAGCAAATGTGCCTCTAGTACCTGAATGTACCTTTAATTAAATAGGTTTGTATAATGATTAATTAATTGTAATTGGATTTTTATTGGTTGGCTGTGTCTTTTATAATTGTATTTAAAACCATATTTTTGTTTTAGTTTTTACTACACACTGAGGAAGGGTGTTATACCTGAAAGCTTTGTGTTTGGAAGTGTTATTAAAGATTTTATCCTTCGATGTTGCTGGTTTGGCTTCTTTCCTGTACTGCAAGGAATTATCTCAGGATTCTACAATACATGTCTTCCATTATCCTGATGATTCCATTAACCAGATTACACATGAGAAAAGTACAATGGTTTCTCAGCACGACATGGACTCAGCACCAGTACCCCCTGTCCTTTCCTATCGCTGTGCTGAACTTCATCAGGAAAACAAAATTATGGTATGCAAACCAAACCATACCATTCTGAATGGGGTCACTCCATATCACCTTCATCCCTTTTTCAGTCTGTTACCACAGATGCATTGGACTTTGCATGGGTGCAGTTTAGAAAGTATTTAAATTTCAGGGATTTTGGGACATCATTTCAAAATAAACCCCATATAAATATCAAATAAATGTTAGCATTGATAAATTCCTTGAAGATGTTGAGACATTTGTGGACTCTAGGATCTTTACTGACAACAACAGACAGCACCACCATAATATGGTACATAAACAAGCAGGGGGGAACCACTTTTGTGCATACTAACTGCAACAGCCAAGGACATTTTAAGTCAATATCGTCTGTCACTGCAGATTACTTACAGTCCATCAGAGAACAACACAGTGGCATACAAGTTATGCAGATCCAGAATAGACTTCCAAAAATGGATGCTACATCACTGAATCTTCCAGGAAATTACCTACCTGTGAGGAACTCCCCTGATAAATACATTGTCCTTCATTAACAGACAATTAAAGAGATTCAGATCCAGGACACTTTGCAAAATGACCTGTAAAATAGATGCCTTTTCCTTCACATGGAAAGGAGTACCAATACCTTTTGTCTGATAACAGAAGCTCTTTTTAAGATTCAAAAGGACTCTTCGTAAATCGTCACAGTAACCCCTCTGACCCTGTGAAAAATGTGTTTTCTTTCTTATCTTTCTTATGGCAATGGCCAGTTGCAATTACCATAATATTTCCCACAGGATAGATTGACTCACACAGGCCAATGGATCACTGACAAGATTTTGATCCCATCAAGGTACCTATCTCTGAGGATATGCAGTAGATATTAAAGTATGCTAAATACCTGCTACTAGAAAATCCCATTTATCTAGATAGAAAATATTTCTAGTTGATGCCACAAGGAGAACCAGGACTCATCCAAGTCCAAACCCCTATTGTTCTCCACTATCTACATCAATTGCTCAAGTCTGGCTTTTCATATTCATCTATAAAACATCATCTTTCAGCCATTTCTGCATATCTGCCTTTAGAGCTTCCCTTTCTTCCATATTCCACATAAAAAATACTGAAATAGGTTTTGCATATTCATCCACCTAGAAAACTAGTGGCTCCTTCTGTAATCTTAAGTTTTAACACCCTTTGAGTCAGCTCATTAAGTTGATTTGAAATTCTCAATTGGAAAAAAAAAACATTTCTAATTATTCTGACTAAGCTAGGTGAACATCAGAGCTATATGCCTGGATGGTGGACGAGACTTTTCTTATATTTCATGTGGACAGGGTAACCTTAAAAATCTATTCCTTCCTTTTTGTCAAAAGTGGTTTCAGAATTTCCTTTGAACCAATATATTAATCTACCTGTGTTCTTACAGGGGAAAGAGAATCCTACATTCTTATGAAAAGGGGCATATTCTAATTGGTCAATATGCATGCATTTTTTTACCCAAGCATCTTATTAGAATTTCCCAAGTGTTTTATTCTGACCTGCATTCCAGAAACTGACATATGGCCTCTTATTTACAGCCAGTAAACCTAGCTTCACAGTAGGCTTTTGTTGTCACAGTCTGGCACTATGCCTGGCTTCCACTTGTATGTGACTCAACAAGTGATGTCCAGAATATATGTGTACTCATTTTTCATTATGTCAGAAGGTGAATGATTTGCAATGACATCTCAAAGAGGGACAAAGTACAACCTTTCATTGAAGGTGCCCAGTGGTTTTAGTTCATGTGTCCTTGCTGCCACAGTCTAAAATTTTACATTACACTTGGTTTTCATTAGGGGGATCTGGTGAAGTTTGATCAGTACTCTGAGAACACTAATGGCCTAATTACCACTACACTGAATTATCATTACATCAGAAGTAAATACCCAATTTATTTCTCCTGAACAGAGAAGATTTTTGTCACGGACGTATGACTCCTCCATTCCTGCTTGGACTTATGGCAGTAAACTGCAGTGCAGAAAGGTAACAACACTTTGTGTGTGTCTTATAGCTGGAGCAACAAGCTAAAGGCATTTTGTGCTTGAGAATCATAGTACATTGTTATGAGGCATTTGCTACAATTCTTTGCACTATTACAGAGAAATGGTCCATTTATTGCTAGGTAGAGTTAGTAGTCATATATCACAGTTTTGATGCTCTTTTTTCCCATTCATTTCACAATATACATACATGTCTGTATATATATACATATATATATATATATATATATATATATATACGTGTGTATATATGTGTGTATATATATATATATATATATATATATATATGTATATATCATATATATATATGATATATATATATATATGTATATATCATATATATATATGTATATATCGTATATATATATGTATATATATATATATATATATATATATATATGTATGTATATTTATATCATATATATATATATATATATATATATATATATATGTATATATCATATATATATATATATATGTATGTATATGGGTCCCTATCAGATGATCAAGTTTTCTGAAACTCAAAATTCACATGGTCAAGACCATAAGATCGAGTTTTTGAAAACCCAAAGCTTTTGAATGGAGATCATGGTACAGTGATGATCAGGAAATTTACCTTTTGAACCACCCTTTGAACCACTGTAGTGCAATCTCGGAGTTGGTATATATAATTTGCAGGGGGGTTGGGAGGTGCAGGTGAGCTTTCCCCCTGCAAAAATGTAAAAAGAAGTAGATTTTTGTGTTTCAGAAACTCAATTATGTGGTCTCGACCATATGAATTTCAAGCTTCTGAAAACTTGATCTGCTGACATAGTGTTTTTGGCTCCCTGGGACATATTCAATTATTTCCAATTAAAATGCTTGCTGGCTATGATAAGAAGTTACTTATTGTGTGAACAGAAGTTAATATACTGTGTGCACAATAAGAGACCAAGCGTCTAGCCTCAAGGAGTTAATTGGTTAAATATTTCTGCAGAAACTGCCTTGCGAATTTTGACTTTAAATATTCTGTTTAAATAGTTAGTTGCCCTGTAACAGGCTGCAGTAAGGATGCCCAATAAGAGAAGCTGGCTTATGAAAAGTATTGCTTTAAAGTGTCAAAGAACATTTTTACAAAAGCAAAGACTGTACCTCTTAGTTTGCCTTTGCCTGGTAATAACAGAATTTATTATGGGTATCAGTGTCCCAATTATGAAGGAGAAGAAGAGTTTAGAGGTTTTAAGCAGGAAGGTTATTTGCATTCCTAGAGCTAATTCAAGAAACATGAAGAATAAGGTTCTGAAAGATTTGCTGGACAGTGTAGTAAAACCATATATATGACACACCATGCCTAAAATCACCAGCTAAGTACATGCTGTAGTAGTTGAGGGTCACGATTTTGAGAACGGTACTCTGATTCAATTAACTACAGAGCTATATATATTCCTGTGAATAAAAGCAGACTTTGCTAGTACAGAAATGGATAATAGGAAATCATATTTTGCACATATTTTGTGTTTTTTTCCTAATGCTCTACCGGCTAATTACTGTGCCCATATTGTGCCCCAGAAAGAAAAATAACCTAGGGCCACCAGTAATGGTACAGTATTTTCGACCATCAAAGGTCTTTTCTACATTCTGTACAGCCAAATTAAAATAAATGGAAAACATATTAGTAATTTTATGGGATCCTACGACTGAATATCTAAAGTAGCAGGGTATATTATTCCAAAGAAATAGTATCTTTTCCCAGTTCTCTTTTGGAAACTAAAAGTAATTCTTTTACTTTTAATGAAGAGAAAACATTTTAATATATGTCATTATAAGGGAAACCATGAAAGGCTATGCAGCAAGCCATTTTTGGAATCTCTGGTAAATGGCAGAGAAAGTTGAATTTGACCTTCTGCTACATGAATGCAATTTTTGATGGTAGCTCATTTGTAAATGAAAGACAAATCCTTGATTACAGTCCAGGAATACAAACTTAGCTACTAAACCCAATCAATGAAATAATTACCCAGGGGTATACATAAGTCAGAGATCTATGTCAGCTTTTGGTTTTTGTGGTTTGCTATCTGTGGTGGTGGCTATTTTTCTGCTCAGCCACAATATTTTAACAGGCAGGGTGCTGACTCTTTAAGGAAAAGTGTAGACACTTTGGCCTGTAAACGAGTATTCACACTGTGAAACCGCCAATGACATCTAAAAGCATGCACCAGCATATGGCTTAACATTGCAGTCCTTGCTTCAGCAAAGTGTGTGACTCACATTAAGAGAAAGAACTAGAGCAAGGAAAAAAATGCATATACGAAATCAAAGCTTAGGCTTTTTCTGGACCTTCTTGATTTCACAGAACAGTAGCTTGGGAAGGTTACATAAAGTAAGTTTATCAGTTTAGCAGCCTAATAACTTGTTGCTTCCTTTAGAAAAAAAAATAATTTTTGCAATCTGTCATTAAGAAATTTAAATCACTAATAGGTAGAACCTAGGACCTTTGGCTACATTAACAAAATAAACAAAGTTTCAATTTACAAGCTGCTTATATAAGTGATAGTGATCATTTATAAGGTTTTTTTTTTACTGTCAAACTGTTCTTTTTCTCATGCACACTGATTGGTACCTACTACAAAGTGGCATCTAGGGCAGTATCTGTAATTTCCCCTTTCCTAGGCCTATTGATTTTTATGTGTCTACTCCAGGAATAAGTTTCCCACACATATCGCTCAGCCTCTTAGTGTAAGAAATATCTACAAAGTCAAAAATAATTGGGAGATAAAATCCTAAAATCAGGGACATATTGTAATTATTGATGTTATAAACTTATAAAATTGCTAGAATAACAGGTTTTGCATTAGCATGCATTTTCTGAATACTATGAAGTCTGAAACTCAAATGTCTTTTATTATTTGGTGACTTGAGTCCTTTCTGATTTGTTAGAAATCCACAAATGTTATGAGGAACAAACTAAAAATAAGGATCAAAAATTTAAGATATTCTGCAAAAATCTGAGCAGATGTGAGGTATGCTCCAGGGGTCCAGAGGGCAAATTGAACGGATGGGAAGGGAGAGGTCTGAGAAGCAAACTGATCAAATGTAAGCAACTTTGCAGCTACAAGGAGGAAGTGGGGTGACCAGGCTGAGGAAGAAGGACTTAAATGTCTAAATTGCAGCAGTATTTTGAGAATTTCTGAGGATATGAGATATTCTACCTGTCATTTGTAAGTGAAATTGGTTTCAAAGAAACATTGAAAAGACTTGCAGGACTAAAAATGTGCATATCTGCACCCTAATCATGAAACTAGATAAAGTTCTTTATGGAAACTGTAAATCTGAATGATGTTTTTAATGAATTACCACAGCAGAAACAGATCCTTATCCTGTCTAATATTCTGTGTACTACCCCATGTCAGAATAAAATGGGGCTTCTTGATATAGAAAGAAATGAAGTCTGTAAAAGTACTAGGAAAATTTAGAGGAAAAATAAATAAGAAAGGAAAAAGTCTAAAAAAATTTCCAATATACTTGATATATATACTGTACAGTATATATATATATATATATATATATATATATA
The DNA here is from genome assembly GCF_019279795.1 of Protopterus annectens. Lineage (NCBI taxonomy): Eukaryota > Metazoa > Chordata > Ceratodontiformes > Protopteridae > Protopterus > Protopterus annectens. The sequence goes on from NC_056732.1 coordinate 1,062,931,780, forward strand.
TATATGGGTCTACTTCTTTTGACCAACTCCCATTTGCCCGACACTCATTTGCCTGAGACCAAATGACTGAATTCACATTTGCCTGACACTTCAATTGTCTGACACTTCATTTGACTGACAAGTATTATTAGCAAGAAAATGGAATATGCCTCCTTCCCCACTGTAGTGCGACCCTGGAGTTAGAATATATAGTTAGGGGGGTGTGGGGGGCACAGCCCCCCACAAGGGGGGGTGTGGTGGGCGAAGCCCCCCACTTCATTTCATATGATATTGTTAACTTTTGATGTAATATTGCTTAGTAAAAGAAAAGTAAGTGGGGGCTTCACCCCACACCCCCTGTGGGCTGCCCCCACCCCCTAACTATATATTCTAACTCCAGGGTCGCACTACAGTGGGGAAGGGGGCATATTCCATTTTCTTGCTAATAATACTTGTCAGTCAAATGAAGTGTCAGGCAAATGAAGTGTCAGGCAACTGACATTTCACTCATTTGGTCTCAGGCAAATGAGTGTCGGGCAAATGGGAGTTGGTCAAAAGAAGTAGACCCATATATATATATATATATATATATATATATATATATATATATATATATATATGTTATATATATATAGGTTCATAGGTTCATACTAGGCTATCTGCCCTAGGGCATTTATAAGCCTAGCCAGAGTATGTTTGGCTTTCGCCACCCATTTTAAATTAATTTTGCTATGCCCTTTTTCGAGGTTAGTATACTGTGCCTCTGTCTAACAGTGACACAGAAGTGATACCCGGGGTAAAACTACGATCTCCCATCCACTCATCAAGATTCCTCTTGAAGAGACTCAATGAGGGACTCTGCCTAACCTGGACTGGGATTTTATTCCAGAGTGAAGGGAGCCTCTGGGTTATGAATCTGTCCCTCCAGCATGTCCTATTTATTTCAGTGCTGAGGTTTAAGTCTCTCGAGCGTGTAGCTCGATGGGATTTGGATTTTTTGAGGTGCAGCATGTCCCTTAATTCCAGGTTGGACATGGCCTTATACGTCAGGCACAGGTCACCTCTGAGCAGGTGGTATGCCACTGAGTAGAGCTGGAGTTTCTTTAACCGGGCAGCATATGGCATCTGTTTGAGCCCTTTGATCCTCTTGGTGAGGTACGTTTGGGGTCTTTCCAGTTGCTGCAGGTGTTTGGTAAGGTACATCCCAAAAGGGGCATTGTACTCGATTATGGGCCTGATGAGGGATGAGTAAAGAGGCACGATGACCTCCCCTAATCTAGATGTGAATCCCTTCATGATTAGGTGGGCTATATAAAATGTTTTTCTAACCACTTTGGCCACGTGGTTGTCAAATGAGAGATTGCTATCAACTTGGGTCCCCAGATCCCTAATTACTTCTTCTGTACTTAATGGATTACCACCTATGTGGTAATTTGTGGGCACTTTGTTTTTGCCAAAGGGGATGACTATAAACTTTTTGGCGTTTAGCTTGAGGGCATGGCTCTGGCACCAGTTGTCTGTTTCTATGAGGCCCTTTTGGAGGATGCTTGTGTCGGCTGGAGAGTCTATTATGGTGCCCAGTTTGCAGTCATCTGTGAACTTGGTCAGCCACAGTCCTTCCGTGTTGGCCTGTACCTCTGAGAAATATATACCAAACAAGAGAGGTCCCAGGACTGAGGCTTGTGGGACGCCACTTGTAACTGGTTTGGAGTCTGACATGGCTCCAGCAATTCTAACCATGTGGGTTCTGTCCTTGAGCCAGTTTGCAACCCATCTAGTGACATAGTGGTTTATATTTAAGCTGGTGAGCTTATCTATAATGCCCGAGTGGGGTATTGTATCAAAGGCTTTTGTGAGGTCCAGATAGGCTGTGTGGACCACCTTCCCTTCGTCAATGGCCTTGGTGACTGTTTCAAAGAAGTCAACCAGGTTTAAGAGGCAGGATCTGCCCTTAACAAAGCCAAACTGGGTAGGATCCAGTGTCTGTAGGTCCCCAATATCTTTATTTATGAGGTCCATGATGATCCTTTCCATAGCTTTGCAGACCAAGCTAGTCAGGCTTATGGGGCGATAGTTTCCAGGGTCCGTTGAGGCACCACCTTAGTGGAGAGGGACCAGTTGCTGTACGCCACTCTTTGGGTACATATCCTGTAGTAAGGCTGAGATTGAACAGTAGTTTTATGTTTGGGTTTAGCTCTTCTTGGAGTTCATGTAGGACGCAGCCTGGGACACCGTCTGGTCCCACTGATGCTGTGATTTTTGCTTTGGAGAGGGTGGCTCCCACCTGAGCATCTGAGATGTCAGGGGGGCAGCACTCTGCTGGGATAGATATTTGCCCTTTTGGTGGGGAGGGGGGGAGAAGTTTGCGCTGAACCTGTCAGCTAGGATGTTGGCAATGTCTGTGGGATCAGTATATTTTTTGTCATTTTGGACTAATTCTGAGCATATCTGGGAATTCCCACCCAGGTTCCTAACATACCTAAAGAAAGCCTTGTGATTATCCTTAGTGTCCTGTGCAATTTTTCTCTCGAAGCTGGCCTTTGACGATATTATGAGTGCCCTTAGTTTTTTGCTAATACTGATTAGAGATGCCTTCCCTTTTTGGGATTTTGCTCTATCATGTAGTAGCTTCCTCCTTCTATTGTATAGTTTGTTTATGGCTGGGGTCCACCAGACAGGTTGTCTGCCTTTGGAGGATTGGGTCTTGGTTTTATTTGGGATTGCATGATCCATGCATTCCTGAAGGTGTTCATAGAATGCATTTATAAAGGATTCTGCGGTCTGGGCCATATTTTCCACAGGCCCGGGGGCTTTGAGGGATTCCACCTCGGTTTTGAGGAGTGTGAAATTTGCTTTAGAGAAGTTTTTCACTATGGTTTTCTGGGCAGGGGGTGGGGTCGGGATGTGAATATCCAGTGAGATCAGTTTATGGTCTGATCTTACCAGTGAGGGATACACTTCTGGTCTGGAGCATAGAGTCCCCGTGTTGGTGATGATCAGGTCCAGTATGTTTTCCCCTCTTGTGGGAGTGGTAACAAGTTGTTCCATAGCATTTGAGTTTATGAATTCTAGGAACCTTTGGGTAAGGGTATTGGAGCTAGAGTAATGCTCCCAATCTATGTTTGGGTAGTTGAAGTCGCCCAATATAATGGTGTTCGGAGAGACCTTCATATTTTCCAGTGTTCTCAGGAAGGCTGAGTGGGGTTCCTGGGTTTGGGAGGGTGGTCTGTAGCAGGCTATAAACTGGAAGGCAGTTTTACCCACTGTTAGTTGCACATGGATAGTCTCTGATGCTTCGTGCTTTGCCACCAACCTGGAGGTGTGGGTGTCTTTGATGAATATCGATACTCCCCCTCCTTTTGTGGTTCGGTCCAAGTTTTGGGGCCGAAAAGCATGGTATGAGGTATAACCTGGTAGTGCTGGGGTGCTCTCGGGAGTCCTGAACCAGGTTTCTGTTACTGCACAGATATCAATGTTCTCCATGCTAAGGAGAGTTTCGAGTGCATGCATCTTGAGGTTTAGACTTCTAGTGTTGAGTAGCATTACTCTTAGTTTCTTATCCCTTGTGATACCTATGGAGGTGGGTTTGCTTTTGAGCCTTGCCTAAAAAAGGCATTATGGGGGTAGCAAGAGCCTTTGCCAATATCCAAAAGCCCAGGGGTGACAGGTGCAAGCCGTCCCTAGCAAAGCATCGTGGCTTGTCATGCATATCATCCCAAGCTGACAGGCATTGGATCCCCTTTGAATGACACCAATACTTAAGCCAATTGTTGAAATTGATCATCTTGTCTTCATATTGTGGCATCATTCTTGGTGAGGGTAAGATGCTACTCAAGGTCAGGGTCATACCAGCCTGGGCTACATGCTCAGAGAGCTCCTCTATGTCTCTTTTCATGTAGTCCAGGGAGGTACGTCTCAGGTCATTCACACCAGCATGGACAATGACTGAGTCATATTTGTACTTGCCTTGGAGGGACCTGAGTGCTTGTGTTATGTGGCGGATCCTAGCGCCAGACAGGCTGCTCACCGTGACCTTCTCCTTGTTCAGCCTGGTGAGTGGGACGTCAGTGTGCCTGACGATAGAGTCACCTATTACAAGTGTATCAGGTGTGTTGTTTAGCCTTAAGGGCTGTGACTGTTCGGCACACTGGCTTTGTGAGATATGTGTTGCACGTGTTTTGTTTTGGGGTAGCGGTTGCTTGGGTGTCTGCTTTGGAGGTCTCTGCTGCTTAGGCAGATCTTTATTTAGAGCCTCCGAGTATGTTTTTGTGTGATTATGCATTTGGTTTGCTGTCGTGGTAGGTCTATGTGAGACTGGAATTGTAGTGAGTGTGGTTTCCTTCTCCTCCTGACTGGTTATGCCAGTACTGAGTTGAGAGAGCTTAGCCTCCAGTTTGGCTATATGGTTGCATCTCTCACATGTGTTGGAATTTGTTGGGAGGAGGAGAGGGTTGTCTGTGTACATGAGGCAGTTGTAACATTGCCTCAAGATTCCCATATTCACCAGCTGGACCAGAGAGGAGACTGACAACTGACCTTTGGACATGCTAGAATAATATTGGGAATTCCTTTATAATTGAAAACAAGGGCCAATGGGGAGCGAGTGTGTAGTGCTTTTAATTTTTAGTGCTGACTTATAATTGCTTTAGTGAGCAAGTGCCAGGTAACAAGTGCAATGTGTTACAGGTAACTTAAATGCAAAAACGACAAACAGTAACTTTCTTTCAAGCGAAGCAAGGAAATAAGTACAGTAAGCAATGCAGATATCACTAGGGATCCACAGAAGCGCTGAGAAGCCGCGTTTTAGGTGGAATTAGCATTCCAGGGAAATAACAAGCATACAAACAAAGCTAGATTCAGCAGGCCTGGATCTAGTCTATGCTACAGCAAACAAGGTGTACAAATTTCAGTAAGATACAGTTCAAATATTCAAGCACTATAAACTTTTAACCAGAAATTCCCAGCTCAGAAGGGCAGAGTCCAGCCTCTCCTCCCACAAGAGTGCAGACCACAAACCTTCTTAATGTAAAATAACTGGCCTGAAGCCCAAGTGCTTAAACCAGAGCTAATACACTTTAAGAATAACAGACACTGAGCTCTCAATTAGCAGTTCCCAACTTAGAAGGATGAAAGCTACCTGTCCTGCCACCACAGTGCATGCCACAAACCTTCCTAATGTAGAACAACTGGTCTGAAGCCCAAGTGCTTAATCCAAAAGACTTAGAATGATAGCTACACTTTAACCAAGTTACTACCAAGCAGTAATAAATACAACTGAATACTTTAAATAATGCCTGGATTAGTGCTCAAGTTATACAAATAAAGCTAGATTCAGCAGGCCTGGATCTAATCTATGCTACAGCAAACAAGGTATACCAATTTCAGTAAGAAGAAATTCAGATATGCATGCACTATAAGCCTTCAACCAGAAATTCCCAGCTCAGAAGGTCAGAGTCCAGCCTCTCCTCCCACAAGAGTGCAGACCACGAAACCCTCTTATTGTAAAATAACTGGCCTGAAAGCCCAAGTGCTTAAACCAGAATTAATATACTTTCAGAATAACAGACACTGAGCCCTCAATCAGCAGTTCCCAACTTAGAAGGATGTAAGCTACCTGTTCTGCCACTACAGTGCAGACCACAAACCCTCTCAATGTAAAACAACTGGTCTGAAGCCCAAGTGTTTAAACTAAAAGGCTTAGAATGAGTTACACCAAGCAGTAATAAATACAACTGAGAACGTTTAAGATGACGCAAAAGCAAAATAAAGTAGGAAGAAACACAAGTACAGTAAAAGCAGAAGAAATTTTTTTTTTTTTTTTTTTTTTTTTTTTTTAGAGAAGTAGCAAAAGCAGTAGTAAATACAATTCTCATACAGTGCAAGCTGGCACACTTTAATATGTATGAACAAAATGGACCAGCACGTAGAAGATTGCTCTAGCATAAATTTATTAACAAGCCATTAGTTCCAAATGTAATGGTCGTAAACCATTACCAAAGCAAACCGGTTTCGGCTTAAACAAGCCTTTATCAATGCTCAAAACTGAAAAATGTCTCCGCCATTTTTGACTCAATTTATAATCCAGCTCTTAAAGGGACATGCATATGAACCACCAAATCATAGATCTGCAGTTACAAATGGAAAAATTAAAGACAATATATCATGTGTATATACATACTGCTCTATGTAGGAAATATATGAGTCTATAAATTAAATCCTTCTATTATATTGCTCATATATCTCCTTGATAAATCAGAATAGAATTATCCAAAATATGTATGCATATTAATAAAATAAAGAAAGACTATATTATGCATACATATTAATAATATATACTAAGATATAAATATCAATATATCCATTGAAAAAATACAATATATCCATTGAAAAAATACAATGTTATGATCTTGCATTATCTAATCATTACTGTTCTGATACGTTTAATCCAGGTCTAAACAGGCCACCCAGTTTAATAATCCACATGTTTTCCATATAGTTAAGTTTCCTGTGCCATCCTGCTTTGAAATTTCTATGTAATACTATCTTATCTATAATGACAAATTTAAATGTGGCAGATGGGTGTTCAATAGTGTGTTTGAACAGTGCATTAGTTATACGTTTATTCCTAATAGCACTCATGTGCTCACCTATTCTGAATTTAACTGGCCTGGATGTCTGTCCAATATAAAAAGCAAAACAAGTGCACGTTGCTAAATAAACAACTCAGTCTGAACTGCAATTAGCAAAAATTCTGATGTTAAAAACTTGAGAAGTGTTCTTACTTGTAAACTCAATTGTTTTTAATAAATGTTGACAAGCAGAACAATGGCCACATGGAAAACAGCCCGTTAGTATGTCCCCAAATAAAGTGGTTTGTTGTGGAATAGTAGGAATGTATCTCTTGTAATGAGTGAGGTATGAGTTAATGTTCCATTCCCTGCGATAGGAGAATGAACATTGGTCAGATAAAATCTTATTCAAAATGTCATGTGATAATAAAATACCCCAATGCTGATTAATGATGTCTGTAAACCGGTCGCTATTTGTCCCATAGGTAGTTACTAACCTCAAAGGTTGATTAGATTGTTGCTCAGGATGTGCCCTATCCCGTGATTTGTATTCCAAGAATTCTGTACGTGTTAACCTATTGGTTTCATCCATGGTTGTAGAAAGGTTATGTGCATTATAACCACTATTAATAAATCGTCTGGACAAATCAAGACTGAGGTTGGAATATTCTTGTTCAGAAGAGCAGATCCGTCTGATCCTCATAAATTGAGATTTCGGAATATTGCGGATGATGTGGCGTGGGTGGGAACTCTGAGCATGTAGTAATGTATTGTATTCTGGAAATTTTCGATGAACTGAAGTAGCTAAAATGTTATCTGAAAGTCTGGTGACCATTACATCCAGAAACACAATATTTTCCTGCTCTATGTTAGCAGTAAATTCGATACCAAAAGAGTTGTTATTCAAATAAGATACAAACTCAGATAACTCATCCCTGTCACCACGCCACACCATCCAACAATCATCTAGATACCTGCACCAGATATCTAGATGTTGTATGTGTATATTGTGCTGAACATCATATATGAATGTAGCCTCATAGTAACCCATAAAAAAGATCTGCATATATGGGTGCAAACGAGGCCCCCATTACCGTTCACTTGATTTGCCAATAGGCCTTTCCTTGGTAATAAAAGATGTTTTTACGTAACACAATTTCTGTTAATTTAATCAGAAAATTGTTGAAACCTGTGGAATATAAATTGGATTTGTATAGCCAATATGAAACTGCAAGAATTCTTAAATCATGGGGAATACTAGTATATAAGGATGCCACATCCAATGTACAGAGCCACCAATTAGATTCCAGTTAAGAATCTTTAATAATGTTGAGAAATTCAGTGGTGTCTTTGATACGTGATCTGATTTGTGTCAATAATGGTTTTAGATAATGTGTAAGGAAGGCGGACAATGGCTCCATTAAAGACCCTCTGCCTGACACAATCGGTCTTCCAGGGGGGTGAAGTGGATCTTTATGTATTTTAGGTAGCAAATATAAATATTGTGGGGTTGGTTCCTCCACCTTAAGTTGTTTGGCTACCTGCTCACTTATAATGCCCTGTTCAACTGCCAGATCTAAAAAGGAGTCAACTTCCTCCTTAAAAGTTGAAGTAGGGTCCATACTCATTTCCATGTAAAAACTGGAATCTGATAATTAACGCAAAGCTTCCTCTGTATATGTTGTATAATCCATAACCACAATGGCACCCCCTTTATCAGCCATAGTAATGACTATGTCATGATTATCCTTGAGTTCCAATAAAGCTTTTCTTTCAGCTACAGTAAGATTATTGGTTGTTGGCTCATACAAATTAGCAAAATGCAACTCCTTCTTTACACATTCTCTGAAAATCGATACCTGTTTATTCATAGGTGGAATAAAGGTGGATTTTCCAAATCTGAAATCAGATGATCTTTGAGTAGTTTCACAATCTGCAAAAAATACCTTGAGGTTAAGTAATCTGCAAAAATCATTTACATCCTGTAATAATTGATTTTCAGAGACCGGTGCACTTGGGACAAAATTCAACCCTTTATTTAGTAATCCTATGTGTACAGGAGAAAGATCAAAAGATGAAATGTTGAAAACATTATTAATTACTTCACCATTTGTTGCAGTAGACATTGTAAGGTTGGAGTTCCCAAACCTGGATCTGTGCTTTCTGCCCCCCCCCTCCTCCTACCGTTGAATCTAAAGGGGGTGGTTGTTTTCTTTTGGCAGCTGGGGACGCCTGGCGTGAGGAAACTTCACCATCAGTAGCAGAGGAAGTATCCTCTTCAGAAGTGGCATCAGATGTAACCTTCTGATGTCTTAAGATGGACCTGGGTCATTTTCTATTAGTATTATAAGTGTTCTTGTGAACATTAAATCTGACTGATTTGTGACTGACAAAAGGTTTGCCTTTCTCATAATCCATAAGGTCACGATTGAACTTATGGATTTTGCGTTTCATTAGTTGTTGTTCTAATATGGAAAGCTCTTTAGCAAGATCTGAAACATGTTGTGAATAAAAAATTCCTTATTAAATTGTTCAACCTCACCACACAAGGTTTGGATCTCTGTGAGTTGGTTTAGTATAATTCTATCGTAATATCTTAATAAACAGTCAGCAAAATGCATAGAGGATAAATGCTGGGCCTCTGCCCATTCTCTAGGTAATTCACTGTCTATATTGGCCACTAGGGGTTGTAAACGAACCCTCAACCCCCTTGGTGTGATGTCTTTGGTCTTGTAGGCCTTGAAAAGTTTCAAGTGCCAAACGTTTGAACGTAAAGTTTTCATATGTCTGTTGAGTTTAGAAAACATGATGCCACATTTTTGTTGGCCATCTTGTATATTGTTAATGAAATTAGGTCCTGTATTGTTGTTTAAGCCAAACGCTTCTAAATTATCTTTATCGGCCGAAAGCCCCTCTAATATGCCACTTAAATCCATGGCTAAAAATAATCTAATAGTAAATAAGATTAAATATATTCAGATTCCTAGTATGATAACATAGGCCAATGGAACATCCACATATATCAAAATCAAAAATATCTATAATAAGTTATGTCAAAAAAGCTTGCAGCAATATATAGAAAATGTCCACCAGAAAATAACACAACCCAAAGACAATAATATAAACATTGGGCCAATGCCCAACCAAATTAGATTGTATTAATTGTTCTGTTTTTCTCTCTTACTATGAGTGGCCTTAATAACATCAGAAATATCAAGCCAAGAAATCTGCTGAAAATATATATTATTATACCCCCATGAACAATGAGTCCATGTAAAAATATTGCAACCTAAAAAGGTTGAAAATCAGAAAAACATGAAGATGAATAGTCGACCTTCATCTCAACTTTGTTGTAAATATTAATTCTTAAAGAAAGAGTATAATATTCATCCAACCTTGCCCAATACACACCATAATAAAAAGAAATAATAGTAGTTTATTGATTTATTCATCCAAATTGTAATTATTATGTTGAATGATCATGCAGACAACAACAAGGCCGACCTTCGTCTCTGCCATACATTCCAAAATCTGGAATGTTCTGTTACTTATTCCACTGTTATTAGCCACCGTAAGAGAATATTAATATTCACAGAAATATAGCATCATGTTGTTATAATAATAATAAAAGGCTGTTAATGAAATCATCATGATGGACATTCAAAAATGCTAGACTGAGACCAATCCAAAATACTATATTGATATGATCTGTGGAGATCTCACAAGCCCAGTCACCAAAACTATATGTTGAGACATCTAAACTTAATATGAATTAAAGTATAACAGGACCTAGTTCCATAACAATCAAAGTTTATCTTAAAGTGATGAACCTATCCACATAAGAAAAAACTTTCATAGTGACCCATTCAATAATTATTGTTAGAAAAATGTATATAAAACATACATTTATACATTTGGCTGTGGAAACATGTGCTTCTATGTTATCATGAAAATGCACTGAATAATATACAAGCCCATACAAATGTGTGTTCAGAACCAAATGATATGGTATAATCACATGCTAATAAACATAAAAAATGATAAACCAAGCTTAGCCAAAAAATATATATTTCTTTTGTTCAAAAGACATCAACTGTCCTTGGCTTGTTGTTGTAAAGCGACTGTCCATGTAGAATAAATCCAAATCTAATGTACTTATCACAGTTCCCAAGACCTTCCAAGCTGTCCTTCACGTTGTCACCCGTCGTTGTAAATTTTTATAGTTCGGAAAGCCAAAATGCCTGAATTCAAATAAAAGTTCCTTCGGCCACACCCAAAATATGTAAAAGTCCCACAACCAGAAGCCGTGTTCTAATAAATAAAACTACTAAGTTGTTAACCAAAAAGGCCCATGTAGAAATAATGCCTTGGTCCAGCACAAGTAACAAAAAACCATACATAGGCCCCAATAGTTGCAGGATAAACCTAAATATAATCTGACTGCCACAGTTTAAATAATAGTTCCTTCGTATAGTTCCCCGTCATTGTGAATTATATATGTTTACTCTCAAAAACCATGTAAAGCACAGTACCTGTTGTCAAGATTGTAATCCACAGCCACAATCACTAAAGTTATAAATGTCCCGCAAACCTAGTGAAAAACGAACCTGAAACCGATGCACATAGTTCCAAACATTGGGTCGATATAGCAGTCACAACTGGTACAATCATACCAAACATGATAAATCTGGAAACATGAAGATGGTGAGCTGTAATGCCAAAACCCGTACGTTGGACTAAACACTTGTATAAATCAGCACCATAAACCTTAAAGCGATGAAAAGGTAAAAAAGGGAATGGTGTTCCAAATGTAATGTCCAAAAATCCAACTGCAGAACAATTATGTAGACAAAAATGCGAAGCCCAAACTTGAAAAACCACCGAAGAGAATTAACCGCAATCCAGGCGTCCCCAGCGTGAAATGAAAGTAGAAATGTTCAGTCAAAGGTTCACGCACGCAGGACAACGTGCACGGTCCCGAAAAAACAACTGTATGAACAAAATGGACCAGCACATTTCAAAGCAGGATGGCAGAGGAAACTTAACTATATGGAAAACATGTGGATTATTAAACTGGGTGGCCTGTTTAGACCTGGATTAAACGTATCAGAACAGTAATGATTAGATAATGCAAGATCATAACATTGTATTTTTTCAATGGATATATTGTATTTTTTCAATGGATATATTGATATTTATATCTTAGTATATATTATTAATATGTATGCATAATATAGTCTTTCTTTATTTTATTAATATGCATACATATTTTGGATAATTCTATTCTGATTTATCAAGGAAATATATGAGCAATATAATAGAAGGATTTAATTTATAGACTCATATATTTCCTACATAGAGCAGTATGTATATACACATGATATATTGTCTTTAATTTTTCCATTTGTAACTGCAGATCTATGATTTGGTGGTTCATATGCATGTCCCTTTAAGAGCTGGATTATAAATTGAGTCAAAAATGGCGGAGACATTTTTCAGTTTTGAGCATTGATAAAGGCTTGTTTAAGCCGAAACCGGTTTGCTTTGGTAATAGTTTATGACCATTACATTTGGAACTAATGGCTTGTTAATAAATTTATGCTGGAGCAATCTTCTACGTGCTGGTCCATTTTGTTCATACAGTTGTTTTTTCAGGACCGTGCACATTGTCCTGCGTGCGTGAACCTTTGACTGAACATTTACACTTGAATATGTAGCAATATTAGTCCACACACAGTTTGAAAAAATGTAATTAAATTAAAAAGGACTAAAAGTAAGTGCAGAAAGGGTTTATTAGGTAGAATGCGGTAAAGAGATGTCCTGGGGGAGTGTCTTAGATCAAATCTACAGTGGGGCGGGCACTGCAAAAGCCACCAAATTTAAACTACAACCAAGAATAGGGAAAGGGGCTGGGGGAACAGTTTCAACACAGATGTAAGGAATGTGCAAATTATAAAAAAATATATATACTGTTTTCTATAGATTTGCAGAGCAGTAAGACACAGATATCAAGCAGACAATTTAGCTCTATAATACAGAATAACACAGAAAATATACTCAGCTCTATAAACTTGAAGATATTTCTGTAAGGCTGTCTCTCAAACTAAGGTTCCAGTTTGAATACAGGTTGTTAATTAAAAGGAGACACAACACTAGCTAAATTATATCAGCTGAAAGACAAGGCAGGAAATGAGGGGGTGGGGACAGTTTCAACACAGATGTAAGGAATGTGCAAATTATAAAAACATATATATACTGTTTTCTATAGATTTGCAGAGCAGTAAGACACAGATATCAAGCAGACAATTTAGCTCTATAATACAGAATAACACAGAAAATATACTCAGCTCTATAAACTTGAAGATAGTTCTGTAAGGCTGTCTCTCAAACTAAGGTTCCAGTTTAAATACAGGTTGTTAATTAAAAGGAGACACAGCACTAGCTAAATTATATCAGCTGAAAGACAAGGCAGGAAATGAGGGGGGGGGGACAGTTTCAACACAGATGTAAGGAATGTGCAAATTATAAAAAAATATATATACTGTTTTCTATATATGAAGAAAACACTGCAGAACTCACCACCAATGCTGGAACACACAAACTCTAGTTCATAGCCAGTTTTACTATCAACACAAATGACAATTTATTCCACCGCGGCTATCATTATCCTTACTCCCGATGCATTTCCCAATATAAACTATAGTCAGACTACCGTACTACTCCAGTGTTTTCTTCATATTGACTGCTTTATTTGACTGCCAGACTCTTCAGGGACCAAACGGAGATTCATACTGCGTTTTCTATATATATTATATATATATATATATATATATATATATATATATATATATATATATATATATATTATATATATATATATATTTATATAAACTGTTTCACCTAACATTTAATTGTTAAAATTAACTCTGCACCTATATACTGAATACTATTGCAGACCAATCAGTCTTTTAGAAGACCTCTTGGCTAGTACAAATAATGTGGTTTCCATTGAAGAAGTCAAATATCTGGGTGCCTGTCCAGATCAGTACCTATCAGTAGCCTCACACAGAGTTCACCATTAAAAAAAATCCCAGTAAGAGTAAATGATTACCCCTTCTCTCAAAGAAGGCACAAACACAATTTATAATTCACTATTTTTTGTAGCCTTGCAGTTTCTTTCTGAAGTACTATGACAAGCAGGATTGGGACACCAGACATCTGGTGAAGAGCCACCAAATATTTCTTACATGTACCTTTCTTTTAGTATGTACATTTATTTCCAACTGGAAACAAAGTGCCCAGTCATGTGGATTCCACTATTATATAGCAGCACTATTTGGAGGACCATTTTAGGAAGTATATCATTTATATATATATATATATATATATATATACATATATATATATATATATATATATATATATATATATATATATATATATATATATATATATATCATATATATATATATATATATATATATATATATATATATATATCATATATCATCAATAATTATATCTTTACAATACTATTCTCTTCCCTTTTAGACATCTACAACACGCCAATCCTCAACTAACAACCAAAGTAAAAAACATAATATTGTACTCTTTAACACAGAGAAAACTCCAGTCAGATATCCATCCCAGCCCAGGCCCAAATTGCAGTTCCCATTCAACTGATCAATTATCTTCTGCCTCCTGTTCTTCTACATCAATCCAAAACCTCACTGACACTAATACATCCACCTCATTACCTACTACTTGTAACTCTGATCTTCTTATAACAAATTTCAATCTCAGAAGCTTTCTTAACAAAATCCCTGAATTCCATGCTGCTTTGGTCATCTACTCTCCAGACATTGCAGTCATAACTGAAACCTGGTTAAAGCCCCACATCGGGGATTTTGAAATAACAACAAATGGCTACAATATTAAAAGACAGGATAGGCTAAATAAACAGGGTGGGGTGTAGCAATTATGTGTAAAGACTCTCTTAATTTTCAAAAACTAAATTGTATCCCTCCAGACATCCCTACTGTGGAAATTCTAATCACTCACCTACATATTAATCCTCACAAAGCCATTAACACCATTGCCATCTACCTGCCACCAGATAACAACCTGTGTAACATTGAATCCCTCCTGTCCTGGTCATCTTTTTTTCTAACCCAAGAAACCATCATCCTAGGTGATTGCAACCTTAACTGGTTCTCCTGCTCCTCCGACTCTCTCACCAACTTCATAAACTTATACAACTTCACCCAAACTATTAACTATCCCACCAGCACTGACAAATTCTCTAATAAAAAATCACTACTTGAATGGATATTAATCAACAAGCCTAGACTAGGGTACCAGGCAGGCTGTCTACCAGTCACTCTAAGTGATTATGCCCCTACATTTCTAATCAGGAGAGAACATATCCAAACATGTATCCCTTTCAAATTCATCCATAGCAAAAATAACTGCTTCCCTGACACTTTCAGTATACTACTACATCACTGTGATTGGTCCCCATTAAAAAGTCTGCAACTAGACCTAGCTGTAGAATACTTTAACAACAAATTCTTTCAAATATTAAATAACCTTGCCCCCTTCAGGAAAATTTGCCAAAAATCCAAATGGTTCCCTTGGCTATCTAATGAAAGTAAACAACTAATGAAGCAAAGGGATAGAGCCTGTTCACTTTACCATAAAACCAGAAACACAAGTGATTTCACCCTTTATCAGCATGTTAGAAATCAAGCTAAGAAAAAAGTCATCAGTGATAAAAAACATACTTTCTTACCTGCCAACAAAATTGCCAGCACAACCCACAAAAGTTCTGGCATAACCAACCAATTCCTTAATGCTGGTAAAACCTCCATCCCTGTTCCCTTCACTAGTAATACCACTGAGCCCCTAGCCTCACACTTCAACTCTAATTTCATCTACTCTATCACTGCTCTCTTAAACAACAAACTAACCCATCCTCTCATTGTCCCCTCCCCCAACCTCTAATGACACTAACTCTTTCTCTTTTAAATCCATTCAAACTTCCTACATAAAAAACTGTTATGTAAACTAAAATCCTGCTGTCTGACTGCTGACCAGCTTCCAAATGAGTACCTAAATCTTGCTGCTCCTTCCATTGTCTACCCCATATTCATAGTAATAAATCACTCTCTCTCTGAACAGTATATGTCCAGCCTATGGAAAATTTCTCATATCATACCACTAAATCAAGGCAGCCCATCAAGAGATATTAAAAACTACCGTCCCATTGCCATCCTCTCTCCCAGTGCCAAAATCCTACAGAAATGTATTCACCAGCAACTTATGCATCACCTCATTATTAACAAACTACTGTCCAGCTCTCAGCATGGTTTCAGACCTAAACATAGTACAAACACAGCCCTCATAACCTTTACAGATACCATTCACCACCTCAAAAATGAAGTACAGCTAGTCTCAGCTATTTTCCTAGACATGTCAAAAGCTTTTGACACTGTATCCCACCATACTCAACAAACTTGCCACTTATAATCTCACTACCTCAACCCTAACATAGTTTCATAGTTATTTATCTAACTGCCAACAGGCTACTAAATGGGGCAAAGAACCTGTCTCCTCTATTACCAGTCACCACAGGGGTACCCAAGGCTCCATACTTAGGACCCTCCTCTTTGTCATATTTACCAATAATCTCAATACTGCCACCCAACATGCCACCACCATCCAGTATACTGATGATTCTTTTCTTATCTGCTCAGCCCACTCCTTACAAGAACTGCAAAATAAAATGCAAAAATCTTCCAGGGACACTGAAAATTACCTCACCAATCATCAACTCATTCTCAGCCCAAATAAGACCATGCTCATATTTTTCTCTGACAAATCATCTAAACTCAGCACAACACCCCTCTCCATACACTCCTCCAGTGGGACAATAATCAAACCCACAATCAAATCAAGCTCCTTGGAATTACAATCAAAAAAGTTCACACCAAACTTGGTGCTCTCTATAGGGTTAAGCCTTACCTTACACAACAAGCTATATTTGCCACACCAAGATCTCACTTGCTATCCACCCTCCTCTACTACTCTCGTATTGTTACAAACCTTTCCAAAGCTGACCTAAATAAACTAGAATCCTGCTATAATAAAACTGCTAAGTTTGTCGCCAATCAACCCCATAAAACACACCACTGCTCAGCTCTCTGACAACTCAACTGGCTGGAGCTTCCCATCCTGTTAATGCTAAAGCAACTTTCAGTTGCCCATAAAATCATTTACATGCCGCAGGATTCCCACTCCTCATTTCTTGATACACTGGGAAATATTAGGATACAACCTAACACCCTAATAATGGGTGATTTCAACTACCCCACCATTAAGTGGGAAAACTAGTCATGTACCAACTCTTGTACTCAACATTTTCTGGAATTCATAAATTCCAGTGCCTTGGATCAACTTATCCACACCCCCACCAGGGGCAGCAATATCCTAGACCTGGTCATTACCAACATGGGCAATGGGTGTTCCACACCAGAAGTCAATTCCTCGTTGGTCAGATCCAACCACAAGCAAATCACCCTAGACATCCACATTCCATCCCCACCCCCCATTAGGGAAACCACAGTAAAACATTTTTCCATAGCCAACTTCACACTTCTTAAGACAGAAGTGGCAAACTTCAAGACACCCATGCTAACAGACAATAGAGATATGACTGCTGAATCCTATACAATTGCACTTTATAAGCACTTACACGAGTGCATGGATCGTGCAATCCTTAACAGAACCAAGATGCTATCCTTCAAAAAAAGGAAGCCAATCTGGTGGTCCCCTGCTATAAACAAACTCTACAACAGAAGAAAGAAACTGTTGCAAAAGAGTAAAATCCCATGACTGGAGGAACTCCGTGGTCAGCCTCAGTAAGAAGCTGAGATCCCTCATAAAATCCTCCAAAGCTAGTTATGAAAACAAAATTGCCACTGATTCTAAAGACAACCACAAAGCATTCTATAGCTATGTCAAGAATCTCAATGGCAACACTCTCAGATCTGCTCTGAGTTACAGCACAATGGCACTAAATGTACAGAACCAACTGATATTGCCAACATCCTGGCAGATGGGTTCAGTGCTAACTTTACCCCTCTCTCATCCCCGAAAGGGCCCATCTCTATACCAGAAGAATGCAAAGTACCTGTAATCATGGCTGCACAGGTAAAAAACACACTCTCCAAAGCTAGGTTGGGAGGGTGGCCTAATGGTTAAGGTGTTTGCCTTACAAACACAAGGTGCAGGGTTTGAGTCTCACAAGGGATAATTGGCTAGGTTTAAAAATGTCTCGCAAGGGCAGTTAGCTTAGTACTAACTGTTAAATAAAAACAAAGATAACAACACAGGAGGCTCAGATGCAAAAGTTTACTAGTGTACACCAGGAGGCAAAAAACGTACAAGTACAGAATTTTGTCTGACATGATGCAGGAAGTACACAATTTTATATAGGTTTAACATTCAAGCTGTGCCCACCTTACTGACGTGGTTAGTCACAGGGCAACTACATCACTATGGTTTACAATATTCTATTCATAAGAAAAGCTGATGTTATACATTTTAAAAGTTTTTCCCATGGGAATAATACAGCCTTGCAAAGCACCTGGTCAGTTATAATGTCTTTCTGTAAATGTTACTCCTTCAAGGTTCAGACCTGCTCGAATATAATAGTTGGTTCAGTCTTGTAATACACTTCTTTGTTCTTCTTGCAACATTACCTCAGCAGCTGTGTCTTATCTTGGTAACATTCACAAGGCCAATTGTCCCAGAGGAAGGAAGAAGATTTTCAATGCTTTATACATTTAATTTCCTGACCCAGCAGATAATCATTAGTGAAAAACATAAGCTTGCTGAGCTGGCTACTGCCAGGGTCAGAGTTCAAATACACTGCAGCTCCAAAGCTTCAAGCAATTTCATGTAAAATCATTCATATTGCCATATTGTTAATAGAATAAAATGCATTATATACTTTTTGCTTTTTAACTAACACTTTATATGTGTTCAAATACATATTTTTCTAACATTTTCCTCCCTTTTAATACTTTTTATTCTATTCTGAAATATAAACAATGTTATATCGTCCCCTAGCCTTCTCCTTTAAGGACTTTCAACTAGGCAAGTCATCTAGTTTATACTTCGGAAAGATTTTCATCTGAAATTAATTGTTCCAATTCAATGTCTTGGTACAAAGTTTCAGTTACAGATATATCAATAAAATCTTTGATTAATCTTTTCATGCAGGGGATCCCACAACAGACACATGCTCCTAATAGGAGCAGACCAACACAAATAGCAATCAAGATGTTCATTAGGATAGAACCCCACCCATCAAACAGACTCTGGAAAAAGTTCGTCAGTGGGTTTGGGCCTGGTTCAGTCATGGCCGATACCTGTTGTATTACCTCTAGGTGGTCATTAATTTCATGTCGATTGTCTGGTATAAACACACAGCATTCTTCTTTGATAAGCGCGCACGTACCACCTCTCGCCGCTAGGGTGAAGTCAAGAGCCATTCGATTTTGTAGCACAACAGTTCTCATCGCATTCAGTTCATCAGTCACTAGTTCGAGAGCAGAAAAAGTTGCGTTACTCATTACTTCGAGAAGTTTCGACAGCTTTCTCAACTACCAGATCAATTTGACTGCTCCATATGCTGGAAGTATTCCAGCCCAGGATATAACACTGTCACTCAAGTCCATATGAGTCAATTTTTCTTTATCTTTTATGGAATGATGGTCTTTTCAACCAGCTTCGATTTTTCCCACTGGGTTCACAGGTTTTCCGATTAGACCTTCAGGTTTCTGGGCTACATCTCTCACATTTCGTATCTTACCTAGAGGTAATTCTGCAGTATGCCTTATGGCCGGAACCAGATAACCCAAAAAACAACTGCCAGACCAATTCTCAGGTAGCCATTTGTATGCCTTTTTCCCACAAACAAAATAACAGTTTTCTACTTTAGTACTGATGCGGGTTAATTCTGAATGAAACATTTTCTTGTCTATAACAGACAGTTGTTTATGTAAAACAGGGTTTCTCTGCACATCACTTAATGTTGTTTTCATTAAACTCAAATATGAATCATAATTTGTGTTACAAACAGTGCCTTTATCTTTAGCTTTAATATAGCATTTGTAAGATATGGTTATATTACAGTTACTTCAACCCACTTGAAGTGTATCATTTTTGTAAAAACATACAATTCCCTTCTGTGTAATAGGCAAATGCAATGCAATTTTGTCCTGTGATCTTACAGATCCTGTATCAAAAAGTAAATTCTCCCAAGTCTCATTTATCCCCAAGGGGACAGCGGACATTAACAGTCCTCCATATGCTGTTGGTATAGCAGTACAGACCCAGCAATTTGAAATGTTCATAGTCTCTACATATACACGCTTCATAGCTAGGTATGTGTTAAAGTTTGGATGCCAGTCTATAGACAGTTCATCACGTCTCTCCACTTTCACTTGTGTGGTTACATGTAGGAAAAACCACAACAAAAGGAAGGTCATCACAATCATAGTCAATAAATGCATAGTCAACAAGATGATTAAACAACATTGTTGGGGTTGATCTGTATTTTTACTTGTTTTGCTCTTGGCCATCCTGCCTTTGTTGTGTATCAGTCACAAAATGTTTATCAAGTTGAAAATTCTTTACCGGTTTACAGTGCGTCAGATGGACCCAGGACGACCTCTCAGCAACTTTGACTGCAGTAGGTGTCGCCAGCAGTACCTGGTACGGTCCTTCCCACTTTGGACTCGCCCAATTCTTCCTCTTCGTAACCTTCAACCACACCCAGAACCCCAGAGTCAGCACTGCTTCCAACGGTCTGGTCTGTCTTTTATCTGAAAAAGAGTTCAACTGTAAAACAGTTTTATTTGTTAACAGTTTCTTCATATAACTAGCTAATGAGCTGTCAGCCTCTAGTTCTGCAGGCATGAGAGCTTTCCACTGTGGCACATAATATGCCCTTCCAAATATCACTTCAAAGGGGGTCAAACCCTTTACGTTTGGAACTGTTCTCATGTTCAGCAGTGCCAAAGGCAAACAGCAAATCCAGTTCTTCTGTGTTTCGCTCACTAACTTTCTCAACTTGTTTTTTAGGATTCCATTGTACCTTTCCACCAGTCCTGCAGACTGTGGGTGGTAAGCACAATGATTCTTCAAGGAGATCCCAAAGAATCTCCCAAGCTGGTGAATCGTCCGATTAACAAAATGTGTCCCATTGTCACTATAGATTCTTTCCGGTATGCCAAATCTAGGAATTATTTCTTTTATTAGGGCTTTTGCCACTGTTGCTGCATCCGGATTTTTAGTTGGAAAAGCTTCTACCCATTTAGAAAACATATCTATAATTACTAAACAGTATTTTTTCCCCTTCACATTTATTCAATTCTATGAAATCCATACAAATAGTATGGAACGGATATGGTGGTATAGGAAAACTCCCTTGCTTGGGTTTGAATGCCCCTTGTGCATGATGTTTGTTACAAACATGACATGCTGCACAAAATTTTTGTGTATAGTTTGTGAATCCATATGTTTGGAATATTCGATTTACTAACTGTACCATCCCCCCTGTTGAGACATGGCACTGCCCATGGCTCAACAAAGCTGCATATCTAAATAAATTAGACGGCAATATTGTTTTTTTCTCTTTGGAGACATACAGTCCATTTTTGAGGATTGCACCTCGTTTCTCCCATTTCTGTTTCTCTGCTTTTGTAGTTAATGTCTGCATTGTTTTTAACATTTCTAGATCTAAAATCTGAGGGCTGTAATTCCTTGGTTAAAAGTAAAGTTTCTGAGTCTGAGGCTGCTTGCTTTGCAGCTGCATCAGCTTTTGCATTTCCTTTTGAAATTCTATCCTGTTGTTTTGTATGAGCTAAACATTTACAAATAGCTACTTTAGTAGGTAACTGAATGGAATCTAATAAGTTCAAAATAAGTTGCGCATGATTAATCGGTTTGCCATTAGATGTTATCATTCCCCTATTTTTCCATTGTTGTGCGAAAACATGCACTGTAGAGAAAGCATACTGACTGTCAGTATATATGTTCACACATTTATCTTTCGCTAGAGTGCAAGCCCGTGTTAAGGCTATCAGTTCTGCTGCTTGAGCAGATAGGTTATGCTGTAAGGGTTGGGCTTCTAAGATCTCTGTATCTGTGACTACTGCATATCCTACTAGATTTTTCCCTGTAGGACCCTTTCTGCATGAGCCATCCACATAAAATGTCACCTCGACATCATCCAAGGGCATATCAGTGAGGTCTTGTCTGGGCAAAGTTATTTGCTCAATTTCCTGCAGGCAACTGTGCGGTGTGCCAGCCACAGTAGTCAGAAGTAATGTTGATGGGTTTAATGTTGTACAACGTTCAATTACCATATGAGGTTGGCTCAGCAGTATGGTCATACATGAAAGATGTCTAGCAGGAGATAGATATGCTATTTTTTCTTGCAGTAAAATTATCGCGACTGCATGAGGCAGTCTCAATGTGAGAGGGTGGAATAATACCACTGAGGCTGAAGCCTGTACTGCCATTGCAGCTGTGACTACTGCTTGCACACAGTGAGGCAACGATTGTGCCACTGGGTCTAACTGTGATGAATAGTAAGCTATGGGGCGTTGCTTATCCCCATGCTGTTGCGTCAGAACTGACGTCATGTATCCCTGTTTACAATCTATGGTCTGAAAAAATCTTTTGTGGTAATTTGGAAGTCCTAAAACTAATGAAGAAGCTATCAATTGTTTTAGTCTGCAGAAAGCTGTTTCTGCTTCAGGTGTCCATTGTAATACATCTTGTGCTGCCATTGGTGTTTTATATATTAAATCAGCCAGTGGAGCAGATTCTAAAGCATAGTTTGATATCCAGCTTTGACAAAAATTAGTCGTACCCAAGAAGGACATCATTTCCTTCTTGGTTGCTGGTTTAGGTGCCTGTAAAATTGCTGTTTTTCTGTCTTCATCTAATATTCTACCTTCATTGGATATTACATATCCTAGGTATCTAACCTGTTTTCTCCAAAGTTGTAACTTACTTTTGTTTACTTTGTGTCCCTGTGCTGCTAAAAATTTCAATAATGCTATCGTATCCTCCCTGCATTGATGCTGGGTGGGGGCTGCTAGCAAAATGTCATCTACATAAAGTAGAATTTGACTACCTCCTGGTGGGGTAAACCCTGTCAGGTTGCTAGCCATTTCTTGTGCAAATATTGTTGGACTCCCGCAATATCCCTGTGGTAGCCGGGTATAGGTATACCTTTTACCCTGAAATGTAAATGCAAACCAATACTGGCTATCAGGATGTATATGTATTGAAAAGAAAGCATTGCTTATATCTACCACAGTGAAATATTTTTGTTGCGGCTTTAAATCGTTCAATAAGGTGTGTGGGTCTGGCACCGTAGGTGCTCTAGGTATTATTGCATTGTTTACAGCTTGTAAATCCTGTACCATCCGCCATTCCCCGTTTGCTTTTTTAACAGCAAATAGAGGGGTATTACATGGTGAATCAAGAGATTCTACCAGTACTCCTTCCTTGAGTAATGCTGCTATTATAGGCTTGATTCCTTGCTCTGCATCTTTCCTCAAGGGGTATTGTCTTTTCTGTGGTCTAAATGCTGATTTTGGTGTAATAGTTACTGGTCCTGCTGTTTGAATAAGTCCTACATTTGATTTGCCTGTTGACCAAAGAATCTTTGGTATGTCACACAAGGCTTTTTCTTCTTCTTCTAATAAGAATGCTAATCAGCTGTCTTCACTAGTTTGTAAGTGTACAGCCAATTCAATTTCTGTTTTTGTATTCCCTGCTCTGATAATTCTAAATCAGTTTGTTTTTCCCATCTTGTTACTTTTTCTCCTAAATCTGCCCATTTCATATTCTTGTTTTTTTGTCAAGCTGACATGTGGTAGTCGATTAGATTTATACAGTGTCATGAATTCCTGAGGTAATGAACAGCTTACCATACTGTTTCCCTCAGTATCCCAATACAAGGTTCGCAATACTAATCTGTTAGCAGGATTTTTGAATAATTCTTGCTCATATTCTTTATCAGGTCCTGGCATGCTACAGTAGTATAGAGTACAATCAAGGGTGCCCACAGGCAGGTGCAAGGGGGTGCACTTGCACCCCCCTGGAATGGGCTGGCCGGGAAATTAATTTTCTTGTAATTGCACGAAATGGAATGGGCTGGCCGGGAAATTAATTTTCTTGTAATTGCACAAAATATACTTTTTTAAGAGTAAAAATAAAAAACTCGTACTGAAACACGACCAGGTTATAACACTTTATTATTGGTAAGCGCTTTCACAGGTACACTCGACTCACCTACTTCCTCAGACCATACAATAGAACAGTTGCCGTAAAACTTTAAAACTTCATTTAAAATGTGCACACTAGTATCAGTTAAAATCCTTACAATGTCATCAATTAAATTATAACAAAAACTCATACAGATAGATTCCACTCTTAAAGGCACGTAAATAAACTTGTGCTATTCACAATCAAATGTTTGCAAATGAACTCATAAACCTTACATTACAATTTACAAACCCTCACTTTAAAAATAATATTGTTGGATTCCTTAATAGCCCTCTCAGCATCACATCAATCAATTTTCGACCAGATTTAATAAATCATACAACATATACTTAATAAACTTCATTAAACATGAACTACTGCATTTGTTCTTAACTATGATTGTATTGAGTGTTCTTCTTTAAGAAGAACGGTCCCATGGGTTGCTGGTCTGGTCACATCACGTGTGTGCGTGCAGATGTCCTATTCTTCTTGTCCTGTCCGCCCGCGCTATTTGAAATTGCTTCTTGTGTCAAGTAATGCGCGCTATTTGAAATTGATGTTTACAGGTAGGGAATTCGCTATTTGAAATGGCTGTGTACAGACATTAAGTAAGGGAATTCGGTATTTGAAATTGCTGTGTACTGGATATATATTTTAATGTAATCATTCAACCAGCACAGTTTTTGGAGGTGGAGGGAATGAAAGTGCCTAGAGGTTATCTTTAATGGCTCACTCACTTCAGACAAATCAAAGATACTGCAGCATACCTTGAAATGTCATATATACTTTGTCCACTGGTTGTGATCACTGGACTACAGCCAGGTCTTTTTATTTTGTGGCTTTAAACCTTTGGAAGTTAAAATTTTCACCCATATATTTCAACTCTATTACTTTGATTTTACACTTGTTTAACTTGTGGTTATACTGTCTTATCAGAGTCAGTAGTTGAATTAGTGCCATGTCTTAGAGTATGTCTAAAGACATGCTTCTGGAGCATTTCTCCCCGGGCCTCCGCTGAAAACAGGATCTGTGGAACCTAGTCGGACTTTCCCGGTCAACAAATGTTAAATAAATAAATTAAATAAAAAAAAAAAAATGTCTTGTTCTTCCCTGATCTACTCTAAACTTATATATCATCAGTGATATCATATGTGCTTCGGGTGCTGATAAAATAGCATGTGGAAGTCTGAGGAATCTGACTCTTCTTGAAGGTGTATTAAATGCATGTAGCTTGGAGCTTTCCTCATTTAGTTTGAGTTTTCAAAATCCATGATTATTGTCAAGTTTAGATACATAGTTTGTATTTAATATGCCAGTGACAATTCTGTTGGTATGAAGTGAATGATGCTCCTTCTGTGTAGCTTTACTTAGGGTCTGTGGATCTGTTCCAAGGTTTTTAGCAATAATCATATAATTCATCCAGTCATTAAACTTAGTCTTTTTATTCATAACCATGCTGTCCTTTCTGTGTGGTTCATTTCCAAGTTAAGCTCTCAGATTCACTGAAACTTTTTTTGGAGTGTCCTTGATTGGCCGTATGGCAGGGTGTATCTGAACATGATGCTGTCCTGGCATCATTATAATAAAGTGCATCATCACTGTTTTCATGCACAATGTAAATTGATTTAACCATAGCTAGTCAGATAACCCAATATCAAAGGTGATTCTCTTCAAACTATCTTGAACCAAGTCTTATATATTTCTTATTCTTACAGTTACAAGTTAGCATTTTCTGGCTTGGTGTGTACAACCTGATGGTCTAAATATGCAGGTAGCTTGCACACGAATAGTTTCAGATTCTTTTATTTTATTGCCACGTGTGTTAGAGGAGACATCACATTTGCCATACTCCATGATCTAAATGCAATAATTTAATTATTTACCTTTTTAAAATCTTTATGAAATTCTCACTTTTTAACAGTGATATAGGTAGGTACACATACATTCATTTTTGTATTTTGCATATGAATAATACATTGACATGCTGAACAAGGATATGTTGGGACATTTATATATTTCCTCATCCATGAGGTGCAGGGGTCAATTTGTGGTTAACAATCCATTTGTTCAAATTACATTTGAATGGAGTAACAGCAGTACTTTGCTTTATGTAGAATGAAATATGGTCCCATAGAAGCAGTATTTTCTTTGATGCATACCTATCCTGCCAATATGTTCTTTTTATTTTGTAAAACAGATTGGAATATCTTGAGTAGATGTTTATGATATCATTGGCCTTAATTAATGTGCAATAGATCTGACAGAATAGGGACTGTTGAAGATTTATATGCAAAGCAGAGGTCACCTCTCAGTAGTCTGTAGGATGTTGAGAAAAGAGTCAAGGCTTTGAGACAATTTGCATAGTTTTTATGATTTAGGCATGTTACTTTTGTGGCACAAAGAATCTATGTCAGGTTGCTAGGCAAAGACAGAAACATAAAGAAGATAGTCATCAGACACCCTTCATAAGGGATGCCAGCAACAACCTAGAAACATTTTCACATGTAGTATTGGATTACTCATATCCATAATCAAGAGCTTCCAGATTCTCAATCTTTTTGTTATCTTTTGCTTCACTTTTTCCTGTGAATCCTTAGCTTCCATAATAGAATCTTTTGAATCCATACACATAAATGCTTCATTATATGTCCCTTTAGGTATGGGTATTACTGAATCAGTTCATATATAGGTTATATCTTAAAAACACTTGACACTGTCTCAAAACACAACACACAAATGATGCCATTTTATAGATTTATCAAGAACAACATAGCAGCAAATAAACTGACTTTTCTTGATTACCATACAATACAAATTGAGAGTCCCTTATTTTCTCTACCAATGACTCTAAATTTAAAGCAAAGTAACAAAGTGGAAAGAAGACAACCCTGCTTGGTTCTCCTGTTCATAGGTGTTTACTAGGCTAATGACCACAAGGGCCTTTTTAAGCCTAGCCATGCATCTCAAATCTTTGATAAGTTCTGATACCCTTATTGCTTATGCTGTAGGGAATTCACTATTTGCAATTGCTGTGTACAGACATTAAGTAAGTGAATTCACTATTTGAACTTGCTGTGTACAGACATGACTCTCTAGTAATAAGAGGGGGTAGGAGTGTGTGTAAGGGGGACATCATACCTCACAATTATCCATATTTTTGCCTCATATTTTCAGTTTGTTTCTCATACAATTTATTTTTTTTCTGGCAAATCATTGAGGACTGAATTCAGAAAATAATGGCAGATATTTGAGTTTTAGACTTCATATCCTCAGAAAATGCATACTAATGCAAACCTTGTTCTAGCCACTTTCTAAGGAGGTAGGGATATTTTGTGTGTGTGTGTGTGTCTGTGTGTGTATGTGTGTGTGTGTGTGTGTGTGTGTGTCATACCATTCAACTGTACAGATTTTCACAGAATGTCCAGATTTTGCTTTATATTTTTGTTCTGTTCAAATTCTGTTTTTTATTTTTTTTTAGAAATCACTGGGATGAGCTAAGGAATGAAGTTACTAAATAAATGTGTCCCTAGTTTTGGGCTTTGCCCCCAACATTGTAACAGTCTTTGTCCTGATTTCTTGTGTGAAGAGATTGAGAGGTGTGTGTGTGTGTGTGTGTGTGTGTGTGTGTGTGTGTGTGTGTGTGTGTGTGTGTGTGTGTGTGTGTGTGTGTAAGAGGGAGGCAGGAGTATATGGGGGGGTTCATACCTCACAATTATCCAGATTTTTGCCTCATATTTTCAGATTGTTTCTCATAAAATTGTGTTATTTCTGGCAAATCACTAAAGACTGAAGTTGAGTTTTAGACTTCATATCCTCAGAAAATGCATACTAATGCAAACAATATTGTTTTATCCACTTTCTAAGGAGGTCGGGGGATGTATGTGTGTGTCATACCTCTCAACTGTACAGATTTTCACAGAGGCTGAGGTATGTGTGTTTGAGAGAGAGTGAAATGCCCTATTTAGAGTTAGCAGGTGGAATTTATTTTCAAGGAATTGTGAGCTTCAAGGGAAGAGAAGTTTACTGCTGCTCATGTTAAGTCTGCTTAAAATGTGCAACTGTTTTGTTTAGCAAATTGTATCACTGTTGTGGTGTAGAATTTCAAAACAGTCATAGTAGCACAGCAGGGGGCATACTTGCATCTTGATGTAGAGGGCTGTAGGTTCTACTCCCACCACATGTAGATTTGTATTTTAAGTGGGTGGAGTGCTGCAGTCCTGAGTATGTCCTCCTTTGAATGAGATGCCTAGTAACTATGAACCTGTTTCCCCTTGCCACTTATTCCTATTGCAATATACAAGCTTAGCATTTTGTTTAAATGTAACATAGACATTTATTGTTTAAGGGCAGTAGGCAATGAATTTGTAGATGAAACACTGAAATATAAAGCTGTTTTCTAGCAACAACCTTTCCATTAGTTTCAGATCTCTTTAATGTGAAATTATTCAGATGACTTTTACTTCTGCAGAGATTGTGCATATTGACTGGTATTGGTAGATTGTAATGATAGACATTTAAGTGGCCTTTTATGGTTGAAATGTTCTGAATTGGTCAATTTGTCATTATTGGTTCATATGTTTTGTTTCATTGCTTACTGAAAAAAAATGTTCAAAACTATAAAACACACTCTAAGTTGTGCTGTATTAACAAGGGATCTAATTCAATTATTATATATTGTAATTAATACAATCAGGAAGGTGAATCAAAGCAGTTATGCATGGTTCTGAAATGTGTTCAAGTGGCCTATGATTTGAAAACAGTCCAAAGGCAAACTTAACCTGCCACTGGCCAGAAGCATTTTCTTTGAATGTGGGTTTCAATGCTGTTTCAGTGCATGGGAGTTTCACAAGTAGAGATGTTTTAATGCTAAGTCTGTTTTCATTGTAAGACTATTGCTTTGTTTAAGTTTAGCAAATGTCTGTCAGTGTTTGTGCTATAAAATAGGAGGTTACTAGGCTATTGGCCCTGAGTCCCTAAAATTTGAAATAAAAGTTGTAAATTAAAAGCAAGTATCTGTAATTATTGTAGAAGTAATGCATAAAACAGTATGCATACAGAGTTTTGAACAGTGTTTATGGCAACTGGGGAGAAATAGTCAAGTAATGGGATACTGGAATGGATGTGTGTGTGTGTGTGTGTGTGTGTGTGTGTGTGTGTGTGTGTGTGTGTGTGTGTGTGTGTGTGTGTTTTGGGGGGGGTGTTGAAGGGGGTGGGGTTGGGGGCAGTGCTTTGAAGGGGTGGGGTTGGGGCGATGCTCCGGGTTTGCACCCCCCTGCAAAAAATCCTGCGGGCTCCCTTGAGTACAATGTAACAAATGCTGTTGGTCAGTGTCAAGGGAGGGGGCCTTACTGATGGCTACATTCATCAGTTCCTCGGTTACTGCCCCTGGACCAGTCGTAACTAGGTCCTGGCTGTACCAATAAAAAGTTTCACCCTCCGGTCGCACCACGAAAGTATCCATTTGTCTTTGTGCCTCCATACCCTGCATAGTGGGAACTATGCCAAATATCTGCATAAGATCTCTTCCCAGTAAGTTTACTGGACATTTTGCAGAAACTACAATTTTACTTTTCTGAGTCATACCTGAAACAGGGTCAGTTATTGCAGAGTGGCTCCCTATATAGCTGTCCATTTGCTGCTTTCACTAATATATAATCAGGTGATTCGGAATATTCTGGTAACTTTGAGGGGTGAATCAAAGTCCGTGATGCTCCTGAGTCACACAGGAATTTAACTTCCCTTCCTTCCACCAGAAGTGTAACTTCCGGTTTTGTGTCTGCCAGATAGAGCTCCAAGCTCAGTAATGCCAAATCTAAAATTTCACTTTCTTCATCCTCTACATCTGCTTGCACTTCTTCTGTTCCTTCTACTACATTTACATTTGTCCTTTGTTTGTTTGCCTTGCCTGATGATTTTTGACTTTCATCACTATCATATAGTCAGTCCTCATCACCCTTTCTTTCTGTAGTCACCTTTTTATTTAGCCTGCAATCCTTTGCTAAATGTCCTTTCTTTCCGCACTTAAAGCACTCACCTTTCTTTTTTCTCTCTTCAAAATCCTCTGACCGTTTGTCAGATTGTCTGTTTCCCTGGGCATTTTTCTTACCCTTTTTACCTGATTGTACTACAAAGACCTCAGCTCCATCTTCTGCTGTGAAGACCTGTGTCTTCTTCTTCTTTTTACTATTAAAGTGTCTTTCAGCATGTCTAGCATACTCAAGTAAGGCTTGTAGCCTACTTGTTCGATGATCTATCATATGCTTTGTAATAAAGCTACTGATAGGTGCAATGCAACCTTTCAAAAATGCATTTTTCAGTTGCTGTTCATACGAGGTATCATGTGTTTGATTTTCAGGAATAGCCATACCACTATGGTTATTGAAACATTCCAATGATCTACCATAGTACCCATCTACAGTTTCATTCTCTTGTTGTATGCATTGGTTAATGCAAGTCCAATCTGCTCTAGGTTTCCATTTTTCAGAAATTCGGTCTGTAAGACCTTTCACTCTGTTGTCTAGTTCTGCGTCACTATGTGGGAGTGGTTTAAGCTCTTCATTACGAGGATTCCAGGTGCCACAAATCATGTGCCAGTCTGGACCCACAATTTGTCTAACTACCTTTTCTACTTCTTCCCCATTCAAGTGGTAACTTAGTCTCATACCTTGTAAATCTTGTAAAAACTTTGTGTAATTAACTTTTGGATGAGGGATTCCCTCTGTAGCTTTCCGAATATCTTCCGGTGTCCATGGTCTGTATACTAGAAGAGTTGGGTCCTGCCCTTCCTGTCCTGCCTGAGGATTTGGTACCTCGATTAGTGGACAGATTTCTTCCTCACTCTCTTCTAGTGTGTTTCTCCCTATTTGATATAAGTCTGTGTCCCCAAGTGTTTTATGTGTCCGGGACCTAGACTCAATAGGATCTCTAACAAATGGTTTTAGTGCTCTTGTAACTTCAGGATAATGTGGAGGTGGACCAGCTTGTCCTCCTGCTTCATATCCTGAAAAAGGCATCGGAGGGGGCGGGGGAGGAGGAGCCGTCGCTATTACTGTATTATTATCCTCTTTATCTAAAAATAACATCTTAGCATTTTTAGTTTTTTTGTTCCGTTCGGTTTACTTCCTCAATCCACCTATGTGCCTGAGGAATGCCTAATCGCTGTTGTTTTTTTGCCTGACCTTCTGCGTCAGATTTAAGTTGTTTTAAAAGTTTAACTAATGAAATTTTATCTAATTTACCATCAAATCCGTATTTATTAACCCATTTTGTATAATACCTTACATTATCAGCCCGTTGTAATTGCATATATTTTTCGTCTTCAGTTAGGGGTGGATCTCGCGATGTTTTAGTGCACTGATTTCCCATTCTAAAAGAAAATGTTACGTAACCCTTTTCCCCACGTGGTATTTCAATTCCTTACACAGTTTATCTAGAATGACTGCCTACCTTATTCTGTTTCCCTGATCTCTGACAAAATATACAGTAATTTCCTTTTGTCCCTGATCTGTATAACAAATCTTCTGACAATAGTATTTACTGTAACCTAGTCCCTGATCTAAAACAGAAAAAAAAGGCAAATATCTTCCTACCTGAGCCTCCTGAGTCGACCAGTTCGAGACTGCTCTTCGGCCGCAGATCAGAAAGTGGCCAGCCTCTCAAAACGACAATTCAGTGGGAGGTCTTTGTATTTCAAGAAGAACCATTTCGGTAGCTTCTCCTGCGCAGTGTTCGACCACCGGTACACTCTGATCTGTAGCTGTCTGAGGGCTTCCGTTTCTCGAAGGACCAAACTGTTAAATAAAAAACAATGATAACAACACAGGAGGCTCAGATGCAAAAATTTACTAGTGTACACCAGGAGGCAAAAAACCATACAAGTACAGAGTTTTGTCTGACATGATGCAGGAAGTACACAATTTTATATAGGTTTACATTCAAGCTGTGCCCACCTTACTGACGTGGTTAGTCACAGGGCACCTACATCACTATGGTCTACAATATTCTATTCATAAGAAAAGCTGATGTTATACATTTTAAAAAGTTTTCCCATGGGAATAATACAGCCTTGCAAAGCACCTGGTCAGTTATAACGTCTTTCTGTAAATGTTACTCCTTCAAGGTTTCAGGCCTGCTTGAATACAATAGTTGGTTCAATCTTGTAATACACTTCTTTGTTCTTCTTGCAACATTACTTCAGCAGCTGTGTCTTATCTTGGTAACATTCACAAGGCCAATTGCCCCAGAGGAAGGAAGAAGATTTTCAATGCTTTATACATTTAATTTCCTGACCCAGCAGATAATCATTAGTAAAAAACATAAGCTTGCTGAGCTGGCTACTGCCAGGGTCAGAGTTCAAATACACTGCAGCTACAAAGCTTCAAGCAATTACATGTAAAATCATTCTTATTGCCATATTGTAAATAGAATAAAATGCATTATATACTATTTGCTTTTTAGCTAACGCTTTATATGTGTTCAAATACATATTTTTCTAACACTAAGGAATACACAATACTTGCTCAATTTTCTTATAAAAATAAGACCAAGAATAAGATTGGCTAAAGTATTGGTGTCATTCAAAGGGGATCCAGTGTCTGTCAGCCTGGGATGACATGCTCGACAAGCCACGTTGCTTCGCTAGGGACGGCTTGCACCTGTCACCCTTAGGCTTTCGTATTACTGGCCAAGGCTCTTGCCACCCCCATAGTGCCTTTTTTAGGCAAGGCTCAAAGGACAAACCCACCTCCATAGACAACCCAAGGATAAAAAAACTAAAGGTAATGCTACTCAAAGCCAGAAGTCTAAACCTCAAGATGCACGCACTCGAGGCTCTCCTCAGTATGGAGAAAATCAATGTCTGTGCAGTAACAGAAACCTGGTTCAAGGCTCCTGAGAGCACCCCAGCACTACCAGGTTATAACTCATACCATGCGTTTCAGCCCCAAAACTCAGACTGAAGCACAAAAGGAGAGGGAGTATCTATATTCATCAAAGATACCTACACCTCCAGGTTAGTGGCACTGCACGAAGCATCGGAAACCATCCATGTGCAACTAACAGCGGGCAAAACTGCCTTTCCGTTTGTAGCCTGCTACAGAACACCCTCCCTATTACAGGAACCCCACTTGGCATTCCTGAGAGCACTGGAGAATATGAAGGTCTCTCCAAACACTATGTTATTGGGTGACTTCAACTACCCAAACATTGGCTGGGAAACTACTCAAGCGCAAACACCCTCGCCCAACAGTTCCTTGAATTTATAAACTCTAACACGATGGAACAACTGGTCACCACTCCCACAAGAGGAAAAAACATATTGGACCTGGTCATCACCAACATGGGGACTCTATGTTCCACACCAGAGGTAAACCCCTCATTGGTAAGATCAGACCATAAACAAATTTCCCTGAACATCCATATCCCCAAAGGAACAAATGCCTATCCCAACTGAATGTAACCTCTCTGACATCACAGATACACAGGTGAAAGCTGCCCTATCCAAAGCAAAAAACACAGCATCTATGGGACCGGACAGTGTCCCAGGCTGTGTCTTACATGAGCTCCAAGAAGAACTGAACCCTCACATTAAGTCACTGTTCAAACTTAGCCTTACTACAGGCTATGTACCCAAAGAATGGCGTACAGCTACAGTGGTCCCACTCCACAAAGGTGGTGCCACAATGGACCCCGGGAACTATCGCCCCATAAGCCTGACTAGTCTGGTCTGTAAAGCTATGGAGCGTATTATCATGGAACTCATAAACAAAGACATTGGGAGCCTCCAGACACTGTACCCTACCCAATTCGGCTTTGTTAAGGGAAGATCTTGCCTCTTAAACCTAGTTGATTTCTTTGACACAGTTACCAAAGCCATAAATGAGGGCAAGGTAGTCCACACAGCCTACATGGACCGCGCAAAAGCCTTCGACACAATACCCCACTCGGGCATCATAAATAAGCTTACCAGCTTAAATATCAACCCCTATATATACTGAAAATGGAAATATATCCAGTTGGACTAGCCCGGTCAACAAATGTAAAATAAATAAATAATAAATAAATATCACAAGATGGGTTGCAAACTGGCTCAGGGATAGAACCCACATGGTCAGAATCACAGGTGCCATGTCTAAATCCAAACCAGTTACAAGTGGCGTCCCACAGGGCTCAGTTCTGGGACCTCTCTTGTTCGGTATATACTTCTTTGAGGTTCAGGCTAACACAGGGGGATTATAGCTGACAAAGTTCGCAGATGACTGCAAACTGAGGGCCATAATCGACTCTCCAGCTGACACAAGCATCCGCCAAAAGGGTCTCACAGAGACGGATGCTTGGTGCCAGAGCCACGGCCTCAAGCTAAATGCTAAAAAGTGCATAGTCATCCCCTTTGGGAAAAACAAGGTGCCCACAAATTACCACATAGGTGGTAATCCATTAAGTACGGAAGAAGTAATTAGAGATTTGGGGACCAACGTAGATAGTAATCTCTCCTTTGATAATCACGTTGCCAAAGTGGTTAGAAAGACCTTCTATATAGCCCACCTTATCACGAAAGGGTTTGCATCTAGATCAAGAGAGGTCATTGTGCCCCTCTACTCATCACTCATCAGGCCCATAATTGAATACAATGCCCCTTTTGGGGTGTACCTTACCCGACACCTGCAGCAACTGGAGAGACCCCCAAAAGTACCTCACCAAATGGATCATGGGCTACAAACAGATGTCCTATGCAGCTCGACTAAAGAAACTCCAGCTCCACTCAGTTGCTTACTACCTACTCAGAGGCGATCTATGCCTGACGTACAAAGCCATGTCAAACCCAGAATTAATGAACATGCTCCACCTCAAAACATACAAGTCCCTTAGAACCCCACGCTCCAGGGACTAAACCTCAGCACAAAAATAAATAGGACATGCTGGAGGGACAGATTCATTTCCCAGAGGCTCCCCTGATTCTGGAATAGAATTCCAATTCATGTTAGACATAGCCCCTCGGTGACCCTCTTCAAGTGAAATCTGGACGCGTGGATGGGAAATCGCAAATTCACCCCTGAGATCTCTTCTGTGTCCCTGCCAGGCAGAGGCACAGTAAACTAATCTTAAAGGGTACCTTCTGTGACCTACTTTACAGAAGCACAGTAGGCTAATCTAATAGGGAGGCGGAAGCCAAATACACTCTGGCTAGGCTTAAAAATGCCCTAGGGCAGATAGCCTAGTATCTATCTATGAAACTATGAACCTATAAGACCAGAGGAGTACCAATTCTATGGAAAAAGACTTTCTTAAATCCCCAAATCATTTACAAACATGTAGATAATGATGGACTTATGGCCTTAGTTATACTTAAGTTTAATAATAGAATTTGGATCCTGGTTAATTTATGCTGGTTCCCGGGTATGGGGGTTGGACTAGCTAAGAAACACTTAGACTTTATTGCAACTAATTCTAAAGGTAATATTATGCTAGGAGGTGATTTCAATTGTATCATAGATATTACAGAAATTACCAACAGGAAATCTCCCAGACTATTGTCCTCAGCCAAACAGTTAAGAAATGGACAGAAATGTTTAAATTAAAAGATGCCTTTAATGCTTTGGGACCAAATTCTTTACTATTCTTACACCAGGACTATAGACATGGTACCCAAACTAGAATAGATAAAATTTATATCTCACAAGATCTTTATTCTAAAATCTTGAATTTTTCAATACAAGCTTGTCCCTTTTCAGATCATAATTCCCTGTTATTAACAATACAATTGGAATTCAGTCAATTAGTTATTACTTCAAGGATTCCTTCATATATCACAAAAATTACAGACTTTAAATCTTGGATAACTTCTGAACTTCAGCTTTTCTTAGAGATTAATTATAAACCTGAAGCAAACACAATTATGGTTTGGGAATCTCTTAAGGCCTATCTTTATGGTAAAACCATTAGCTGGTATAAAATAAAATTAAAGAATGGGACTCAGAGTTACAACAACTCCAAAATCAAATATTACCTCTTAAATCTAATAAAAACTTAATTGCTACAGATAAGAAGAAAATAGAAGAAGCAAATAAGAAATATAATGAAATATTATCCCATAAAACTAATTTAGCTATGGAAAAACTGAAATTAAATTCTTATGCTACCTCTCCTAAGCATCATCATAACCTATCTATGAAAGTTAAGATACAATAAAAAATTAAATAACATTGATAGTCCCCGGGATTCACGAAGCTTACGCCAGGCGTAGGAGTAGTGTTGGTAATCCAACACCAAATATGGCCGGCGAGCAATCCAGGTACAAGCTGTTTTCACTTGCACTACCTGTGTACACTACGCCAGCACAGCACCTGGCTCCTTTATGCTAATAACTCCATTTGCAGCAATGTAGCATGCAAATGAAGGTATTTAGTGATCCAGGAAGTGGTGCAGGTGTAGCATAAGCATGCAGAAATGTAAACCATAAAAAATGGTTTATATTACTGCAAACATAAAATCGGAGCCATGTCAGCCGGCCAAATCCATGCATTATAATGTTAATATATGCCAATGGCTAAATATATAGCCATTGGCATAAAAAAATATTTACAAAATGTAAAAATAAATAAAATGTTCTTTTTTTTTTTGCGCTACCACGAAGTTTAAGCATAGGGCAGCAGAGCGCAAATGGGATCGTAAGAAAAATAGAAAAAAATAATAAAGGTGCATTCTAACACAATTCTTGTTTTTCCCATAATAGTCAATGGCAGGCATGTTAAGCTACACCATGGTGCAATAGTTGCTAATGGGCAGCGTCAGTGTTATGCACGGTTTCTGGGAATTAGTAGGCAATCCTATGCAAATGAGAGGACCAATACTAAATCATAGATACCCCCCTGGTGTAAGGATGCACCTCACAGTGTAGTATTATAACACCGAGGTGTGACCATGTGATAAAGATCACATCAAGTGAGGGGTGCGTCACCTTTGCTGTAAGCACATTAGAGCATTGCTAACCCAGTTTGCTCATAGCTAAGCAAAGCTGAAGGAAAGGGGTGTGTTAAACTGGCTTTAGCTTTGCTTAGCTGAGAGCACACAAGGTAACCAAGTATGCATGTGAACGAGATTAAAACACGCTTAAACCCGGTAAATGGGTTTGTGCAGCATGCACCGGAGCTGAAACAGGAAGGATATAAGGAAAAAAATAAGGAAATGCTGCAGCAGGGAAATTGGAGTACAAATGACTAATTAACACCTAGGAACCTACAGTGAGCCATTGACAACAGCTAACAAGGCTGCTAGCAGCTACCTGCAGAACAGGAAAGGGGAGGGGCTGTACTGCAAAGAAAACAGGAAAGTGTCACAGCAGAACAAAGCAGAATTGCATTATATCAGCTACATAACATATTTTGCAACACATAACTGGGTAGGGAAAGTACAAAACAAGAAAGCTGGCAGGTGGATGCAAGTCTGATAATGGGAGGGGATCCAGGATTAAAAGGGAATTAAAGGGCAACAGATTAATCAAGACAGGCAAGCATAACTCCACACTACAGGCCCCACACTTGCAGTACTCACTGTAAAACCCATAATTAAGATACCTTGCAGCTGGAATTGATCATACACAGCCAATGATATCAGCAGCATATCCCTGTGTGAGTGTGCCTGTGTTGATGCTGGCACCTGTTCATGCAGACAGGCACGTGTATGTCATGTACCATATGTCTACCGTATCCCTGTTGCAGATGTCAATCACCATCACAAATGCGTTCTGAGTGCTCCACAGCAGGTACCCTATGTGGCGCATCCAATAACTGCATTGTACAGTGATAGCACTACATAGCTGTTGGGGCTTTGTTAACCTGTGCTGGTAGGTGTGTGACACAAACATGCTTCTGTTTTACTCACCCACCCCTCCCTGACATGTATTCATGTCTGTCTGCTTTCCCCACTCCCTCTCTGGTTGATGTGGAGACCCACACCTGCTATGCTTAGGCAGCAGCATGTGTATTTCAAATGTTGCTCATGATCAGCTGATGGCCTCTGCATGAAATTGCAGCCCTCCCCTAGCTGAGTGCATGTAGAACAGCTGTGGTAACATTCCCATAGCCAATTGACTGGAAACACACTACAATACCTAGGAACATCATGGTGGTGTTGGCCCATTTCACTCACTGTGAGCAAGAACCAGATCTGTTGTTTGGCAAACAGCATTTCAGACAGATTGGGGATTTGCCTCTAACAACATACACTGTGGAAAGATGCCAACAAACAGGAGGGGGATGTGCTTGACCTGACTACAGACTGTAAGTGCTGCCATACTGCATTTGGAGTAATGTTGGTTTAACAGTGTTTGTCTGGATAAGCCTGTTGTACATGTTGCAATACCTGCCATGTCAGTTCCATGTATATGAGGAATCCCCATCTGCAGGGTCATCTGCAGCCTGGGCAGTGTTGTGCCTTTGGTTTCATGTGTTAGCCACGGTGCATCTATCTGTGGAACGTAGAAGGTAGTGTAAGGATTGCAGTCTGTAGAAGGTGAAGGCCATAACAGTTACTGACTCCATATCCCTCATAGGATATATGTTGCATCAAACCTCATTACAATGGTAAATGTATGAGGTTATCACAGCAACATGTCTATACTGGCCCTGTGTATGTGCTGTCAGCCACACCTCTGTCAACCATTGTACAGGTGATGTGCATGAAGTGGTGCATATGTGCTTTACACCATAAATAGTGTCATCATCTCTGCTGACAAGTCAGTGATATATCAGACTGCTACACATGTCATGTACAGTAGGGGTCATATTCCATGACATAACCTGAACAATCTGTGGATGTTTGTACAGTACTGAGGTCTGTGTAGTGATGGTGAATGTCAGCAGTGTGTGTATCGCTAGTATGTACTTTAGCCTGTGTACAGACTGTGGTGAATGTAATTGTTCTAGCTCCCCTTACATGTGATGTTACATGCTGCCCCACTGTATGGTACTGTTTTGCCATACATGTTTGTATGGCCATACATACACATGTCCCATACCACAGACAGCTATCAGACCAAACTGTGTAGCAGCCCAGTATATGTAGGGCATTCTTTGAGTAGCACATATGAGGATGGTGTCGAACAGATAGTCCATATACTGTAATGTTATGCTAGCTTACCATGTGTGGCTGTGTTCACATTGGTTGTGGTTATGCACTGTCATGCAGGTGTATCATACCCTGTGCTGTGACATGGCTGTTGAGCCTGCTATATATGCAGGTACCTGTGCATTCCCCCACAGGAGATGTAGGCCAGTGTTGAGCCAGTCTGCATGTAGCCTGCACAGTGCATTGTGACATGCCTAGCATGAATATGAGAATTGATAAACTATACTTATGCAAAAGTAACTCAACAATAATTACTTTAGTTAGTAACTAGTAATAGCAATGCATTACTTTTTTAGAAAAGTAATAAGTAATAGTAATATATTACTTTCACTTAAAAGTAACTAGTAATAGTAACTTATTACTTTTATAAGTAACTAGTACAACACTGTGAATAAATATGTGTAACCTCAAATCCATCCTCAAGCCCTTTCCCCATTTTGCACATGGGGTCAGGGTGTCACTTTCACAGTGACAATCATCTCAAGCCAAGGTTTATACCGCTGCATGGCTAGCCCTGCTGGAGTAGTTCATTTGTGCCACTCGCTCACACACACACTCTCACCTACAGCCAGTCTACCTACTACATGTCTTAGGAATGTGGGAGAAAACTGGATCACCTAGAGGATACCCACATGACCACAGGAAGGACATGTAGACTCCACACAGATGGCACCCCAGCTGAGAATAAAACCAGATAACCTCTAGCTGTAAGGTGACAATGCTAACCTCTGCACCACTGTGGCACCTGTGACTGCATGTAACTGCAAATATGTATCTGTAATGTTATTATAATAATTCAGAAGAAAGCATGTGCATATCTGTACATAGAACCGTATACAAATATATGAAATGTTTAGGTGATTACATAATTTTCTGTATAAACAGAAATGTAAATATATATGTAAAGAAATACATATAAGTATCCATTTATATATGCCTGTAAATTGCAGATATACATCTGCAGGAGTACACTACCAAGTTTTTCATGTACATAAGTATGTGTTTGTACATAAAAAAAATTGCATTTCGACATAATTTTATTTATGGTATTATATTACCTTAGTTAATACTGAAGTACATGCAGGCAGTTTTTGTAATGAAGGATTTTCTTTGTGTAGGGCAGAATATATTTAATAGTATAGTAATTGTATAAAACAGTCATTTTTTCCACAATATTAACCACACATACACATACAAGTTGGCTGAATTTAGTCAAGCACCACACTATAGTCAGAGTGGACTTTGAGGGAGAGGAGTGCAAGTTGCAGTGTTAAGTGAATGACCAGCACATAGTTTAGTGAGAGCTATACATTGAAGTATCATTAGTATTAAAAAACAAGCACAATAATTGGACAGCATAATCAGTGTGCCCATTGTAAATCAAGCATATACAAATACAAAGAAGCCCAGCCTCTGTGCGGACAGTCTTTTTATGGGAATATGCCACAATGCCACTGAAAAGATATACTAGCAGGCTTTTTTTTTCCTACAGGAAAAAGCACATTAAAGTTCATGTGGAAAGGTGTGAAAAGAAATGTTGCAACTGCATTTCATTTTTGCTTTTGCCGAAAAATTATGTTGTTGCTGTGTTGTTATTTGTCTTATCTTTGTTTAAGAAGTTAATTTGAAGGAAAAATAAGATTTTAAAATTGTTATATGTGCTCAATGATGTCCACTGCCTTCTTGAGTAAATCTAGTGTAAGGCACAAATTCTTTTGAACAGAGATATCCCTTCGTCATTTATTGATGTCAGTCCTCAATGATTTGCAGGAAAAGTACATATTTTACAAAGGACAGCCCCAAAATATAAGACAAATACCTGCAGGTTATGCAAAAAAATCTAAACTATTGGGGAGGGGCAGAGAGAGAGAGACAGCAGCTTTCTGTGCAGCTATCCCCATATGCATGCAGAGTTTGCACAGTATATCAATCGGGTGCCCAAGACTAACAGGGAAGGGAGTGAAGATTGCAGTATCAAGTGAATAATCAAAACATAGTTTAGTGAGAATTATACAATAAAGGATCATTACTATTTAAAATAACCACTCTGGCTGGACACTAGAACCATTGTGCCCATTGTAAAGCAAAGCTTGACCCTTGTGATCAAATCATGCCAACCATGCTTTAGCCACACCCAGTCATGGGTAATTGCTAAAATGACCAGTTATATTACTACTGTATAAATTTTTAAACAATCCTCTTATATGTTTATGGTTATTAAGCAGAAAATTATCAAGGCACACATTATTGTCTGAAAGCATATGTATTGCATCCATCTGCAACAGCATTATGCTTTGTTTAATGAAGGGTGGACTGAAAGAAAGTGCAAACTTCCTTCAATTGCTGCATTTCTCTGTATGTGCATAGTTTCTGCTTCTGTCTGAAGAAAATTCACAGACTGCTATATGAAACTGCAACTTAAGTATGCAAACCATGATAGCATAAAATAGAAAGAACCTTGACTGAAAGTATATAGAAATATTTTAGACACCAACCCCTCACATAAACAGTTAAGCTGTGCAAACAAATACATTGTAACAATTTGAAGTAAGATGCAGTTATTTATAAATTGCATTGAAGTAAATATTGGCAAAGTATGATAATTCAGATGTTAATAAATATTTAAACAAACATATACTAAGCAACTGCAACAGTAACTGAAATGCCTTGCAGAGTATTAGTAGTCAAATCAGTAATGTTTGGAAAAAAGGGTAAAATAACAAGCAAACAGTAATGATTTTATGTCTTCTCTGTCTAGTGGAAGAGATCAGTTATAATCATGCTCAATAAAACAGCAGCATAAAAGAAGTGGTTCAAGCCACTGTTAGGTACGAACAAAGTAATAAATGCAGTATCCTGTCTTTAGCTGAATTTTTAATATCTCTCTCTCTCTCTCTCTCTCTATATATATATATATATATATATATATATATATATATATGTAAGTATTTATAAAGGTGGGGGGATGCAACTATTATCCTTCTTCACAAGAGCAGAAAATCAATGGATCCTGGGGACTACAGATCCATTAGTCTGACTAGTTTCATATGAAAAGGCATGGAGAGAATTATCATGGATATAATTAATAACAACATTAAGAAATTTTCAGACACTGGACCCAACCCTGTTGATTTAGTCAAGGGGAGGTCATGTCTACTAAACCTGGTAGACTTCTTTGAGAAGGTGTCCAAGGAAATGGACAAGGGAAAACTGTGCAAACTGCCTACCTTGACCTGCCTAAGGCATTTGATACAATGCCCCACTTAGTTATTAATAACAAACTCATGGAATTAGGCAAAAAACCCTATGTAATGCACTGGGCAGCCAAATGGATCACAGAAAAGACCCAGGAAGTTAGGACTGAGAAGACCACCTCAACTAAGAGACCTGTCACCAGCAGAGTCCCTAAGGGTTCCATGCTGGGTCTGCTCCTCTTTAGCATCTACTACTTGAAAATCAAGACCAATGTCAAGGACCTTTGGCTGACCAGGTTTGCAGATGATTTCAAACCAGAAGCAGTGATTACATCCTCTAAGACATCTACCAAGCAACAGCTTAAAAGTCAATGCCAAGAAATGTATAATAGTACCCTTTGGGATGTTGGCCACCCTGGATAACTACCTCATTGATAAAACACTCCTAAGAGTAGCCTCATTAGTTAGGGAGTGGGGAACACATGTAGGTAATACCCTGACTTTCAACCAACATATGTCTAATGCCATAAGAAAATAATTTTATGTCACTCAAGTTATATGTAAGGGCATGGAATCCAAGTCCAGGGAAGTATTCTTGCCACTTTATTTGGCCCTAATCTGACTATTCATTGAGAATAATGCCCCATTCAGTATGTACCTGATCAGGCACATGCAACAACTGGAACATTCCCAGAGGTTACTCACAAAAAGAATACAGAGCATAGACAAAATGTCTTATATAGATTATTTCAAAATTCTGTCCTTATACTCTTTTTCCTATAGACTGTTAAGAGATTATCTGTGCCTGATGTACAAGCATCCTTGGATCCCATTCTGATGAAGTTTTGCATGTCTGTAAAATGAGCAGCATCAGAACTGCCAAATCCAAGGACTTAAATGTTGCTTACAATTTAAATAGGATGTGTTGGGGGACACGTATTTGTCTCAAGGAATTCCAATTCTCTGGAATAGGCTTCCTATCCATGTGAAGAAAAGCGCTTTCCTAAATCAATGCAAAGTGTATTCTGGATCTATGGATGGGAAATTGGAAATTCTCCCCCAGTCTGACACCTATGTGACTGATCAACAGAGACAGTAGTTAAATCATGCCCTAGCAAACATATGTCATCTAAATATAACTTCTAAGGCACAATAACTCGTGGGAGACATTTGGATTGTGTGGCTAGGCTTGTAAAGGCCCCAATGTACATTAGCCTATGCAATGAAAAAGTGAATGGCACTTCATCTTAGGTCTGTAAATGTAAGGCTACAAATATTTTTAACACTGTATTTTGAAGTATATTCCATAGAACCACACCACACTTCTTAGAGGATACAATTTATGGATTCTTTAGTTTTGATAATTTTAGGAATTTCAGACAAAAATCTGTGTTTAGCCTCAACTGCAGCACTGGCACTTTCAAAATGAGTTTGCTAACTTTAGGCTAATGCATTTTTTCTAT
The DNA here is from genome assembly GCF_019279795.1 of Protopterus annectens. Lineage (NCBI taxonomy): Eukaryota > Metazoa > Chordata > Ceratodontiformes > Protopteridae > Protopterus > Protopterus annectens. The sequence goes on from NC_056732.1 coordinate 1,062,975,460, forward strand.
ATGGTGGCATCCATACGTATAGCTTTACAAGTAAGGAAGACTGGAGTAATGTCTAACACATAGTCATACAAGTCCTTACTTGTAGCTAGCATTTTAAGTGCATCACATAATGTGTAAAAATCTTTTCCCTTTTCTCTGTCTGGTTACCAAGCATATAATTCTAGACATCATAAAAATGATGTTACAGACAAGAAACCAAAAAAACATTCTGATGACGAATTTAAGGCCTTTGGTTCCCAGATGAAATACTTGCTTGAACCTTAACGTTTTCTCATTGAGAGAATAAATTAAATATTACACTTGCAAACTTCAGTTGCTTAATATACTGCATATTGAGGTGTTATGATCTATTACAGCCCTGACAGCTTTCTTGAGATGAAATATGCATTACTATGCTGTATATCTTAATTATGATACTATAAAAATTAATGTTTGTGTTTTCTCCATCTATATGACACTGCAAATGTGCTAGTACAGGAATTTCCTTATGAGTACTTTTATGTATTTACCGGAATTACTTATCACCTAGTACATATTGACATTACAATGTGGCCTTTCTGGCACATAACTGTGTCTCTTTGAAGATTTTCAATTTGAAGAAAATAAACAGCTGAAGTGTTTACTATGAGATTATTTCCGCTTTGAGCAAAGTTTGCTTTATTTACTGTAGCTTAATGATGGCAGTTTTATAAATGCCTCAATTCATTCTGAATGACAGAAACACAATGCTTTAGTGTATTTTGGTGAATACTGACATTACAACAGATAAAAGGTAATACAAAGAGGTACGGTACCAAAGAAACAGTTGTAGATTGCAGTCCTGAAATCAATATTATTATCGCATCAATGAAGGTCATGTTATAAAATTGGATGTGGGAGGCTGGAACTCAGCAAAATGAAATAATCAACTACACTGTATGGGAGACTCATTAAAAACTCATTACTAAGAACAGTATAATAACATATTAATTAGACAATTCAGGCATTTTAGGATAGCTGGGTCTGTATTCTGCCCATCTTTTAATTGTTTAGTACATCACAATAATGCTGTGAATTCACCATATATCCATTGAAAAATCTGTCTCACACACACACACACACACACACACACACACACACACACACACACACACACACACGCGCGTGTGTGTATGTGGATATATATATATATATATATATATATATATATATATATATATATATCTTTGCTAACTGATTAATGCTGCTCCATTGTTTTGTACTGCTGGGGACAGATGAATATTCTATGGCATTTTGTCATTGCAGTACTGGCCTGGGTTATAAGCAAAAAAAAAAAACCCTGTACCAACTCACTTACCTGGTTAGCATACCAAAGAAATAAACTATAATGCTGAAAATGAGACAATAATACATGATAGGGTATGCACTGTCCATATTTGACTGCATGCGTGGACACATCAGTTATCACCCTGAATGGTACCAGTATTCACACCATAGGTGTCTGGCAGAATGAACACAATTTGCACCTTGATGTCCTAATGTACGCACTCTTTTTAAATGTGAAAATCCTTCAAAATATCACTATGTTTGTGTGTGTGTGTGTGTGTGTGTGTGTGTGTGTGTGTGTGTGTGTGTGTGTGTGTGTATATGTGTCTGTGTTTGTGTCTTTTGCAAGCTGCCAAATTGCACATCAGAATATCCATGCTAGAGTCAGCTAGTTTAGTCTATCAAAATTGACAGCGCAGTGGTGCAGTGGTTGCATTGTCACCTCGCAGCAAGAGGTTCTCCAGTTTGATTATCAGCTGGGGTGCCTTCTGTGTGGAGTCTGCATGTTGTTCATGTGGGTTTCCTCCCACGTTACAAAGGCATGCATCTGACGCATTTCTCCCTGGGTCTCCACTGAAAATTGGCTTCGTTCCAAGTCTGACTTTCCTGGATTACAAATGTTAAATAAGTAAAAATAAAATACATTTCTGTGGACAGTTTATATTTCTTCATTAACTTCATAACCTAGTTTTCACCCTGCTTTTTCAGATAAAATACAGACTATTAATTCATGTATGCATTCCTTATCTGACCATTTTTCCTGCTTCTTTACCTTGCTTTGAAGGCAGGATGTTTATTAGTATGATTGGTAGAGAGCTGAATTCAAAAGCTGATTAGTTTTACTGGTAGGCTGTTTCTTTCAAAATATTCATCTAACAACAAAGTTTAGTTATATTGCCTAGGCCACCATTTTCAAGTATGACAGCTGGAAAGAAATCTATCTGACAAAACTGATCAGGAAATGCTTATGACTAATGATAATAACTGTAAGGATACTCAGACACCATACTAAATCCTAGCAAATATATGTATGAATAATTTTGATTGAACTATAATTACTTTGCATTTAATATGTTGATTTCCATATTGTATCCTAGATATTATTTATATTTCACATGTCGTGTTTTCAGTTATTATAAGGTCATGCTTTTTAGTATATTAGCACTTTATGGCAGGGAAAAAGCTCAGTAATATCTATGACTTGTGATAACAAAACAAACAAGTTATGAGTTTCAGTATTACCCTATTACTATGGTAGGTATTTACAGCTATCTCTATCTTAATTTTGTCTTTGAGTCATTCGCTTTTAAGACCTGTTATCCATAGTAAGTTTTATATAAATAATGTTTTTTACTACTTTTTGTCATTTTAACAAATACCAGTTAATTATTATTGATTTTAGTCAGTTATTTAAACATCTGCTATTCCAAATGTTTAGGAGTTAATTAAGGACAAATATGTCTTACGGAATATTTCTAAAAAATTATGTTAACATCTTTTGGGACGGATACACACTCACTATGTGCGAACGCCCAATTCTCGTGAAGTTTTTATTTAGTGGGAGTTTATCATGATAAGATTTAATCAGAGGGCAAGTAAATACAAATGCTAAATGATTCGTTGATTTGTTCTGACATTTTGAAGTTTTTATTAGAACTAATGCAGATAACATGCTTAGGTATTTTGGGTAATCATTTAGATTGTTAATAAAGCTAATGTTTCCTTAATCTATTAAGTACTAAATTCAGATTATATATATCCTAATATGTCTCTTGCTTCCTTAGTGAATAATTACTGTATAAATGTTTAATGTTTCCAATAACAGTGTATGTAACTCATCTCTAAAGCCTAAGTGGAATTAATATCTGATTAGTTATTTATCACTACTATTTTTCTCTTAGTTTATAAAATATTCTCCATTTTTTACTTTGTTTTCATGGGCTCGAACCAACAAAGGTTGATGGTTGGGATAGGTAATCTAGCAGATTTAGTTTTGTTTGCTAAACTAGGAATGTATCTCATTCCATGTATAGGGTGTATTAAAGTTTATATCAGAGTGAAATATGTTAATTTTTTGTTATGTAACTGTTTTTCTAGTTTTGAAATGCCTGACACAATTGTTTTACTTTTATCTTTCATGGGGAAAGTTATTTGGATTGAGATAAATAGAAATACAACAATTTATATTCTATTGTCTATTCAGGAAGAGTATTATGTATACATGATTCTATTAATACAAATTCCTTTATTATTTCTTATCTTTAAAGAATTCTGATATGGATTTAACTTTGATATCCTTAAATATTAATGGCTTAAACAACCCATATAAGAGAGCCAACCTACTAAGGTATCTTAAACTAAACACGGCTCAAGTAGTATTTCTCCAAGAGACACACTTTAAAATAAATGACACATTTATGTGGGACCCTAAGGAATACACAATACTTGCTCAATCTTCTTATAAAAATAAGACCAGAGGAGTACCAATTCTATGGAAAAAGACTTTCTTAAATCCCCAAATCATTTACAAACATGTAGATAATGATGGACTCATGGCCTTAGTTATACTTAAGTTTAATGATAGAATTTGGACCCTGGTTAATTTATACTGGTTCCCGGGTATGGGGGTTGGACTAGCTAAGAAACACTTAGACTTTATTGAAACTAATTCTAAAGGTAATATTATGCTAGGAGGTGATTTCAATTTTATCATAGATATTACAGAAATTACCAACAGGAAATCTCCTAGACTATTGTCCTCAGCCAAACAGTTAAAAAATGGACAGAAATGTTTAAATTAAAAGATACCTTTAATGCTTTGGGACCAAATTCTTTACTATTCTTACACCAGGACTATAGACATGGTACCCAAACTAGAATAGATAAAATTTATATCTCACAAGATCTTTATTCTAAAATCTTGAATTTTTCAATACAAGCTTGTCCCTTTTCAGATCATAATTCCCTGTTATTAACAATACAATTGGAATTCAATCAATTAGTTATTACTTCAAGGATTCCTTCATATATCACAAAAATTACAGACTTTAAATCTTGGATAACTTCTGAACTTCAGCTTTTCTTGGAGATTAATTATAAACCTGAAGCAAACACAATTATGGTTTGGGAATCTCTTAAGGCCTATCTATATGGCAAAACCATTAGCTGGTACAAAAATAAAATTAAAGAATGGGACTCAGAGTTACAGCAACTCCAAAATCAAATATTACCTCTTAAATCTAATGAAAACTTAATTGCTACATATAAGAAGAAAATAGAAGAAGCAAATAAGAATACAATGAAATATTATCCCATAAAACGAATTTAACTATGGAAAAACTGAAATTAAATTCTTATGCTACCTCTCCTAAGCATCATCATAACCTATCTATGAAAGTTAAGATACAATAAAAAATTAAATAACATTGATAGTCCCCGGGATTCATGAAGCTTACGCCAGGCGTAGGAGTAGTGTTGGTAATCCAACAACAAATATGGCCGGCGAGCAATCCAGGTACAAGCTGTTTTCACTTGCACTACCTGCGTACACTACGCCAGCACAGCACCTGGCTCCTGTATGCTAATAACTCCATTTGCAGCAGTGTAGCATGCAAATGAAGGTATTTAGCGATCCAGGAAGTGGTGCAGGTGTAGCGTAAGCATTCAGAAATGTAAACCATAAAAAATGGTTTATATTACTGCAAACATAAAATCGGAGCCATGTCAGCCGGCCAAACCCATGCATTATAATGTTAACATATGCCAATTTCTAAATATATAGCCATTGGCATAAAAAATATGTACAAAATGTAAAAATAAATAAAATGTTCTTTATTTTTGCGCTAACATGAAGTTTAAGCGTAGGGCAGCGGAGTGCAAATGGGATCGTAAGAAAAATAGAAAAAAAAATAAAGGTGCATTCTAACACAATTCATGTTTTCCCCATAATAGTCAATGGCAGGCATGTTAAGCTACACCATGGTGCAAGGGTTGCTAATGGGCTGTGTCAGTGTTATGCACGGTTTCTGGGAATTAGTAGGCAATCCTATGCAAATGAGAGGACCAATACTAAATCATAGATACCCCCCTGGTGTAAGGATGCACCTCACAGTGTAGTGTTATAACACCGAGGTGTGACCATGTGATAAAGATCACATCAAGTGAGGGGTGTGTCACCTTTGCTGTAAGCACATTGGAGCATTGCTAACCCAGTTTGCCCATAGCTAAGCAAAGCTGAAGGAAAGGGGTGTGTTAAACTGGCTTTAGCTTTGCTTAGCTGAGAGCACACAAGGTAACCAAGTATGCATGTGAACGAGATTAAAACGTGCTTAAACCCGGTAAATGGGTTTGTGCAGCATGCACCGGAGCTGAAACAGGAAGGATATAAGGAAAAAAATAAGGAAATGCTGCAGCAGGGAAATTGGAGTACAAATGGCTAATTAACACCTAGGAACCTACAGTGAGCCATTGACAACAGCTAACAAGGCTGCTAGCAGCTACCTGCAGGACAGGAAAGGGGAGGGGCTGTACTGCAAAGAAAACAGGAAATTGTCACAGCAGAACAAAGCAGAATTGCATTATTTCAGCTACATAACATATTTGGCAACATATAACTGGGTAGGGAAAGTACAAAACAAGAAAGCTGGCAGGTTGATGCAAGCCTGACAATGGGATGGGGATCCAGGTTTAAAAGGGAATTAAAGGGCAACAGATTAATCAAGACAGGCAAGCATAACTCCACACTACAGGCCCCACACTTGCAGTACTCACTGTAAAACCCATAATTAAGATACCTTGCAGCTGGAATTGCTCATACACAGCCAATGATATCAGCAGCATGTCCCTGTGTGAGTGTGCCTGTGTTGATGCTGGCACCTGTTCATGCAGACAGGCATGTGTATGTCACGTACCATATATCTACCTTATCCCTGGTGCAGATGTGAATTACCATCACAAATATGTTCTGAGTGCTCCACAGCAGGTAGCCTATGTGGCGCATCCAATAACTGCATTGTACAGTGATAGCACTACATAGTTGTTGGGGGTTTGATACCCTGTGCTGGTAGGTGTGTGACACAAATATGCTTCTGTTTTACTCACCCATCCCTCCCTGACATGTATTCACCTCTGTCTGCTTCCCCCACTCCCTCTCTGGTGGATGTGGAGACCCACACCTGCTATGCTTAGGTAGCAGCATGTGTATTTCAAGTGATGCTCATGATCAGCTGATGGCCTCTGCATGAATTGCAGCCCTCCCCTAGCTGATTGCATGTGGAACAGCTGTGGTAACGTTCCCATAGCCAATTGACTGGAAACACACTCCAATACCTAGGAACATCATGGTGGTGTTGGCCCATTTCACTCACTGTGAGCAAGAACCAGATCTGTTGTTTGGCAAACAGCATCTCAGACAGATTGGGGATTTGCCTCTAACAACATACACTGTGGAAAGAGGCCAACAAACAGGAGGGGGATGTGCCTGACCTGACTACAGACTGCAAGTGCTGCCATACTGCATTTGGAGTAATGTTGGTTTAACAGTGTTTGTCTGGATAAGCCTGTTGTACATGTCACAATACCTGCCATGTCAGTTCCATGTATATGAGGAATCCCCATCTGCAGGCTCATCTGCAGCCTGGGCAGTGTTGTGCCTTTGGTTTCATGTGTTAGCCACGGTGCATCTATCTGTGGAACGCAGAAGGTAGTGTAAGGATTGCAGTCTGTAGAAGGTGAAGGCCATGACAGTTACTGACTCCATATCCCTCATAGGATATATGTTGCAACAAACCTCATTACAATGGTAAATGTATGAGTTTATCACAGCAACATGTCTATACTGGCCCTGTGTATGTGCTGTCAGCCACACCTCTGTCAACCGTTGTACAGATGATGTGCATGAAGTGGTGCATATGTGCTTTACACCATAAATAGTGTCATCATCTCTGCTGACAAGGCAGTGATATATCAGATTGCTACACATGTCATGTAGAGTAGCGGTCGTATTACATGACATAACCTGGACAATCTGTGGATGTTTGTACAGTACTGAGGTCTGTGTAGTGATGGTGATTGTCCGCAGTGTGTGTATTGCTAGTATGTACTTTAGCCTGTGTACAGACTGTGGTGGATGTAATGGTTCTAGCTCCCCTTACATGTAATATTACATGCTGCCCCACTGTATGGTACTGTTTTGCCATACATGTTTGTATGGCCATACACACACATGTCCCATACCACAGACAGCTATCAGACCAAACTGTGTAGTAGCCCAGTATATGTAGGGCATTCTTTGAGTGGCACATATGAGGATGGTGTTGAACACATAGTCCATATACTGTAATGTTATGCTAGCTTACCATGTGTGGCTGTGGCTGTGTTCACATTGGTTGTGGTTATGCACTGTCATGCAGGTGTATCATACCCTGTGCTGTGACATTGCTGTTGAGCCTGCTATATATGCAGGTACATGTGCATTCCCCCAAAGGAGATGTAAGCCAGTGTTGAGCCAGTCTGCATGTAGCCTGCACAGTCCATTGTGACATGCCTAACAGCGTAGTTTACTTACCCAGTGAGATGTCATGTGCAAATACATGCCAGATGTACTGCTGCCAGGCCTCCCTTAAAGGCCATGTATGTCAGACAGAGCAGCAGGATGCTGTACAGATATATGTCCATATCTAGTGGGTTGTATGTGTCCATGGCACCTCTGTACCAGCATTCATTTATGTGTCAGGCCACACAGGAGTGTGTGAATCCAAAACCTATGGTGGCGAATGTATACATGTCGTTATGTGTTCTACCCATCTACATGGTTGTCTACATCCATAACATCAGGCCTGGTACACATGTTGTGCAATAAGGGATTATATGTAAACCTCTGGACTGTACAGGGTGTGTCCAAAGTTCCACATATTACATGCTAGTGGTGGTACTCTACAATGAGTTCCTTCTGTCACTAGGCAATGGCACACATGTTATGAGCAGATGTCACCTTCCACACACACCATGTCTGTGAAGACAATCCAAATGACCATAGCAATAGTCTAGTAATGTACCTGCTATATAGACCTGACATCCCCTTGCACTATGACTTTGGGACTATAGGGGCTGGGGTAGGGCTACACACCAAGTCCAGGACATGTGGTGGAAATATATGTACATAGACTTATCCAGATAGCCATATATATATATATATATATATATATATATATATATAATTACACAAGTGTACTACTTCCAATTACCACTGTCATGGCAACCACCCACTATAAATCCCTAAGCATATGGGTGTGGTCCCTTTACATATCCTGCATCCTTCCTGTTTGTGGGCATCAGTGTTACAGATAGCAGGTAGCAATACCTCTTACAGGAGAACCTGCACACTCAGAGCAGCCACATATTTGTAGGAGGAGCAGGAACTACACACAGGCTGTGAGTAGAGTTGTATTATGCCTTACATAGTACATTTGTTACAGGGTGTGTGTGTGTACATACTAGTGTACCTTGGAATGCAGTCTGTCTGCACAGCTCACTACTGTGGGCCTATCCTCTTGATGGACAAAGGTATGCCTATCATGTGTTGTCCGTCCACCACACAGGTCCTGTATCAGATATTACACTGGCAGTGTGTGCGTTGCATGCTATCAGTACATGTATCCATTTCTGTGTCTAACCTCAATTCCCTGACTAAGGGTATGTTGCAGACTATCCTGTAACACCAGCGCCTTGCTTAGTGTATGGTAACAGTGTTCCAAATATGTGCCTGTGTTCCATCCTCTGACCTCCATCTACATACCAAGGTTTGCACATATGCGATGCTGCTGGGGGTTGTTCTGTAGTGGGCTGTGAGTATATCACACTGCCATTGCTGCCATTAGTCCACTGATGTTGTATCCCCCACACATACAGTGGGGCTGGGGCAATATATGTGTTGGCATCACCTACACAATACATGTGTGCCCGTATGCACTCCAGAGGCCAGTGTATGTAACAGTGGTATATGGGCCTGTATTATTGTGTGTAGGTGAGGAGCACCATAAATGACCTAGGCTGTTGCTAAATGTGGGGGTAGCAGGGGTGGGCAGCCACAAGGTAACTGGATGTACAGTACCGTATACTTCACCTATAATAACATTACTTACATGAATTGGGGTACGGCAAGCCTACTGCCCCCTGTCCTACAGACTGTCCTGTTTGTTGGTGTGCTCGTGATGGTGTCAGTTATGCCTTGTTAAGTACCAGTTGCAACCCATTAGACCACAAAATGTCTTTAATTCCCTCCTAGTGAGTTTGCACAGTGTGTAGATAGAGGCTGCTGAACTACACACCTGCAGTACATACTGTTGATTGTTTGGTATCCTGTGGGCCAGTCTGTCTTCAATATTGTACAATTTGAAGGGATTGGCCTGGACAGCAACAGTTGTGAACCTTTCCAGACTACTGTAGTAGCTGAACAGTTTCACAGTTGCAGTACTCTGTTTATATGGTTGTCAGTATCTGAGCAGCTATATGACATGGCATTTAGAACTGTTATACTACACAATTAAAGGATTCCCATGTCTGCAAACCAGTGTGTAGTGTCTTTCCTATGGCCTTTCTATGGGTATATTTTGCAGGCAATGACTGACAGTTGCATGGGTGGCCAATACAGTGTCCAGTTGTTCAGGTATTAAAAGTAGGCATAGTGGCCATTTCATATTGTCTGTATCTTCTACATATGTATCTTCCTGTACATATGTCTACGTGTGTATGTGTAGTCACATATATGTATGTAAGCAGTGGTACCTTTTGGTTGCAGTTCCTTACACTCAGTTACCTTCTTGATTGCTTAACCTGTGTAGGCAGTGCTTACCCCCGCAAACAGGCTGAAACCCACTCACTGCTGCTTATACATATGACTACACATATATATATATATATATATATATATATATATATATATATATATATATATATATATATGGGATCACTTCTGTGGCTCTGCTTGACAGTGGCACAGGAAAATAATTTTCTTGGGTGGCGAAAGTCAGGGTACCTTTGGCTAGGCTTATATAGGCCCTAGGGCCAATAGCCTAGTACTTACCTATGAACATATATATATATATATATATATATATATATATATATATATATATATATATGTATGTATGTATATCTGTATCTGCATATCTGTGTCTGTGTATCTGTATCCTGAGGATGTTGATGGCTTCCACATAGTACATGTCCTATGAAGCAGACTGTACTTGACAGTGTATTGCAGGGCACACGTGTTTGGCTGTGGGGGGATGCCTATCCGTACAAGACGTATAGTGTGAGGGGCCTCTCAACCCCAATAACAGTGCATGTGGACATATGTGTATTTGTTAATCTGCCATTGCTATGTAAAGATGTATGGCCATATATACCTATATAGATATATATATCTGCTAACATGTATATGACTATGTCCGTATATACCTACATAGATACATATCTGCGTACACATATGTACCATGCTGTGTATACATAGACATATAGGTGTAGACACATATATGTGTCGATTTAGGCATATGCATGTATATATGTGCATACATATTGCTATATATGCATATAGCTTTAGAAATTACTATATATATATATATATATATATATATATATATATATATATATATATATATATATATATACAATGAATTTGGAAGTATATTTGGACACTCAAACCCCTGAGAGAGGGGTGAGGACAACAATAGTATGTTGTGATGCCAATTAGAAATGTTTACATGTGTCCAGTGGACACGTGTGCAAAATGGACAGCTATGTATGGGACGTGCTTTTTTAGTGGGAACAGATTGCCCTTTTCTTCTTTTATTTTTAGGTGAGAGTGGGATGTTGCGGAAGGAGAGTAGGTATGATCAGGAAGGATAGGTTGGGTAGGATGACAGACAAGACATGCAAGATGCATACAGGGGCGGTATATGACACATGTGGGGGAACACCTTGGACGGGGAGGGGTGTTTGGAAGTCGCAAGCCCATGAGCCCACAAATGGATACAGTGGAATTGAGGTCCCCACCCATGGGCAGTCACCACTGCACCTTCACAGCCCAGAAAGTGGCTGTGCTGGGAGCTGTGTAGGAGGGGCAGGCTCACCCTCTAGTTGCGCCACTCGGCCCTCAAGCTGGCATAGGCGGACTCGAATCTCCCTGTCAAGCTCCCTACACACCTTGGCTTGAATTGTACCATTGGTGACAGGTTCCTGTCCGCTCCCGCTCTCGGGGGGGGGTGAGCCCCATCCCCTGCAGCGGTTCCACCCAAAGGTGGTGCAGGGCCAATGGACATGGAGGTCCCAGGCTGGGCCCCAGATGTGTTGGTGCCTGGTGCCTGGTGTCATGGCCAGCTGAGGTGGGACAGGTGAGTCCGCTGGGACCGGCCTTCCCATACGAGCTATGTTGTAGCATGTTTAAGGCAGATATGGGTTAGTAATAGTCAACAGCATTCAGGATTTGTTATGACAGCATGCATAGGTATTCCCATTACCCAGGGCATCAGATATAACATAGTTGCAGAGCAGGCAGAACACATGCATATATGGGACAACAGTGGCCATTACAACAACATGCAGATTTCATTGATGGCAACAGGCCACCAATATGGATGTATTTTAACATGGCACATGCATAGAAACAGATGTGAATATTTATAAACCAATAGGACATATGTCCCAACAAAGGTTAGGAGGGCAGACATACCGAATGAGCTCAATTAACAACTAATAAATCCTTGAAGTTTTCACAACATTCATAGTCACTGTAGTGGTCTGTCCCTTACATGTATTATTACACTACCCAATGGCCTTATATTGTACAATGGCATGTTTGTAGAATAGTATGTATGGGACCTGTGTCTTACATACAGGCTTGACAAGATGTAGGTGTTAATGCAACATGTTTTGAGATTGCTCTCATACACTTTGGATGAGATGCTGGGATGACAGGTTTGTTTGCATGTACAGTCTCTGACTATGTACAAGTCTGACTATCAGTTATATGTCATTAACAGCTGCCTACATTTCTTGGATCATCACACTAATTTGTCTGGGGAGCAGGGCAAAAGGCAGGTGATATGGGCCATTTATCTGGACATACCAGGCAGATTGGAACAGTTGATGGGTATGAATATGCATACCACTCTCTATTTGAGCATTTTAGCAAAATCTGTACAGTTGTTAAGTGTTAATATGCGTATAACTTTCTCTCTAAACATTCTAACAAACTCTGTACAGTTGTGTGGAATGATTATGCATACAACTTACTAGCACTCCTGGGATTCAAAGTCCTGCTGTGTGTGACAAAAGCATTACAGTTAACATCACTGTGCACTATGCTATCAGGCAATTGTTGTGAAGCTTTGCAATGTTTTCTATCTAATATGACTGACCTGTTTGCACTTCCAACATTGCTGTACAGAACTTCATGCACATTTTCTCTGCATACCACAGTGTGGGTAACACTGCTTACTACAACGGTACTATTTAATAACTGCAACAGTACAACAACATATGACGGCAGAGTAAACAGAAGCAATGCAGGGGTTATACCTTTATTCGCAGCATATTACACAATTCTGTATACTGGTACAACACTTTCTGAGGCTCTTACATTTATTTGTTATGACAGTACATGCAGGCTATTTACTAACCTACCTAGCAATGCATCCTTTGCAGTCTAGCATCATAGGCTTGCTGGTTTGCAGCACGCTCATCTGCAGCTGTCAGAGAAATGCAGTGATATTTAGCCATACCTATCCATAGTATACACAAGCTAGGCAATTATTAACTACTTAGTGGAAGGAGTACTTACTCAGTTCTGAGGCGTTCTGCATCTGCCTTGTTTCCTGGATCCACTGTTCCTGGACACCCCCCCCCACCGCTTCAGGTCTGCATGGTGGTGCCTGACCTGCTCACCAGTCCATGGGATACCTGTGGCACTAGTGAGGTCATGGGCGAGACTGTCCCAGGCCTCTGTTTTGTACTGCAAGCCCTGATACTGGCCCTGCAGTAGTCTCCTGTCATGGAGCTTTACCAGGAGCCATACCATGAATTTGGACTCCTCGATGCCCCAGTGCTGCGATCTAAAGCGAGTGCCTTCTCCCACTCCAGCCATTCTGCCTGCAGGGGGATGCTACAACCAGTTATGAGCCATATTCCCACCTCTTTGGTTTAAGTAGGTCCGGATTCCTGCACTTTTCCATAATTAGCTGGTTTTGAAAAGGCTAAGCTATGGGCACACCTGCTTACTTCAGGTTGGCACTGCTTAAAGAGGTATACCTGTGGGCAGATTGTATTGGTTTCCCTACACATTGCTTACACTTACTAAGTTGGGCTGTGATGAGGTTAGCATTGCTTATTGGTTATCTAGCATTATAGTTGCCTTCTGGCACCGATTTATTATTCAATACAGGTTATATATGTGTCTGGTATCCGTGATTCATGTGTACATATAAAACCTTTATTACGATGACACCTCAACTCTATGTTTACTGCAGTCCTCCAATTCACATATTTATGGTCTGTGGTGGGTTATAGAACATCACACTGTACATAGATTCAGTTCACATGTTTGATTTGATTTTCCTGTGTGAGGATTAGTTTGCTGATACCTCCTTTATATGTATTGCTATGATGGCTTAGTGGTTAACCACTGTGATGTACAGGGTCCTGAATTACAGGCTTACAGAGGCTGTTTATTTTGTTGCTGGGCAGAACACGGGATGTTGGGTACAGAGTGATTAAGGCACTTTAAAGCAGTTGTGAGCTGGTGTGTGCAGGTTTGCACAGAGCTAAGCAATGCTAAACTCCGGTTACCGTTTCTTACACTCAGCTTCTACTTTGCTTAATCTGTGTAGGTACTGCATACCCCCATGCAAACACACTTAAACACGCTTGCTGGTGGTTATATATGCTTACTACTGCTTATTTATGCTTAAACCTGCTTACTAGTGCCTTATTCATTATGACACTAACACTTTATTTAATTAAATTAAGTAAACATTTAATGCAGTACTCCAGTTCACATTTACATGTTATTATGTAGGTTATACAGCAAAAGGATGTTAAAATATGTTCATATACACATTCCACATGGAAAATGATATGTGCTGCAGTAGGACTCGAACCGGGAGTGCCTGTTCATGATGCGGACGCGCTGACCACTACACTACTGATGTTAACATCGATTCCACATGTGTTTTTCTATTTGGATGATTTTGACGTGTAAGCTATGCTAAGCAAAGGGCAGCAACATGCAAACACTCTGTGCTTTGCTTACACTTTCAATAACGAAGAGATACAACAGTAACATAGGGACACGGGGAATTTAAATGTAATAGTTCTAGGGACAGGGGCTCAACATTCAACTATATGCTTGTGTGTTCACACCTTTGATTTTATTTCAGTGTTCGTGGACACTCTTGTATGCTTTGCATACATTTCGGTATCCACGGACACTGACACATTGCTTACTATTAGAGGCAGGCTCTAATAGTAAGCAATGTAGGTTGTGCAACTGTGGGGGCATGTTTAAGCCTCCGTAAAGCACTTAAACATGCCCCCTGTACTCGCACATGTTTCCTGTGCATGTTGAGGGTGCGGCAGCACACCCTCATAAATATTCATATGGTGCTGCTGCACCATCTCTGAGGAGGACACTCGGTGCAAGGCTAAAACCATCCTTGCATCGAGCTTCATGAATCCCGGGGAGTATCTTTCATGAAGGGAAAAGGAAAAAAGTCTCAGACATAGGGGACATTCTGGAGGCTTTTAATTATCATTATGCAGAGCATCATAAAGATAAAATAAGTACAATTGAATGTGAGAAGTTAGAGAATATAGTTCTCAATATAACAAGAATTCCTAAGGAACTTAAGTTAGATCTACAAAAACCTATTTCTCAAAAATAAATTATAGACAGGATTAAAGGAAGTAAGTCTAATGAAGCAGCTGGAATAGATGGCTTAATTATAGAAATTTATAGATTGTTCCCTTCTTCTATAATCTCTCACCTACATAAAACCTTTCTTGAAGTTCAAACATTAACAAATATTCCTCCTTTTGGAGATATTCTCTAATTTCCCCTATATTAAAAGAGAATAAGGACCCTAATCATTGCAACTCATATAGACCAATTTCTTTGTTGAATAATGATTATGAACTATTTATGTCAATTATGGTCAATAGATTGAAAATACCCATAACTAAAATAATTAATGAAGACCAAACTGGTTTCATACATAACAGGCATACACAGGATAATATTAAAAGAGTATTAACTCTGATAGATTACCTCAATAGAGGAAACCATAAAGCATCAATAAAAGGTCTAGTTATTCAAAAGGCTTTTGACTCCTTAAATTGGGGTTATTTATTTAAAGTCTTACAGTTATTTGAGTTTCCCCCTTTTTTATAACAATGATAAAGACAATCTATGAAAATAATTAGCATATGTCAAATTAGGTCCATTTACTTCCAAAGCAATCCAAATCACTAGAGGTACTAGACAAGGATGTCCCATGTCCCCTATCCTATTTGCTCTGGCCATAGAAATACTTGCCATTTTAATACATAATAGCCCAAAGATAAGAGGTATGAATATATATGACCAATATATTTCTAAAATAGCGATGTTTGCTGATGATGTCTTACTTACCTTACCCAACTCTAAGGAAGTGTTAGGTGAAGTGGATATAGTAACAACAAATTTCCAAAAAATCTCAGGACTCTCCTTCAACAAATCTAAATCAAAATATTTTTTAATAAATAAAAAAAGAATATACAGGTTTCAGTTAATCATATTATTGGAAACCAAGTTTCAACTCTAGAATATTTAGGAATAGTCCTAGGCAAGAATATATAGGAAACCTTACAGCTTAACTAGGCTAAAGCCATAGACTTAAGACATTAATAAGCAAATGGAATAATTTGTTTATAACGTTTGATGATAGGTTACAACTGACAAAAATAATTTTGTTACCTAAAACTGTATATATAGCACAAGCCTTTATACTTCAACCAGGAAAGGATATCCTTAAAGAAATCACTTCGGCTCTGATGAAATTCCTATGGTACCCCAAAAGAAATACAGTGGCATATTCTCATCATATCAGAAAATGGGAACAAGGGGGGGTTAAAATTCCCAGAGATTGAAACTTATATAAAGGCATCAATAATTAAAATAGTGATGAATTGGATACATCCTAGATAATCTTCCATTTGGATACAGTTACACTCCATTATACTAATGAATGAAAATTGTTTATCAAAAAATGCTTTGGTAACTGACAAAGATAACAAGATATGGCACTATTTAATTAAAATTCATAGTATAGTACAACACAATTAACTAAACTAACACTAATCAACAATATTTTTGATGTATTTAGAAAATTCATTAACACAAATTTAGATCTAAAACTGTGGCATAGATTTTAATACCTTTTACTATTACATGGGATTTCCCTGATAAAACACACAGAGAGATTTTTGGTTTATGGGAAAATAATAACATATTTTGTTGGTTGCAATGTATTGCAAACCAACATGCTTTGAACACGCAAAGTATATTGTCAACCCATGGCCTATCCCCTAATGACTGGTTGGTTCGTCAGAGTGTCACAGCATACACTAAGGATCTGTGTAGAATAATACATAACTCATCCTTCAAAACTATACCAAAAATTATAAACTGGATTTCTGGAATTCTATATAATAATATCAGTGTTAAGAATGAATTATCTTATCTATATAACACTTTAATTGTCTGTAAGACAGCTCCTAAAGATTCTTGCTGGCAATACCTAACTAAAGGGTTTCAAGTACCAACATATGTCATATGCTGCCAGACTAAAGAAACTCCAGCTCTATTCAGTAGCATACCGCCTACTCAGAGGTGATCTGTGCCTGATGTACAAGGTCATGTCCAATCAGGAATTGATGGACATGCTCCACCTCAAAAAATCCAAATCCATCAGAACCACGAGAGCTAAAGATTTAAACCTCAGCACAAATATGAATAGGACATGCTGGCGGGACAGATTCATAACTCAGAGGCTTCCCATACTCTGGAACAGAATCCCAGTTCATGTTAGGCAGAGCCCCTCACTGACTCTCTTCAAGAGAAATCTTGATGAGTGGATGGGAGATCGTAGGTTTACCCCAGGGGTCATCTCTGTGTCACTACTAGACAGAGGCACAGTAAACTAATTCTATTATGTAAGGGGGTCTTCACTGTGTCACTACTAGACAGAGGCACAGTATTCTAAATCTATCCTGTACACTTTTGTACCATTACATGGGGTGGCGAAAGCCACATCACAGTGGCTAGGCTTATAAATGCCCCAGGGCAGATAGCCTAGTACTAAACTATGAAACTATGAAACTAAGTATCATTATCAGTGGAAGATAAAACAAACATTTTATTTTCAGTTAAACTAACTTCTTACTCACAATTTTGGAGGATCTTTCATTGGAAATTTCTACACAGATCCTTTCTGACACCTGAGAAACTCTCAAAAATGAACCCTTCAAACAGCAAGTTATGTTGGAGATGTCATCTGTCCACTGATGCTGACTGGTCTCATATTTTTGTATGACTGTACTAATATTAAACCATATTGGAATGAGATTAACACATTTCGTCAAGCTATCTATACTGATATATTTGTTTTACAAAGTCTTGAATTTTATTGAATGTTGTTAATAGTAACAATATGAAGAAAGATGACCTGTATTTGTTGTGGGCAATGTTAGCAATAGCCAGAAAATGTATAACTAGAAGATGGAACTCTAATGTAGCACCCACAATGGAGGAATTCCTATCATTACTGAAGAAATGCATAATAATGGAGAAAAGAACTAAAGAGTTAAGAACTTTTTCTAAGCCATTGTTTAATAGTCAGTGGTGGAAAGTTCTGAATTTGATTGATACCCTACAGATGGAACCAAACTCTTCCTAACTATCATAGTTTATATATTAACATATTATTTAACTACAAATGTTTTTATCTGAATCCTTTTTGTCAGGCTGAATGTAAATACTGTAAATAGTTATTGAATGTTATGACTGTATTAAATTATTGTGTTATTTCATCAAAATAAAAATCATTTAAATAAAAAAAAGAGAAAATCTTCTCCACTTCTTTTCAAGAGAGGCCTTTAGAAAAAAAACTTGCATATTTTAGCATGCTAATTCCAGGGGACCACTATTTTTGCAAGGCTGATTGAGGAAGCCATTCAGAAAGCTCTGGTACCTTGTTTTTTTTTTCAAATAATTTTTTTATTATTTTACAAATAAAAACAATGCATACATAATAGAAATACAGAACATTCCTCCATCAGAAACATGTAAAAGTAAATGTAAAAAATACAATTGCAGAGTACAAAGGAAATAAGAGGAATATAAAGCTGTAGGAGGCATTGTGACCTAACTAAAAACAAAAAAACAAATAAAGACTATTAACAAAAAAAAAAAAAAAAACACCATGCTACCTTGAGTGCATACAAACAGTACTAAAATGAAAAACTGTAAATGTAAAATAACAACTCCCCAGTGGGTATAATTTGAGGGGGAAGGCAATATCTAAAAAGAGAGAGAGAGAAAGAGAGAGAAGGAGAATACATAAGTAGATAAGTAAGTAGATAGATAAATAACGAATTCAGAAGGGAATGTCAAATAGAGTGTGGACATAAGACATTAGTCACATAAGATTACATCTACTAGGCATTTCCAAAGTTTAGTGAAATAGGCTTTCTTCCCAGGACAACTAATAATGAGTTTTTGTGCTGATATATGTTTGATTGCCATCTCTTTGAAACCCTGTCAACCCATCTTTGTGTGATCTATCCAATTATTAGTGATGTAAAGTTTGATTAGAGAACAGAGAGTAATTAGAATGTGTAGGTGCAATTTAGGCATCTTAAAAAGGGGAATATTTAATATGGCTGTTTGCCAAGAGAGTGTGGAATTGTAGTAACCCATTTTTTTTAGTCGCACTTTGAGAGAACACCATAATTTATAAGAATGGTTGCAGTGCCACATAATATGAAGAAGATCTGCGCTCAAGCAAGGGCAGCATGTGCAAGCAGAGGAATTATTAGGATTAAATTTATTGAGTATTACAGGTGTATAGTATGAGTTGTTATTCAACATCAGTTGCGTATATAATAGTTTTTTGAAGGGGGCGAGTTCTAAAGTGGTTTTTATGGCTAGAAGCTTTTGATCCTCTGTGATAGAAGAACCTAAATTGCCCCAAAAAGTGGAGAAAAGGCAATTATTATTGTATAGTAATGGTTTTAGTAATTTGTAAGAGGAGGAAATGTTTTTTTTGGGGTTAGAAAGTGTAGAAATAATTTCAGATAGTTTATTAATTTCCCATGGATCAGATGGAGTGCAGACAATTTATGAGGATATGATTTCTCGTAATTGACGGAGAATGACTGTGTATTTATTATTGGTCTTGAGAATTATACGTAATTCTGCAATCGAGAGGGAATTATGTTTGAGGAGGTCCCAAACTGTAAAGTCTGTGATGAGGGGGAATTTAGAGAGATCAATCAGATTGTTATTGATTTTAAGATTTGGATTAAGATGCAGTGGTTGTAAAAGGGGAAGAGTATTTTCAAGGTTAATGTCCTTAATCAATTTTTGGAATAGTCTAATTTTATGCTTCAGTAAGGGGAGTAATTTGGAGTTGTATAGAGAAATATTGGAGAGAAATGGGATAGCTTTTGGGTTGATTTTATTGGAGGTAACATGACGGTGCCATATCTTCAACCAGGCAGGAACATGATTGTGTGAATTAGTATTCATGTTTGAAATGGACCATAGTCTGTTTGAGCAAATAATCGAATAGTACAGATGAAAGTTTGAAAGGCTTACCCCTCCTTTCTCTTTAGGGAAAGTGAGTTGAATTTGGAGAAAAGGTTATTTGATATTATTATATTCATAGCATTAAATTGATAGAGGAGTCTCGGTAAAATATTCATTTTCACAATGGCTACTTTAGAAAGAAAAGCTAATTTCAGGAGTTTCCATCTTTGTAAGTCTTGACATATAATAGCCCATGATTTTAGTAAATTGTTTTGGAGGATAGAGGCTTGGTTGTGATCAAAAATAATGCTGAGATATTTGATACTATATGAAATATGGAAGGAAGATTAATGCTGAGATATTTGATACTATATGAAATATGGAAGGAAGATTCAGGGAAAAAAAAGGATTTATGAGAGTCAGGATTAATTGGGAAGATATGTGATTTTTTCTTATTAATTTGGAGTCTAGAAACGCAGGAAAAGTTATTAATTGCATTTATAATTTTGGGTAAGTCAGAGTTGGGATATTGAAAGTATAGATTCAAATCATCAGCAAAAGCCGATAATGCAACTTGTGTATTCAATATTCTGGGAATCGTGTGGTGCGTGTTCTGAACAATGTATAGAAAAAAAGGATCAATAAATATATTAAAAAGGAAAGGAGATAGCGGACAACCTTGTCTTGTTCCGTTAGTAATCAGAATCTTATCAGATGTTTTTTTATTTATATATAAGGAGAGTACCTTGTATTCAGTATCAAATTACCTTCACTACCTGATAGTTATTAAGTATTTTTATTCATACACATGTATTGCTTATGCTATTACAAGAGCCTTGCCGCATATCACCATGAACTCCTGAAAAAAAAAAAATGAGTTTTAAATACCAGTGTACTTTTACTATTACTGCTACCAACCATGACACAAAAGAAGGAAAATGTTTCAAAAGAATGATAAAACAGTGCAGAAAAGTCCATTCTGATCCTCTTGTTAGTCATAAGTGACTCGATAGTGAGGCACACTGATGTTCCACTCACTAGGTTGAATAAGGAGAAAGTAATAGTCAGCTGCCTGTCAGGTGCCAGGATCCACCACATAACACATGCACTCAGATCCCTCAACAACAGGTACAAATATGACTCTGTCATTGTACATGTGGGTGTGAATGACCTAAGACATATCTCCCTGGACTACATGAAAACAGACATGGAGGAGCTCTTGGATTATGTAGCCCAGGTGGGTCTGACCCTAGCCCTGAGCAGCATCCTACCATCACCCAGAATGATACCACAGTACAAACAGAAAATTATTGATTTCAACAATTGGCTAAGTTTCTGGTGTCATTCTAAGGGGATCCAGTATCTGTCTGCCTGGGATGACATGATTGATAGACCTCAATGCTTTGCCAGAGATGACCTGCATCTGTCACACCTGGGCTTCTGGATACTGGCTAAGGCTCTTGCCACCCCTATAGTGCCTTTTTTAGGTGGTATTCCAAAGACCAAATTAGCACCGTAATATCTACAAACAAATGCAATCTGAGGGTCATGCTGCTCAATGCTAGAAGTCTAAATTTCAAAATGCACTCGCTCAAAACACTCCTTAAAAATGGAGAACATCGACATTTGTGCTGTAACAGAGACCTGGTTCAAGGCAGCATAAAGCACCCCTGCACTATTCTACACCTTTCGGCCACAGAACCTGGACTGAAGCTCCAAAGTCGGTGGTGTTTCCATATTCATAAAGGATGTGCACACCTCCAGACTGGTAGCCCAACATAACGCATCTGAGATACTTCAGGTGCAGCTAACATTGAGTAAGACAGCGATTCAGGTCGTAGCCTGCTATAGGTCCCCAGCCATGCCACAAGACTCACACTCCACGTTCCTAAGCACCTTGGAGAATATTAGGGTCCAACCTAACACTCTCATACTGGGTGACTTCAACTACCCCTCCATTAACTGGGAAAACTACTCATGTACCAATACACTTTCCCAACGCTTTCTGGAATTCATTGATTCCAATGCCCTGGACAAGCTCATTCTTACCCCTACTAGAGGTAGCAACAGCCTTGACCTGGTCATTACTAACATGGGCAACCATTGCTCTACACCCGTAGTCAACTCCTCCCGGGTTAGATCTGACCACAAACTAATTACCTTTGAAATCCACATCCGTCCCACCCCCACCCCTCACACAAAGGTAACCACCATGAAAAACTTCTCCAAAGCTAATTTTGGGCTCCTAAAAACAGAGGTGGCTAACTTCATGGCACCCAAGCAAATGGAGAATAGTTGCATGATCACCACCGAATCATACACCAATGCACTGTATGAACACGTACACAAATGCATGGATCTCACCATACCCAATAGAACCAAGATGCTTTCCTCAAAAAAAAAAGGAAGTCAATCTGGTGGTCCCCTGCCATAAACAACAGAAGGAGGAAACTGATGCAGAATAAGGTGAAGTCCCAAGACTGGAAAAACTCCCTTATCAGCCTCAACAAAAGGTTGAGATCCCTCATTAAATCCTCTAAAGCTAACTATGTAAACAGAATTGCAGCAGATAGTAAAGACAACCATAACGCCTTCTGTAGTTATGTAAAGAATCTCCACGGCAATACCCAGATTTGCTGTGAGCTACTGCACAATGGTACCTCCTATACTGAGCCAACAGATATTGCCAGTATACTGGCTGACAGATTCAGTGCCAACTTTACCCCTCCCCTCAAAAGAAACAATCACAATACCAGTAGATTGCCAGGTACCCAGTATTACTGTTGCACAGGTTAAAACAGCACTGTCCAAGGCCAAGAATACAGCTTCTGTGGGACCTGACAATATCCCCGGCTGTGTTCTACATGAACTACAGTGTGAACTGGCACCTCACCTCTGTGCCCTGTTCAGTCACAGCCTTACCTCAGGCTTTGTCCCTACCGAATGGCGCACTGCTACAGTCATCCCTCTACACAAGGAAGGAGCAACTACAGACCCCGGGAACTAGTGTCCCATTACCCTGACGAGTTTTATATGCAAAGCTATGGAACACATCATCATGGACCTAATAAGCAAGGATATAGGGAATCACCAAACTCTGGATCCTACAAAGTCTGGTTTTGTGAAGTGTAGATCATGCCTGCTCAACTTGGTCGACTTCTTTGAGTCAGTCACCAGAGCTGTGGATGAAGGCAAGGTGGTTCATACAGCTTACCTTGATCTCTTTGATACCATTCTCCACTCAGGAATCATAGAAAAATTCACTAAGCTAGGCATCAACCCCTATATCACTAGGTGGTTTGCAAACTGGCTCACAGATAGAACCCAGAACGTGAAAGTAGCTGACTCCAAGTCACGAGTGGAGTCCCAGAGGTTTAGGGGCTTGGTCCTCTGCTGTTTGGATTCTACTTCTCTGAAGTCCAGGCCAACACAAAGGGACTCTGGCTGACAAATTTTGCAGACGATTGCAAGTTGAGAGCTATTATTAACTCCCCAAGTAATGTTGACATCCTACAGAAAGTCCTCAACGAGACCAACGACTGGTGCCAGAAGCATGGCCTTAAGCTCAATGCCAAATATGTGTCGTCATCCTCCTTGGAAAAAAAACAGTTCCCTTGAATTACCACATCGACAATAGTCCACTGAATACAGAAGGCATTATAAGAGATCTAGGAACACAGATTGACAGCAACCTCTCTTTTGACCACCACATTGACACTGTGGTCAGAAAGTCCTTCTATGTGGCACATCTCATTACTAAGGGTTTTGCATCTAGGAAGAAAGAGGTCATTGTCTCCCTCTACTCTTCCCTCATTAGGCAAATCATCGAGTACAATGCCCCATTTGGCATGTACCTCACTAGACACCTGCAACAACTGGAGAAGCCACAAATGTACCTCACAAAGGGGATCCTAGGCCTTAAACACTTGTCCTGTATGGACAGACTCAAAAAAATCCAACTATTCTCTGTCTCATATCACCTACTTAGAGGCGATCTCTGCTTGACTTAAAAAGCCATGTCTGATCCAGCTCTGTTAGAAATGCTACATCTAAAGAAATCCAAATCCCTCCACACCACACACTCCAGAGACCCCAACCTCATTATTACAATCAACAAAACATGCTGGAGGGACAGGTTCATAACCCAGAGACTGCCCATGCTATGGAATAGACTTCCCATACATGTCAAGCAGAGCACCTCACTGGCCCTCTTCAAGAGGAATCTTGATGAGTTGATGGGAAAGAGAAAATTCACCCCAGGGATCACTCTAGTGGCTCTACTCGACAGAGAAACTAGGAACTAAGGTCGGGTGGCACGATGCCTGGGAAATCCTATGGGCTAGGCTTGTAAAGGCTCCAGGGCCATTAGCCTAGTACACACCTATGAATCTATGAAAAAGCCAGGCTCTGGAAGTTTTGACAGTTTGGGTTCTGAAGCTGTCAACGTAAAACAGGAGGATATAAAAAACATGCTTGCTTCATCTAAAAAGAAAATAAATTGCCCAGAATTGAGACATAGAATGACACACTTCATCTGGAAATGTACAACTGTCTAATAAATCAGAAGATTTAAAGGTGTGATCCAAATATAACAGTGGATCTTGTACCATTCTTTCCTTTTCCTCTAGGCCTGTCTGATTGTGAGGCTGAGTAGGTTATTGAGCTGGATTCTCATGATTTGAATCCAAGATCTGCACAGGGTAAAATGCTGTAGGTAGTCATGATATTGTTCCTGAGGTATATGGTCAAAAATTGGGCATTATTTTGTTCAGCTTCTGAAACATTACTACATGAGAATTATCACCTGTGCATCACTTTCTTTATTATTCTTTGTTGACTGGGCTAGTCCTTTAGTCTGGCAGCCTCTTTTCACAGTAGACCCAAGGTGGTATTTATGCTACTTGAAGAAATTTGGCCAGAATATCAGGGGAACTTCCCCTACTCATTATTGTTGTTAGTGGAACCCATTCTGCAGGAGCACTTCTTATTTCTGTTCCAGGCAAAGAGGCAGCCTGGAGAAACAAGGAGGCAGGTGGAGAGAGAATAATATAATTGGCTGGTGAGGAAAATGGAGAGAAAGCAAATATCGACACCACAGAATGTGTGCAAGGTTCTGAGGAAATGTTTCAAATAAATCTGTGTGATGGAGATGAGTCAGCAAATGATGGATGTATAATTAAAACTCTCCAGTCAGGAGGGTTGCAGGATGATTTACTTAAAGAAATGGTGATGCAGAGTGAGACAAAAAATGATGGAGATATTTCCTGAGAGACATTATGAAGAAAATACAAATGGGGGATGCAGAGACAATCCTGAAGAATAGTGGTGAGATGGAAAAGAAAACTTACACAGAGAAAGTAAAAAAAGGCAAAAGGTGAGTAGCAGAAAAGAAGGCAGAAGAAAATGAAAAACAGAATTACATAGTAAGGATTCAAAGTAAAGAAGACAAAAAGTGGATAGGTTTGAAGTGTGGGACAACTTAATAACTCCTTTAGGTGTAAAAGCACATTAGGTAAGAGCATTTATTCTTATTAACAAATACATATTTTGTGACATTGGGCAGGATTCACGATGGCTTGCATGCAGTCTAAGAGTCGTGTAAGACTCCATGCAGCCATCGCGATACAGGAACAGCCCGAAATCCCATGTAAGAGACCAGCTAAAGCGTCCCTTACATGGGCAGGGCGTGGATATGCTAATTACATCACTTGCAGCTGAAAGGCATGCAAATGAGGTAGATTAGCGATCCACGAAGCTGAAACCAGCCCGTGTAAGAGTCGTGTTAGGTGCAGAAATGTACTCAGTTGACAACTGAGTACGTTACTGCAAATAACACAATGGATCCATGACAGCTCCAAATAAAGTGTGCATATGTAGCAGGCAGCATGCAAATGGCCAAATATGTGGCCACTGACACGGTAACCCGATGCAAACATGAAATAAAATATTTTTTTTTTTCGGCAATCAGCGATGTTTAAATGCAGCGCAGCCCTGCGCAAACGGGCTGTGCTAAATAAGACATAAAAATAAAGGTTTGAAACCCACAAATGTGGGTTTTATGTAATGCATGGATTTGCAATGCAGGGACTAGCAGACCAAAAACAACATGGCCACCGTCTAGTGGTTGCTAAGGGGGGAAGCTGAGTGTAAGACATGTAACTAAGCATTAGTAGGCAATCCTATGTAAATGAGTGGTAGGATAGTGAATCACGCTGACACATAGCAAATGAGCACAGTCTGTGTAGTGTAAGAGTTAGATAAGGGGGAGTAACAGAGTAGGAGATAGGTGACATCACAGGGGGGAATGTCAGGAAGAAATCAAGCTCATTGGAGCAAAGTGGTATGTGAAAGATGTTAATCATACAGCATAAAAAGAGGAGTGTCAACAGATAAGCATGGGAAAGTCAAGAAATGGAAGGTGTACACTGTGGCCAACACCAAAGTTTCTTGCTGTGTGTGCATGCGCGAGTGTGCACACTGGGAGGCGCGAGTAAGACAGAGTGCGAGTGTGTAAGGCAGAGTAAGCATGTAGGAGCCTGTGTAAAGATCTATTAACCTGTTCGCACTGGTGTGCGCATGTGTTAACCTGAATAAGCAGATTCTAGTCCGTGTAAGCATGTGTGCACGCATGGTAGCCACTGTGGGCGTGTTTTCGCTGGTATGCGCGCTGCTCCCCCCTGAGGAAACAGAGAGGAAAAAGGAAGCAGAAGAAATAGTAGGAAGCTAGCAGGGAATACTGGTAGAGCTAGCAGGTGAAAACAATTAGAAGCAGGCAATTACACAGGCAGAATACTAGCCCAGCCCAGCACTTAAAACACTGCAAACAGCATTGCAGTATATTTCCTCAAGAGACACTGCAAGACAGGAGTAAGCTAATAGAAGTGAAAACTGAAAAAGCTGCACTCAGACCAAACATGCTAGGAGCTGCCATAGCTGTTATAAGGAGACATAGGAGACTTGCTGAGGGTGGTGACAATGCAAATGCTGCCAGACAACCCACAGTGAGGAGACGGAGAAGAGTGTACAGGCCCAGGGTCACCTACCAGGGGTTACATGAGCTGGAGATAGTGGAGCGCTATAGAGTGGACAGAGACCTCCTGCAGCAAATTGTTGAGCTGTGCAGGCCACACCTCACACACAGAACCAACAGAGGGGAACTCATCCCAGTGGAAACCAAGGCATGTGTTGGCCTAAGAATACTAGTAACAGGTACCTTCCAGAGACCAAATGGTGATATGATGGGGATATCACAGGCATCAGCCTCCAGGGTACTGCACCAGTTCCTGGATGCCATGTCAGCACATATCGGTGAGCATGTATATTTCCTCAATTCCCGTGAGGTATTGGCCAGCAATATGTGTCTCTTCCATCAAATAGCGGAATACCCTGAGGTAGTGGGTGCAATAGACTGCACGCACATATGCATCAAAGCACCAGCCGGTGAGTGGAGTAGGGCCTACATTAACCGCAAGGACTTCCCCTCCATCAACTGCCAGGTTGTGTGTGTTGCCCAGGGCATAATAATGAATGTGTGTGCTGGCTGCCCCGGGAGCTATCATGATTCCCATATCTGGCATTTGACGCAGCTGTACCAGACATTTGCCATTGGGGACATCCCACATGGTCACCTAGTGGGGGATGCAGGATATGCACTGGAGCCGTGGCTGATGAAACCCATCAGAAACGCACACACACCTAAACAAGAATGTCATAATGAGGCACACGCACAAACACGTAATGTAATAGAGCATGTGTTTGGGCTACTCAAGTCACGGTTCCGGTGCCTGGACACATCTGGTGGAGCCTTGCAGTACTCACCATCTACATGTACCCAAATTGTCATGGTATGTGCTATGCTACATAATATGATTCTGCGAAAACAGCTGCAGCAGGACCAGCATAGGGCCGGGACAAACAGCCCCCCACCATTGCCAAGGCCATCACAGGCAGAGCGTGACTCTGAGGAGGAACAACCTGAGCCTGCCCCAGTAGGCAGAAGGAGGCATGCCCAGTATGCCCTTGCCTTGGCAAAGAGGCAACGCATAGCACATACACTGGCTCAGTAGGATCCCTGGGAATGATACCCCTCTCTGACTCACTCATATAGTAACAGGGACGCCTAACATGACACAACCTGCTCTCAAACATGTACAGGGAGTGTAGTATGTGCATCCAACAGAGGCAGCCCTGCAGCACCACCTGAGCCATGATTGCCATGTGTTAAGCAATGTAACACCATCTAGTATATGCAAACATGAAGACCCTGCCTAACATCTCACCCTCACCAAGCATGATGTCATACTATGAAGACAACAAGATCAAGTACAATAATTGGCTGAAGTATTGCTGTTAGCAAGGGGGAACAAATGGCTGACAGCCTGGGCTGACATGCTGAGCAAGACATGATGCCCCACCTGCTAGGGATGGCACGCACCCAGCACACCTGGCTGTGTGGATACTGGCAAAGGCTGTTGTCATCCCCACTGTGCCTTGAATAGGTAAGGCTGGAAACACAAACCCACCACCATAGGTAGCACAAGGGATAACAACCTGGACGTAATGCTACCCAATGCCAGAAGTCTAACCGGCAAGGTGCATGCAGACCAAACCCACCACAGCATGGAGAATGGTAATATCTGTTCTGTAACAGAATCCTGGGTCAAGGCCCAGAAGAGCACCCTAATACTACTAGGTTATGCCTCATACCATGCTCTACAGCTCCAAAACATGGAACACACTACAATAGGAGTGTGGCTATCAGTAATTGTCAAGGATAACCACATCCCCAGGTTGGTACCACAGCAAGAAGCAGCATGGACTATCCACGGGCAAGTAACAGTGGCTCAAACTGCATCCCTGTTTGCAGCCTGCTACAGACAACACTCACAAACCCAGGAACCCCAGCCAGCCTTCCTGAAGACACTGCAGAGTATGAATGTCTCAACAAATACCAAACAAGGCACACACAAAGTATGACATAGGTGGCAATCCATTATGTATGGAAGAAGTAATCAGGGACCTAGGGCACAAGTGGACGGTAACCTGTCATGTGACACACATTGCCAAGGTGGCCAGGAAGACCTGCTATATTGCCCACCTTAATATGAAAGGATGCACATGTAGATCAAGAGAGGTCACTGTGCCCCCATACTCTTCCTTTATCAGGCCCATACGTGACAACAATGCCCCAGTTCTGATGTACCTTACCGTACACCTGCAGCAATTAGAAAGACCCCAAATGTACCTCACCAACAGGATAAAGGGTCTAAACATTTGACATCTGCAGCCTGGCTGAAGAAACCACAGCCCAATTCACAAGCATACTGCCCAGTCAGAGGCAATGTATGCCTGATGTACAAGGCCATGTCCAATCCAGAATGAATGGACATGCTCCACTGCAGAAACCCCAAATCCAGCAGAGACACCACAGTGAGATATCTGAGCCTCCACACATAAATAAATAGGATGTGCTGGAGGGATAGATCCATAACCCAGAGGCTTCTTACACTCTGGAATAGAATCCCAGTCCATGATAGGCTGAGCTCCACACGCATACTCAACAAGAGAAATCTGGTGAAGTGCATGGGAGATGGTAGGTGTACACTGGGGGCCATCCCTGTGTCACATCTAGTAAAGTAAACCCTACATGGGCATAATATGCACATTGCAAGGGGTGTCAAAACTCACACACAGTCTGTCCATGCTCGAACAAGGCCAGGGCAGATAGCCTAGTATGAACCTATGAACCTATGACGATACAAATTGTGCAGGACACAAAGGATTATCACACAGCTGTCCTACCTGATGGTAGGAACCATGGTGATAATCCACAGATACGCTCTGCAGTACTCTAATATCACAAACAATACACCAAACCCACACACATTGCCAACATCCTACCTAACAGATTCTTTGCAAACTCCCCACCAGAACCTAACTGCCAAATATCTATCCCAGCAGAGTGCTGGCCCCCTGACATTGCAGATGCTGAGGTAACAGCCAGCATCTACAAAGCACACCACACAGCATCAATGGTAGCAGATGTGTCCTGGGTTGTGTCCAACAAGTACTGTAAGAAGAATGGAACACCAAATAGCACTACTGCGCACTATCAGTCTTACCACAGGATATGTACCCAAAGAGCAGTGTACAGCAACAGTGGTCCCTCACCACAAAGGTGGTGCCTGAATGGATACTGCAAACTATCACCCCTCAACCCTGACTATCTAGGTTGGCAAAGTAATGGAGAGGATGATCATGGATCCCAGGAATAACGAGATTGGGTACCTACAGACGTTGGACCCTACCCAGTGTGGCTGTCATAGGGCAGATCCTGCCCCTTACACATGTCTGATTCATGTGAAATGTGCACCAAGGCCATTGATGTGGGGAATGTGGATCACACAGCCTATCTGGACCTTGCTAAACCCTTCCATACAATACCCTAGTTGGTCAGTACAGATAAGCCCACCAGCCTAACTATAAACCCCTATCCAAGTAGATGGGTTGCAAACCAGCTCAAGGACAAAACTGATCTGGTCAGACATGCTGCAGCCATGTAAGACTGCAAACCAGGTACAACTGGTATCCCACAAGGCATGGTCCTGGGACCTCCCTTGTATGCTATATATGTCACATAGGTACAGACCAACATGGAAGGACTCTGTCTGAACAGGTTCGCAGAGGACTACAAACTGCCCACCATATCAGACCCTCCAGCTGACACAAGCAACCTACAAAAGGCACACATAGAAACAGACAAGTGGTGCCACAGCCATGTCAACAAGCTAAATGCAGAATAGTGTATAGTCATCCCCTGTGGAAACACAGTACATGGCCAGAAATTAACACATAGGTGTTAACCCAGTAAGTACATCAGGAGCAATAAGAGACCTGGGGACACAAGGTGATAGATATCCTGCATGTGACAACCATGTGTCTGTAATGGTTACAGAAACATGCCATATACCCACCTAATCATGAAGGTAAGCACAGGTAGGTCAAGGCAGGTCAATGTGCCCCTCCAGGCATCCATCAGCAGCCTCACAATTGTGTACAATGGCCCTTCAGGGATGTACCATAGCAGACACCTGCATCAACTGGAAAGACCCCACAAATACCCCACCAGGAGGATCGCACAGCTGTAACAGATGCCATGTGTCACCTGATTAAACAAACTGCAGATCCACACAGTTGCATACTGCCTGGCTGGAGGTGAACTGTGCCTGATGTATAAAGCCATGACCAAGCTGGTATCAATGGACATTTGGCACCATGTAAAATCTGAATGCTGGTGACCTGTGCAGCTGACAGGCCTGAACCCCAGCACAGACATAAACAGGACATGCTGTACAGATTGGTCCATAACCCAGAAGCTCACTCCACTCACGACCAAACTCCCAGTACAGGTTATCCAGGGAGTCCCTCATTGACTGTCATCCAGAGGAATCATGATGACTGGATGGGAGATGGTAGGTGTACCCTGGATATCACCTGTATGTCACGAGTAGACAGAGGCACAGCACACTAACCTTGACATATGTCATGGCAAACACCAGTAAATGTGTGTTGAAGGACAAACACTCTCTGACTAGCATTACAAATGGACTAGGGCACATGGCCATTGTTTGTCACTGTCTACACAAGTTGTGCAATACATTAACAATGTCGGACAATCATGTACTATGCTGTCCATATCTGAACAAAATGCAACATTGTCATATCTGCACAACTGGCCCTCAACCAGTGTGGTGTGCTCACTATTAATATTACAAGCAGTGATAGGACTGAAACCGATGATACTGTCCACCACAGTGAAAGTACTGCACCAGTACACTATACGACAATACAACTGTTTGGTCAGTAGGAAAGGATGTTGACAACTGTATGCAAACTATCCCATGGCGACCCTGCAGGCACAGCATAATGCCTGTTAGGTTCAGACACAAAGCAGTTGGGCAGTAAGAACACAACCTGATGTCCAACACTCAACTGTACATGTGAAATATAGATGACATCCACACACAAACACAAATGTGGTGGACCACAGATCCCAACATAAGGAAAGTTCACACTGGGCATGCTCACACACTTAGATAAATGAGACGTGTCTGTCAAGAAGCCATATAAACTGTGAACTGGGCATGCTCACACACTTAGGCCATGACACAGTTCAGCAGTTGCACACACATATCTGGCATTTGTATGTGTTAACACAGGAACCTCCCACAATACAGAAATCTGCCCAGTGCACACAGTGAAATTACAACAGAGACATAAGTAAAGTACTGGATCCCACTCATATGCAAACATCTTCCACAGTACACAAGTTGTTCATAGAGATAGGGAAAGCTATGGCAATAAAGACCCACAAACAGTATATGAGCAACAGATACTTGCATCTGACAGGTAAATATATGGCTGCAGAGTGCAATACTAGGCTGTTGTCCCTAGGGAATACAGAATGCTATCCACAGTGTATTTGGCATCTGCCTCCACAGTACAGTAGGCCACTGAGCCTGTGCAAAGTTAATGCATAGATATGCTCTCCCCTGTACTGATGGATAGTAGCAGATGTACATACCTCTTCATACATAATGATGTCAGCACACTATACATATGTCAGGAGCACAAATGATACCCAGTAATTTGAATAGTGCACTCTGCTACTGCATCTCTCGCAAGTGTCATAGCATAGTTAGGTAGGGGTTTGAATCCTGCAAGTGCTCAGTGTGTGGGGGAGTAGTGTGTGTGTGTGTAATTCCATGTGTAAGAGAAATGTTCCTTTTGGCAACTAGTACAATACAACACAACACATGCTGCATATTCCACTGTCTAAACACTGATGATGTCAGCACCCTATAAGTACAGCAGGAGAAAGCAATCTTCCCAGTAATGCAAATAGCGCGCTCTGCTACTGCGTCTCTCACAAGTGTCATAACATAGTTATGTAGGGGTTTGAATACTGCAAGTGTTCAGTGTGTGTGTGACTGTGTGGGGGGGAGTAGTGTGTGTGCAATTTCACATGTAAGAGAAATGTTCCTTTTGGCAACTAGTACAACACAACACATGCTGCATATTCCACTGTCTAAACACTGATGATGTCAGCACCCTATAAGTACAGCAGGAGAAAGCAACCCTCCCAGTAATGCAAATAGTGTGCTCTGCTACTGTGTCTCTCACAAGTGTCATAACATAGTTATGTAGGGGTTTGAATCCTGCAAGTGCTTAGTGAATGTGTGTGGGGGAGTAGTGTGTGTGCAATTCCACATGTAAGAGAAATGTTCCTTTTGGCAACTAGTACAACACAACACATGCTGCATATTCCACTGTCTAAAAACTGATGATGTCAGCACCCTATAAGTACAGCAGGAGAAAGCAATCCCAATAATGCAAATAGCGTGCTCTGCTACTGTGTCTCTCACAAGTGTCGTAACATAGTTAGGTAGGGGTTTGAATCCTGCAAGTGCTCAGTGTGTCTGTGACTGTGTAGGGGAGAGTAGTGTGTGTGCAATTCTATGTGTAAAAGAAATGTCCCTTTTGGCAACTATTACAACACAGCACATGCTGCATATTCCACTGTCTAAACACTGATGATGTCAGCACCCTATAAGTACAGCAGGAGGAAGCAAGCCTCCCAGTAATGCAAATAGTACACTCTGCTACTGCGTCTCTCACAAGTGACATAACATAGTTAGGTAGGGGTTTGTATCCTACAAACGCCATGTGTGTTTTTGTCACACAGTTTGTCCATGTGTGTGGGGTGTTGTTCCCAATATTGCACAACATACATTATATCAGTAATGTCAATGCACACATGATGTATGTGTGTGCCACCTACGCATATGTACCTGTGAACTTCAATAGTTCCCATGTCCGAAGCCTGCCTCATGTGAATACATGGAATATGCATTAGACAACTGTATGACTGTGGTGTTCTGTGCAGGGGCTGCATGTGGTATGTGAATATACAGTGTGGGCTGTAGATGGTGTCATCCCACCAGCGAGGGATACACGACTGGTCTGGAGCATATAGTCCGCATGTTGGTGATGAACAGGTGCAGCATGTTGTCACCTCTTGTGGGAGTGATACCAAGTTGTTCCATAGCAATGCAGGGAATGAATGCTAAGAACCCTTCAGATAGGGTGTTGGAGCTAGAGTAATGCTCACACTCTATGTTTGGGTAGTTGCAGTCCACCCATATAATGGTGTTTGTAGAGACCGTCATATTCCCAGTGTTGTCAGGAAGGCCAAGTGGGTTTCCTGGGTATGGGAGGGTGGTGTGTGCCAGGCTATGAATCTGAAGGCAGTCTAACCCACTGTTAGTTGCACATGGATAGGCTCTAATGCTTTGTGCTGTGCCACCAACTTGGGTGTGTGTGTATCTGAGGTGCCTTTGGATACATCCCCCCTGTTCTGGTTTGGTGCATGTGTAGGGGACGACAAGCATGGTATGAGTTATGACCTGGCAGTGATGGTGTGCACCTGGGAGCCTTGTACCAGGAGTCTGTTACTGCACGGATATTGCTGTACCCATGCTAAGGACAGTTTCCACTGCATGCATCTTGAGGTTTACACTGCTGCTGTTGAGTAGCATTACTATTAGTGTCCTATCCCGTGTGATACCTGTGTAGGTGGCTATGTAATGTCAGCCTTGCATACAAAGGCACTATGTGTGTAGCAACAGCCTCTGCCAATATACAATGGCCCATGGGTGACAGGTGCAAGCTGTCCCAAGCAAAGCAATGTGGCTTGTCCAGCATGTAATCCCACGCTGACAGGCATAGGATCCCCTTTGAATGTCACCGAAACATACAGTAATTGTAGAAACTGATCATCCTGTCTACATATTGTGGCAGCATTCTTGGTGAGGGTAAGATGCTACTCAAGGTCAGGGTCATACCAGCCTGTGCCACAAGCTCAGAGAGCCCTTCTATGTCCCCTAACATGTAGTCCAGGGAGGTGCATCACAGGTCATACACACCGGCAAAGACAATGACTGAGTCATATTTCTACATGCCTTGGAGTGACCTGTATGCTTGTGTTATGTGGTGGATCATAGTGCCCGACGGGCATCTCAGCATGACCTTCACCTTGTTCAGCCTGGTGAGCAGGACCTCAGTGTAGCTGACGATAGAGGTACCTCATACAACTGTAGCAGGTGTGTTGTCAAGCCGTATGGCCTGTGACTGTTTGGCACACAGGCTTTGTGAGCTATGTGTTGCACATGCTCTACTCTGGCTTAACATTTGCTTGTGTGTCTGCTTTGCAGGTGTCAACTGCTCAGGCAGGATGCTATTCTGAGAGTCCAAGAATGTACCTGTGTGTTTCTGTGTTTGGATTGCGGTCGTGGTAGGTCTATGTGAGACTGGTACTGTATTCACTGTAGTATCCCACTCCACCTGACAGGGTATGCCAGTACTGAGTTAAGAGAGCTTAGCCCCCAGTTTGGCTATGTGGTTGCATCTCTCACATGTGTTGTAAGTGTATGGGAAGGGGAGAGGGTTGTCTGTGTACATGAGGCAGCTGTAACATTGCCACATGACTCACAGATTCACCAACTGGACCAGAGAGTAGATTGACAGGTGACCTTTGCACATGCTACCATAGCATTGTGAATCCCATACTAAGTAACGACACATAGGGCCAATGGGGAACAAGGTACTCAAGGTGAGTATGTGAGGGTGTAGTGCTCCTGATTTGTTAGTGCTGGCATATATGAATGCTGTCTTGAGCAAATGCGAGGTAAGTCATATGCAATGTGTTAAAGGCAACCTACATGCAAACAGGACAAACAGTGACGTTCTGTCAAGTGAGACATGGACATCAGTACAGTAAGCAATACAGATGTCACTAGGGATCCACAGAGGCACTGTAAATCTGCACTGGAGGTGAAATCAGTGTTTCAGGAACATAACAAGCAAACATGCATACAAACAAAGCTACAGTCAGCAGGCCTGTATGTAGACTATGCTACAACAAACAAGGTGTACGACTTCCAGTAGGTAACAGTGCATATATGCAGGCACTATAAGCCTGTACCCAGACATTCACAGGTCAGACGGGCTGGGTCCAGCCCCACCCCCCACAAGTGTATAGACCATGTACCTTCGTAATGTTGAATAACTGGCCTGATACCCAAGTGCTCATACCTGTAATAATACACATTTCAAATAACAGACACTGAGCTCTCACTCAGCAGTTCCAGACTTAGTATGATGTATGCTACCTGTCCTGGCACCACAGTATCCTTGACATGTATGGAGACTCTCCCTCCTGTCATAGTTAGTTCTGTGTTTTGGTGCTGTCATGCATGGTATGAGGTGTGACCTTGTAGTGCTAGTGTGCTCTTGTGAGTCTTGAACCTGTTGTGTATTACTGCACAGATATCAACATCCTCAAACATCCTCATTGCAGAGTCGAGTGTGGACAGCATGGAACTCGCAGTTGACATGACCATCATTGAGTATTAATATGTACATTTTCGTATCCCCTGTGCTACCTATGTAGGTGGCCATCTCTTGACAGCCTCACCACCAGTATGCAAAGATGTGCAGACAGTACACTATGGTAATTACTATGGGTGTACAAAACAATGCAATGACATTCATACTGTAACTGCATCAGGCATGCTGGTATATATCCACAATGATATCATTACGCTGTACTGTTGTCAGCATTATACTATTACAAAACACTTCTATGTAGTCACCCTGTGCATCAGCACCATGTTAACCTATTCCTGCACCGATGTTACAGATTGCAGGAGGTGGCATAGTTTCATCATACGCACAGGGTGTTAACTTGGTATGCCTGAGTCTGCCACTGATACAACCAATTGACATGCCTGTGTGTGTGTGTTGGTGAGGGACAGCAGTACAAGAAGGGGCAATGTTGATGCAGTGTGTGCATGTATGCGGTAGCCCTAGGTGTTATCAATTTGCATGTGTGTATGCATGCACACAGTCCCACCTCATGGCTGCCATATACAGGTGTTTGTGGACAGCCACAGACTGTGCCTGCCAGGTCATACAGATCACTGTCTGTGGCCATGGACATGGTACCTGTGCCTGGCAGGGGTGCTACGGACCGTATCAGGTACTAAGCCAGACTGGCTACTGTCATCAGAAGCAGGTGGTTGGTGACTGGAGACAGGTCCCTGTTGAGACTGTCCAGAGCCATGTGTACGTGGTCTCCTGGGGCGGTCTGATGACAGCACAGACCCAGCATTGCTGAGGCTGCTGCTGGCACTATGTGAGTGGCCGCGGGCCTGTTGTCGTCCGCGATGACTGCCAGCTGCTGCTGTTGCTGGCATACGGCCATGTCGATGCCTCAACTGTCCACCATTGCCCTGTCTCATGGACATGTAGTTGTGGAACAGATCTAATGTGTCCCCCCAATGTCTGTCAATGACCTCGGTGAAGTTACGGATGGCAGCCGCAACATCATGCATACTGTCACTCATAGCTGTGCGACATGCTCTCAGCTCCCTCAGACCCTGTCTTGTGTACCGTTCCATACGTGACTGTTCCTGCATTACAGCCCGAAACATAGCTGAGGTTGAAAGACCTCTGTGGGCACGTCTGACAGGGGCGGTACGCCCACAGATGCTCCCACGAGAACCCCTGGAAATCTGCCTGTGTGGTACCATGTCAGGACCCTGGCCATAGCTGCTGTGTGGGGATGCATGTGCCACCGATACCACATTACCCTGGTCAATGCCCACTGTATCCTGTCTATCACCTAGGGACATTGGTGACAAAGGATGTATTGGCAGGATGACTGTGCGCATTGATGGAGTCGACAGCTGTGTACTGTCAATTGGCTGCCCAATGACGGACCCTGGCACACCTACCTGTGCCATTACACAGGTATCATCATTATCACTATCCACAGCAGCTGTTTCAGGTTCCCTGCTGCACAACACCAGAGCAGCACCAGAACCTGTGGGAGTAAGACAGGAAACACAGTTTACAATGTGTACACAATGTCACCACTGATACACACATGCACACATGCACACATGGGCACATGCACACATGGGCACATGCACACATGCACACATGCACACATGCACACATGCACACATGCACACATGCGCACATGAGCACATGCACACATGCACACATGCACACATGCACACACCTCAGTATATGAGATATCAACACACAGACACAAACACACCTGCAATCAAACACATAGCACTACTGCTTCAGCCTATTATTACTGTTAGTATCAAGAGTATTGAAGGTAATGGTATTACACACTCACCAGCATGGATAGGCTGCCTTGCTGTTACACCAGAGGGACCTGCAGAAATTAGACATTTATTGTCAGTGGGCACAACTGTGCCATTGATACTGTGGGTATGATACAGTTCAGTAGTGCAACAGTTAGCTTCCACAGGTCTACTGCTGATATTTAGAATATCACTCTTGCACAGTAATTACCAAGATTACAGCTACAAAACGAGGACACACCTCACACATGCATAACCTATGAGTGTACAGAATGGTCAACTATACACATGGCATGTTACCTGCATGCTCCGTGTCCTGCTGCTGGGTGGCTGCAGCCTCCATCATTACACATGTATGCTGCTGCTGTTGCTGTTGGGCTGGAGCCACAACACTTAGGTGTAGTCCCTCCAGTCTGGTGAGGGGGGGGATGTCTAGCCACCCCACGACCTGTGGCAAGCTGCTGCCTGTGGATATCCGATGCACGCTGACGGACATTTCTAATTAAATCCTGCTCATATGTCTGGTTATGTGTGCCTATGTCATTTACCTGACGGACCAGGTCTTGCCATAGTGCAGCCCTCTCCTGCTGGTTCTGGCTGGTGCGGGAAAAGAGTATTGCGAAATCTCACACCAGGCTATGGTGTATCTCTTCCTCTTCCGCAGCGGAGTACACAGGGTTTCGCTGGTGAACCATAGCCCTGAAAAGGAGAAGGAAAATATGTCAGCAATATCTTTCAGCAAACTATGGCACACATAATACACATAATACTCGACTGTAGTGATATAACTTAACCACCATATAGAGCATATGTCTGTCTATTGGGGGATACACATGTAAATGTCCAGATATCAGTGCTCATCCAACAACTGTGCAACAGTACCTGGCACACTCCATACGACAGACTAGTATACTGCAGCAGTCAGCACACTGGTTCAGGCCCAATGCACAACCTCACACTGGGGGTTTGTATCAAGGTACTGTATGGGGAACATTATCAACCCATGCACTGCATGCAATGCACGTTACATATTTCACTGGTAATGCACACTACTCTTACTTGCCATAACCCTACCTACACCACAGTGACATACAGGGTAACACAGCACAACATATGGCAATGTAGTATGTGTCGATCGCAATACCTCACACATCTGTCTCTGGCCTCACACCAAGGACACACACTACCATGACAGACAGACAGTCATGGTGAGGAATCACACCAGTACATAACATGCACCCAGTCACTGGCACACTCACTCATTCCACCTGACATATTTGGTTTGCAATGTGTTCATGGGTGTGCATTGTGTCTTAGGTCAGTAGTATGCTTTTGGCCCTGGGCCTACAGCAGCATACTGTTATGCTACCCTGCCCCTTGTGACACATGTGTTATGATCGTACCTACTCCTTACTAACAGTTACACAGGGTGACTCATATGGCATATTACCTATCTGCATAACATTCAGCAGGGGTATGTCTGACATCTACTCATGGGGAGCCTTGCTTCTAAATTCTGTGTGGTTTACCCCAGGGTATGTCGTATCTGTGGGTAAGGACCTGTACCTCCACCATGTGCTCTATACTGCAGTGACAAGGACAACAAACATAGGTAATTTGTGTTGTGGATGTTGGAGGTGTTACCATGGTTGTTAGACAACTGTCATGGGTGTGACCGAACTATGCATATCCAGCAGTGGTAACCTCTATGTAGGAAGTCTGTGTGCGCTCTGTGGTCTTGTTAGTCACTCTGCATAGGTAATGTGTTTGAGTGCATTGACACCATTACTTGCATATGTCTGTGTCCTTCTCCATATCTGTAGCTGTCATGGGAGGTACATACCGTGTAGGAGTGGGGTGTAGAGGGGTACAGTGACCTACATGTCCATAGCTGACACACCATGTCCGCTGACACATTCCATGTACAGGTATTACAGGACTAGTGTGCCACTGTGTATATCAATGGGGAGCCTATTGTACACTTGTTGCCCCTGTTCCCCCCTGACACATGCAGTGGTGGGCAGGCATGCACATATGTGGTGGTTACTGGTGTCAGTATTTTGGAATGGGGTATGGTACTCCAGTATCCACACTGGTGTTCACTCCATGCCTTTGTCACCAGGCACCTGTTGCAATACATCTGCACA
This sequence comes from Protopterus annectens, assembly GCF_019279795.1. Lineage (NCBI taxonomy): Eukaryota > Metazoa > Chordata > Ceratodontiformes > Protopteridae > Protopterus > Protopterus annectens. Next base: position 1,063,015,989 of record NC_056732.1, read on the forward strand.
CATGTGCCTCACTCAGTATATATATATATATATATATATATATATATATATATATATATATATATATATATATATATATATATACTTATATGTATATATCTGTATATATATGTTTGTATATATATATATATATATATATATATATATATATATATATATATATATATAATATGTATATATAGATGTAGATATATACATATAGATGTGGGGAGAGAGGGGGAGAGAGCGAAAGAGAGAGAGAGACAGAGGGAGAGTGAGAGTGAGAGGGGTGGGACAGAGAGAGAGAGATAGTCATATACAGACATATCTGTTGTCAGTCAGATCTATCTGTATATGTATATGTATCTACATATATCTATATATGTATGTGTGCATTACATATATCTGTACGTACATATTCTATCAATCTCGATGTCTCTGCAGTAAGTGAAACCTGGTTCAAGGCTCCTGAGAGCACACCAGCGGTACCAGGCTATACCTCGTATCATGCTTTTTGGCCCCAAAACTCGGGCCAAAACAAAAAGGGAGGGGGGAGTGTCCATATTCATGAAGGACACCCACACCTCCAGGTTAGTAGCAACACATGAAGCATCAGAGACCATCCAGGTGCAAATAACCATAGGCAAAGCTGCTATACAACTGGTAGCATGTTACAGACCACCCTCCCAATCTCAGTAACCACAGTCAGCCTTCCTGAAGACATTGGAGGATATGAATGTCCCACCACACACCATCATATTGGGAGACTACAACTACCCTAACATACACTGGGTGTATTATTCTAGCCCAAACACCCTAGCCCAAAGGTTCCCGGAATTCACTAAGTCAAATGCAATGGAACAGCTAGTCACCTCTCCCACAAGGGGAGATAATATACTAGACCTGATCATCACAAACATGGGGACAATGTGCTACACACCTGAAGTATACCCCTCACTAGTCACATCTGACCACAAACTAATCACCCTGGATATACATATCCCACCTCCCCCACAACACAAAAGACTACAGTGAGAAACCTCTCAAATGCCGACTTTACACTTCTTAAAACTGAGTTGGTATCCTTTAAGCCCACTGGGCCAGTGGAAATCACATCCCACAATGCAGACTCCTTCACAAATGCTTTCTACGGACATCTCCAAGAATGCATGGATCATGCAATCCCAAATAAAACCAAGACCCTCTCCACCAAGGGCAGGCGTCTTGTCTGGTGGACCCCAGCCATGAACAAATTCTATAACAACAGAAGGTAGCTACTGCACGACAGAGCAGAATTCCATAAAGATAAGGCATCTCTGATCAGCACTAGTAGAAAGCTACGTTCTCTCACACAAACATGCAAGGCAATAATGAGAGGAAAATTGCTATGGACACTACAGATAACCACAAGGCCTTCTTCTGCTATGTTAGACACCTGGGTGGAAACTCTCAGATATGTTCAGAATTAGTTCACAGTGACAAAACTACACTGAACACACAGATATTGCCAACATTTTGGCAGACAGGTTCAGTGCAGATTTCTCCCCTCCCTCACCCCCACATGAGGAGTTACTTATCCCAGCTGACTGTAACCTCCCTGTCATCTCAGATGTCCAGCTGAGAACCGCCTTCAGCAAAGCTATAAACACAGCATCAATGGGACCCGACGGTATCGCAGGTTGCGTGCTACGTGAACTGAGCTAAACCCACACATAAAATGCTATTTAAATATAGCCTTACTACAGCATATGTACCTGGACACTGGCATACAGCAACAGTAGTCCCACTCCACAAAGGAGGCACCTCTACAGACCCTGGTAACTACTGCCCTATAAGCTTAACCAGCCTGGTCTGCAACGCTATGGAAAGAATCATTATGGAACTCATACACAGAGACATTGGGGACTTACAGACACTTGATCCCACCCAGTTCGGCTTTGTAGAGGGCAGATCCTGCCTTTTGAACCTGGTTGACCTTTTCAAATCAGTCACTAGAGCCATTGATGAGGGCACAGCAGTCCATACAGCCTACCTGGACTTGACTAAAGCTTTCGACACAATACCCCACTCTGGCATCATAGACATGCTCAACAGCTTAAATGTAAATCCATATGTCATAAGATGGGTTGCAAACCGGCTAACGGATAGAAACCCTAAAGTCAAAATCACTAGTGCCATGTCAGACTCAGAGCCAGTCACAAGTGGTGTCCCACAGGGCTCTGTCCTGGGACCCCACATGTTTGGCATTTATTTCTCAGATGTGGAAGCAAACATGGGAGGGTAGTGGCTGACAATGTTCAAAGATGACTGCATACTAGGTGCCATAGTCGATACACCAGCTGACACATACATCCTACAGAAAGGCCTCACTGAAACCGACAACTGGTGCCGGAGTCATGGCCTTAAACTGCATGCCAAATAATGTATAGTCATACCCTTTCGGAAAGACAAGGTACCCACATATTATCACATAGACAGTAACCCACTGAGTACAGACAAAGTAATCAGAGACCTGGGGACACAAATCGATACTGTCCTCTCATTTGACACCCACATTGCCAAAGTGGTTGGATAGACTTCCTACCTTGCCCACCTGGTCATTGTACCCCTATACTCCTCCCTTATCAGGCCCATGACTGTGTACTATGCCCCATTCGGTATGTACCTCACCTGGCACTTGCAACGGCTAGGGGGACCCCATAAGTACCTCACCAGGAGGATCAAGGGTCTCCAACAAATGTCATATGCTGCCAGACTAAAGAAACTCCTGCTCTATTCCATAGCATACCACCTACTTAGAGGTGATCTGTGCCTGACGTACAAGGCCATGTCCAATCAGGAATTGATGGACATGCTCCACTTTGTAAAATCCAAATCCATCAGAACCACAACAGCTACAGATTTAAACCTCAGCACAAATATGAATAGGACATGCTGTAGGGACAGATCCATAACTCAGAGGCTTCCCATACTGTGGAACAGGATCCCAGTTCATGTTAGGCAGAGACCCTCACTGACTCTCTTCATGTGAATTCTTGACGAGTGGATGGGAGATCATAGGTTTACACCAGGGGTCATCTTTGTGTCACTACTAGACAGAGGCACAGTAAACTAATGCTATTATGTACGGGGGTCTTCACTGTGTCACTACTATACAGAGGCGCAATTTTCTAAATCTATTCTATACACTGTCTGCAGATAGCCTAGTACTAAACTATGACACTGTGAAACTATATATTTCTATGTATTTCTACATCCCTCTCTATCTATGTATACACATATGCATATTATATATATATATATATATATATATATATATATATATATATATATATATATATATATATATATATATATATATATATATATATATATACACATATCTCGATATACATACGTATACACATGATATATATATATATATATATATATATATATATATATATATATATATATATATATATATATATACTCCTTTTAGTTCCACATATGTATACACACAGTAACGTACTGATGAACATCCATTACTGTACAACCTACTTGTACATTGCACTACAACCTACATTGCTATGTGCACATAGCTACCTTCACATACATATGTATGTAGAGCCTTCAACTGTCACTGAAGGCTCTACAGATGTATGTAGAGCCTTCAGTGACAGTTGCAGTATGTCCCCGGCCCTATGCACATCTTCATATACATAGATACAGACCAATAATACATCTAGAGGGTTCACAGTATGTAGACTGTTATACTAGTACTTTACATTACCTGTGTTTGTTGCAGCTGTTTGCGTAGGCTTGCAGTTACTTGGCCTGCTGTCAACCTCTTTGTTTTGTTGTTAGTGTTTTTTTTTAATTTTTTTATTTCTTTCTCTTTCTCTTTCTCTCTCTCTCTCTCTCTCTCTCTCTGTCTCTACCTCCAGAGGTTGCAATGAAAGTATTGCATGTGTGGACTGGGAGTACAGAATGCTTTTGTAGGTATCTGCACATGTCCATGTGATGGCCTCTGCACCAATTGTTAGCCAGCATTTACTAATTGCATGCAGCCTGTTGTGTAGTGATTGCAGTTCTCACTGTGATTTCAGGACAGTGCTATAAAAAGGTCTGTTAGGTAGGCGTAGCCCTTTCAGATTATCAGGGTGGGGACCATGCTGGTTTGCTGTGGACACTGTTCTGTGAGTGTAAGGGTTGGTATGTCTCTCATATTTCAGGCTGTGTTGTAGACACTGCAATGCATGTTGTTATGTAAGCTGAGTATTCCTTCCTCCAGTGTCCTCTTCTCACTGTGTATGTAAACTGACACCTACGACTAGTAATACTGTGTATATGTGTGTGTGTGCTTTCCTGTGGGGATTGTGGTGTAACTGGTATATAGCAGTGGCTCTTGCAATCTCTTGCTATGGCTTCAATGTTTGGCCTTTACATTCACTCCTTGTATGCCTGCTAGGTGTCTTTCCTGTAATGTGTTGCTATGGCTTTCCTATTTTCCATTTACATTCACAGCTTGTAATGCTTGCTAAATCTGTTTGGGCAGCAATTCCCTATGTGTTTGTTGTGGTAGGGTGTTACTGCATGCAGTGTGGTCTGGCCATGGTGTGGGCCTTGACACTTACAAGGATATTTGATCATGCTGCTGAGCAGGCCTCAGATACTCTCAGGTGCATCTTTTATCAGCCTCATGGAATGGTACATATCAGTGGGATACTCCAATGAAATATTCTGATATTCTGCAGTTGTGACTGTGGGTTATTTTGAGCATATGTATTACTACACCATTTGTGACGTGCAAGTGGTGCATACTTTCAGTAATTCATAGTTACCATTGCATATGTAGTTACACCTTTCTGCCTACTGTTAGTACATTTCACAGGGTGTCAGTGGGGCACAGTTGACATTTGTTTTCACATCAGGGACATCCCTGTAACTCAGTCACAGTTACTATGTCTGGGCTCTTAACTATTCAACTATGGCAGTGTTTATCCTGCTCTGAGTATGTGTGTGGCTTGCCAGATGCTACTGTGACATTATTACCTAGTAGCTACCAACTAGCATGGCTGTTTGTCATCACACAGTACCATTTTACAAATCCACTAGATTTGACAGTAAATATACATGACATGCTTTGTGTACTAGACTTGCTATATTCCCTTTACATTAATTCCTACTATTTTATGATATATTTCTTTCAGCACAGTGTTCTTGTATAGCAGTCATGGCTTAGTGGTAAGTCATGCAGACTAGTGTTTCCAAGGTCCTGGGTTCGAGACTGATGGAGGTATTTTATTTTGCTGCTGAGAAAACTACAAGCCTTGTCATTCAGAGTGACTAAGGCACTTTTAAGCAGTTGTAAGCAGGTTAGCGCTGGTTTGCGCAGAGCTGACGCATGCACACCGCCGCTTAGCTAAGCGCACAGAAGCGCACTCCCGCTTACTACTGCTTAAAAGTGCTTACTCTCAGCACACCCACGCTATTTTCTTTTAAAGAAAAGAAAATGGGGAGATAGGAAAGTGGTGAAAAAGGGGGCACAAAGAGGGTAGGACAGTAGGAAAACAAGCTCGGGTTTTGCAGGAGGGATGTAGGAAGGGCCCATAGCTGCTCATTTCTTCGTCAGCAACAGCTGTGCATATGTTTGTAATTTGGTGTGAAATTTGAAACCTTCCACCCCTGAGAGAGGTGTGAGGACAACAATAATATTTGTTGTACAGCCAATTGTAATTGCCAGTTTACATGTCCAGCAGACATGTGTGCAAAATGGGCAGCTATGTATGGGGCGTAATTATTTTGTGGGTACAGAGTGCCCCTTTTTTTTTTTTCAGGTGAGAGTGGTATGTCAGGTACAGGAAGTCGGTATAGCTGGGGAGGTAGGTAGGGGAGGTTAACAGACAAGACAAACAAGATGCATACAGGAGTGGTGTATGACACATGTGGGGGGGTTACACAATTGACGGGGACGGATGTTTGGATATCTGAAGCCCATGAACCCACAGATGGCAACAGTGGAACTGAGATCCCCACCCATGGGCAGTTGCCACTGTGCCTTCACTGCCCAGGACGGGGCTGTGCTGGGGGCTGTGTAGGACGGGCAGCAGGCACGCCCATGAGTTGTGCCACCCGTGCCTCAAGCTGGCGTAGGAGCCCAAGCACAGCGTGCCTGATCTCCCTACGCACCACAGTCCGGACACTACGGAGGGTGAGTGGATGTTCTCTTCCGGCCACGCTTGCAGAGGGGGGATGAACCCCATCCCCTGCAGCGCTTCCACCTGCAGGTGGCACAGGGCCACTGGAGGAGGGTCCGGCCTGGGCACTACTGCCAGGTGCCCTCGCCAGCTCAGGTGGGAGAGGTGGTCCGCCGGAACCCGCCTTCCCTGTCGTTCTATGTTTTGCATTATTTAATAACAGTTTGGGTTAGTAACGTGCAATACCATTCACAATTAGTTGTAACAGTATGCATTAGTATTCCCATTAACCAAACACCCACAAATTCAAGCCATTGAACAGCAAGCATAACACATGCATAATTTGAACAACAATACACAATCCAACAACATGCAGGGTTGAGTGATAGCAACAGGCCATCAGGTTTGGATGTATGAACAGGGCACATGCATCAACGTGCATGCAAATATGTATGAACCAACAGGACAATTGTCCAGGGGAGTTAATTGTGAATACACATACCCATTTCACGTGGAATGGATTATTTGTGGTTATAGGGTAGGGTGAAGAAATATTTCATTAACAACTTCAAATACCTATACATATGCTGTACATTTCTACTAGCTGCAGATATATACACACTACAGGTCTGACTACAGTTTCCTATGTGTAAACGTATGAATGTTGGTGATAGGAATGTTACTGCTACATCAATATACATTTCATTTTTATTCATACACATTCATATCTGGCTCTGTTCAGCTACAGCATCCTGCTACATTTGCTTTATATGGCTCTAGACAACTGTGGATGTTTGGTATTTCATACAACCATACTATCTGCATATTGCAAACTGAGAGCAACATATCCAGATTTTGGGACGCACATTCCAGCTTCAGTACTTTATTCCACACATTTCGCTGTTTGGTTGTGCCTGTCACATTCATTTTATTCTATACTCACTGCAGTATACTTTATTCAGGAGTTATTACAACTTTATTGGTGGATTCATACCTCTTTCTCACACTCTCACTTGTTTTATTTTCTACAATTCAGGATGGTACTTAATTCTAGGCTTTATTGACATGTTTTACTTGGTTATAACAATCCTTTCCAACAGTCTCACTTGTGTCATGTTTCAGAATTTAAACAGGGATATATTTCACACATGTGTTTTACTCAGCTTGTGTAGCTGTAATTTTCAGCCTGCTGCAGGTTATGTACTATTATATTACAGGTGGAACATCTTTATTTCAGACTTGTTTCATTTTTATTTTTGGATTACAGGCTGCATCACACTTATGTAATCACACAGTACTAGCAGAATCTCTCTTACACTGTTTACTTGCACTTTATATTAATAGGTGACTACACTGCACTCTTTTGCAAGCTGTCATACTTATATTTTTTAGCAGTTACAGGGAGAGAATTACTAACCTGCCTGGTGGCGCAACTGCACAAGCCTATTGGCATAGGCTCAACGATTCACAGAACGGACACCTGCAGCTGCAATATAAATTAAGTAATATTGGAATACACATCTCCATAATATCAGCTAGGTTAACTTTCTACATAAATAATTACATGTAACTTACTCAGTAGTGGGGCTTTGGGCATTTGCCGGGCCTCCTGGATCCAATGGTTCAGTTGGTCCTGCTTCCATCGCTTCAGGTCCGCATGGTGGTGATGGACCTGTTCATCAGTCCTTGGTATTCCTGTGGCACTGGTGAGATCATGTGCCAACCGGTCCCACGCCTCAGCCTTGTATGCTCCCCACAAGACCTGGCCCTGCATGAGTTGGACCTCATGATCATGGACAAGGAGCCAAACCATATATTTGGACTCCTCAATGCCCCACCTCTGTGCTTGGAACCAACTACCCTCTCCTACACCTGCCATCCTGACTGCAAATCGGTTCCACAATCAGTTATGCTGTGTATTCCCGCCTATGGGGCTTATATATTCCGTTTTTCCCGCACTTATCTGTGATTGGCCATTTTGGAAATGTATCAGCTTCACAAAACCTGCTTTGTCATGCTTCTCTTTCCATTCATTCCTATATATATGCTATTACTGCATTTCAAAAAGCAACTGTAATGGCTTAGTGGTTCAGTACTTTGACTATGGTGCATGGTATCCTGAGTTCGAGCCTGGTCATTGCTTTTTATATTTTGACTGTCTACACAGGCTAGAAGGTGTGTGTGTAAAGGCAGTTTTGATACAGCTTGCTCAATGTTGCCCGTCGGTTAGCTTGTTGGCACGGTGCGCAGCTCCCCGCAAACGGGTTACGCTGGCTTATGCGCCGTTTGGCTGTCAGCACGCATATTATGCTCAGCTCAGCTATGGGCACACAGTTTCAGAGTGTTAGAACTCTGCTCAACCCCAGGCACTCATTTTACACCTGTTAAACCACTGCTCACCTACGGGCACTCATTTTACACCTGTTAAACCACTGCTCACCTACGGGCAGATATACTCAGCTTGTTAGAGTGTAGCTCAGCTATGGGCACTTCTGACATTTGTTTTTTTTTTCACACATTTCTTCATATTACATGGCCCATTTCATTACATTTTACATAAACATAATTTTATACATGTACATATATGCCAGGGAATTGTTTTGTGCTTATTTCACTAGGAATAAAAATTGATGTTGTGGGGGCTTGAACCATGACTGCCTCCTCTTCAGCCGACGTCTCTACTGCTACGCTATTGCTTCTTGGCTTATTTTGCATATTTAGATCATATATGCTTTTCCACTGATTGCTAACTGTGGCTTAGCGACGAGCACGCCCGCGCAAACGAGCGCACTCACGGGCAAACATCTTTAAAAGTTATAAAAAAATATATAACATGTTCATTTTTACATTTTATGTTAATAGTCTGTGGGGTCATGTGTTGTGTTGTGTTTATTGACATTTACACGGACTCTGTCGTGGGGGTTTACTTTCGGGACTGTTACTCTTCTGGGGGCGTGTCCGTTTGCAGGGCTCGCTCTACGGACACGCCCCCTACTGTCTTACATGGACCGTGTTAGCCTTGGGTGTGAGTCAGCATGCCCTCATGAATATGCATGGCATGCTGACGTCACACCGTTTAACTGCAGCCTCCGTGTAAGCCTTGTAACTCTTACATGGAGGCTTTGTGAATCCTGCCCATAATATTTGAGTCTATTTTTTCAATTAAACAGTTTCTTAGAGAATATGAGATAAAGACTGTAACCCGTGGAATCTTTATGTGCTAAAAACATTTAACAGAGAAACAAAAAAGAAAATTCATGTACAGTTTTGAACAGAGGTAGAAAACAGTCTTTGAAAGGACATTCGAAAACATTATGTAAAGAAGTACTGGACATTGCAAAAGTTTATGACAAAATGGGTTTATAGACTGGTGGATGAGATTGCAATATTGTGTTCAAAGCAGAAAGAGAAAAAAATATACATATGCTATGCATGATCAATGTGGAGAGGAACAGGGGTATCGCAAAATACTAGTGACAACCCCAAATTTTTTTGTTTGTTTTTTGTGGAAAAGAATGACAAGTAACTGTGATAAAAGAAACTGTTATATTTGTGGGAAAATGGGGCATTATGCAAAAAATGTGAATTGAAATGTCACAAATGTAACAAAATTGGAATTTATGGATGGATTGAAACAATGAAAATAACAATAAGAAAAAAGAAAGAAAAATCGAAGAAAATGAAGAAAGAAAATACATTTTAGAAGCAGCAGAAATAGAAGAAAAATTAGAAAAAAATGAAGTGAAAAAAATAATAAAGAGGGCATAGAAGAAGTTTGTTAAATAAGTAATAAAGAAGACATAAACTGTGAGGTAGTAAAAGAAAAAAAAAGAATTCTATTGCAAAAGGGTAAAAGACAAAAAAGAAAATTTAAAGGATAAGTAAAAGAAAAAAAGAAAGGAAATGGATGAAAAAGAATATATATACAGATAAGGACTGGGAGTGGTATAATGGCTAATATGTTTGACTCACAGACACTAACTATGGTGTTTGATTCTTACCTTTGTTAGGGAAATTAGCTAGGATTAGAATGGCCTATTAAGACAGCTGGCCTAATAATTAGCTATGAATCTAAGGACAAATATAAAGTGCTTTCTGTAAATGTGAATAGTATTAAGAATTTAGACAGAAGGATAGAGATTTTGGAGTGGTATAATAATGTGATGTAGATGTAATTATATTAGAAGACACAAGACTTTTAGCAAATGAAGAAAGATTACAAACAGGGAAACTATGGGGAGGAAAGATAATCTGGAATTTAGGAAACGAGAGATGTTCTGGAATAAATATCCATGAAACAGCCCTAAAACAATACCAAATAACCAGATAACAAAGCTGAAGTCAGTTAAGCACTCTATTTTTTTTTTTATTTATTTTACATTTGTTTACCTGGAAAGTCTAACTGGGTTTTTAGCCCATTTTCAGGGGAGGCCTGGGGACAAAAGCTCAAATACAAAACAAATGTTTTAGTTAATAACTTATAAAGTACATTATGGATTACAGACAGAAGCACCAAAACAATTCAAGTAGATTACATTGTACAGTATGGTTTACAAATGTTTAACTGGAATATATATGTCAGAACATAGTGCTATACACAGATCACACACCTAACTCAGAACACAGTATGGTACATAGATCACAACATGCATTTCAGAAAAAAGTATATATAAACAGTAAATCTTAGAGGTATACATCATACATAGTCTACTGGTGATAATTAACATAGATGTCTAAATAAGGTAGAGAGACAGTGTTGAACAAAGAGAGTGGAGTTAAATAGGGTGAAAGATGAAGTGGGTTACTGTAGCTAAAGTGTAAGACAAGTAGATATTGAGGAAGATGGTATCTTTAACCAGGGTCTGAGTAAGGGCAGAGCCATTGGTTAGTAAGGTGGTTCCTTCCTCAGTAGGTTTTTAAAGTGAGTGAGATTACTTGTACAAATGGTAAGTTGTGGGATACTTTTTCAAATTTTGGAGATATAGTTTGAATACAGAGAGTATCCAGCATTATTGTAAGACGTTGAGATTTGTAGTAGGGATTTGTTTGTGGAGCGGAGAACACAGGGATTGGTGCAAGGGTAGATCAGCTTTTGGAGAGTTGGAGATTTTTCTGGATGGTATATCAATGTATGGGTTATGTTGAGTTGTGTGAAAATTAGATAGTGGAGTAATTCTAGCCAGTTAAGTTTTTTTAAGTCCAGGCAGTGGTGGGTCCTATGGGGGAGTTGGTTGCAAATTTTGCTATTTTATTGTAGCAAACACTGAGTCTAGCTAATTCCATTTTATTTAAGTTGGCAAATATTGGAGATGCATATAGAAGGGCAGATAGCAAATGAGTTCTGGAAATTGTCTGTCTTGTGTTGCCAATTAAGAATGGTTTGACTCTGCAGAATGACCCTAACTTCATGTGTGTCTTTTTGATTGTCAGAGCTAGGTATATGTCAAATTTCATTTTGCTGTCTACGATGATACCTATTAATTTTGCTTGTGATACTGTAGCTATTGTAATATTGTTGGATGACTATACTTGGAACAAAGATGAGGAGTCAAGGGGTTTGTCAGGGGAAATTAACATAATTTTTGTTTGATTTTTGGTTAAGTATTAGTTGAGAGTCTGTTAATCAAGAAGGACTGTTGGGTAGTTACTTTGCATTCTTGCAATGTGGGAGTAGTGCATATTAATGTGGAGTCATCAGCATACTGTATAATGGATGTAAGATGTGTAGTCGTATGAAGTTTATTATAAAACTGATGAGGAGCAAAGGTCCAAGAATTGAGCCCTGTGGTACTCCCATGGTGACAGGTAGGAGGGGTGACACATCGTGCTGCCATAGCTGACAACTGTTTAGGTAACTTTGAAACCTAGCAAGAAATGAGTGACTGAGTTTGTACATGGAGAGTTCAGTGAGGAGTTTATGGTGGGGCACAGTATCAAAAGCTTTTGACAGGTCAAAGAAGATGGAAGAGATAAGTTTGCCTTCATTCCTGAATTGATTTATTGTGTTAATATAGCTTAAGAGAGCTACTGTTGTGCTGTAATTTAGGCAAAGGCCATATTGCGTGATAGAGAGAAGATTATTTCAAAGAAGATAGTCTATTAGCTGGGTATGGATACACTTTTATAGGATCATAGGAAGTTACCAGGCTATTGTCCCTGAAGCCCTTACAAGCCTAGCCAAGGATTCAGCCCCATATTTCAACAAGTCAGCACACAATGCCACTGTCCAGCAGAGACACAGGTGGAATCCCAGGGGTATATTTTCTGTTCCCCATCCAGTTGTTCAGGTTGTGCTTAAAAAGGGTTAATGAGGTACTCTGCTTGACATGGAGATGGAATCTATTCCACAAAAGGGGGTCTCTGAGACATAAATCTGTCCCACCAAGTCCTATTGACATCACAGACCAGGTTGAGGTAGCATGTGTGGGTTACTTTAGTGGAGCTTGACTTGCGGATATGCAGCAGTCCCATCAAGGCGGGTCTGAGATTGCTTTGTATGCCAGACAGTGGTCACCTCTGAGGAATCTGTATGAGACTGAGTAGAGGGACAGGGCCTTTACCCTATCTATGTAGGGTAGATGTTTGAGGCGCAAGATTTTTAGGAATTTGGAGAGTGTTGACAAGATGGTTATGGGTCAGTAGTTGGAGAGCTCAGTAGAGTTCCCTCCTTTGTGCAGTAGGATGATGTAAGCTATTTTTCAAAGTGCTGGAATGTAATTTTCAGTTATTGAGTGATTGATGAGGATGGATTTAGGCAAAGAGATGGCTTCAGAGGCTAGCTTAAGGAATTTGGTGGGTAGTTTATCACAGTGAGGTAGTTGCTTTAAGTTTATTGAGTATTTTTTTACATAGTATTGGTTTGGATGGGCTTGAAGGAGAAGAGGTTTTGAGTCTCATTGGATGGCAGTGGGATGGTTGGAGGGGTATTGGTGTAGTTTTTTGATAGGGAATGAATAGTGTTTGCAAAGAAAGTATTAAATTGTGAGGCAATGCTATTATTGTTATTGGATATTGATGGGGTGGATGTTGTTTGCTAGCCAGGGTGGAAGAGTTTTTTTTTTTTTTTTTTATGGAGGACCAGAATTTTTGTGGGGTTTTTTTTGTTTGTTTTTTTTTTTTGTGCATCTGTAAAGTAGTTTTTTTTTTTCTTTTTTGTCTAATCTGATGTAGGTTTTTGCATTATTTCTAATCTGACAGTATTTGACTAGGTTTTCGTGCATTGCCAGAGTTTCAAGGCTTTATCTCTTAATCTGAGTAGGTGTTTTCATACCTCTTAAACTCTCAGTGCAAGAAATCTGGACAAAGACTGACAAAAAGGGGGAACAAAGGCCCAAAAATAGGGGCATATTTTAAATATTACTGTTATAAGCTTAGAAATTTGCTAGAGTAACAGGATTTGTTTTAACATACATTTTCTAAAAGATTTGAAGTCTGAAACTCAAATATATATCATTATTTAGTGACTTCAGTCCTCAGATCATCCCAGTAATTTGTCAGAAATACATAGATTTTATGAGGAACAAACCAAAAATATGATTCAGAAATCTAGACATTCTGCAAAAATCTGTATAGTTGAGAGGCATGGGTCTTGTCATTAGCTATGGTGCATAGTTTGATTTCACTCTTATGGCTCTTCAGGGGGCTAGTTTATTAACAATGTTGAGGCAAGTGGAACTAAAGTACTTTACAGCTCTGTCTAAGGGTAACGTCTTAATTGGGTTCCAATTACAGTTACGTAGCATAGTAAGAAAGGATTGGGTGTTAAAATGTTTCTTGTTTCAGATTTGATGGTAGGTTATATTTCTTAGAGGGTGATGTTGTCTAATAAGATATATTACTTTTGAACATTGGATGTTCTGGAATAGCCATATTCTATAAAATATTGTTAAGATATTAAAAATAACTGTAGCAAAAATGAAAAGATTAACCACTGTAGATTTAAAATGGAAAGAACAAGTATGTAGAATTAAACATTATATGCTTATACTAATTGTAAAGAAAGGGAAATCTTATTTCATCAGATTTTAGACTATGTAGTGATAAATATAAATATTATAATAACAGGAGATTTTAATTGTTATTTAAGAGGAGTAAAAATAAAGGAAATGATATAAGAAATATGTTAGAAGTTATAAAATGTGGTAAATTAAAACTTCAGGACAAAAAAATCATGGACTTACAAAACGGGTACATATAGAAATGAAATAGATTATTTTTTTACTATCAGAAGGTTTACTTATAGGAGAAGGGGAGACAGTTGAAACATGATTCTTTGATCATGTTACAATATGGCTAGAGATAAAGGAAAACAGGGAATATATAAGTATAGGCAAAGGAATAAAAAGGATAAATAAGAAAGCATGGAATGAAGAAGGAAACAAATTAGTAACACAGTTATGGAAAGGTCATATTAATATGAGAACATTTTATAAAAATTGTTCTGAATGGTGGATAATATTTAAGGAAAAATATAAAAAAATGTTTTTCAGTGGCAATATGATGTGAGAAAAGTAGAGAAAGAAAAATATAAAAGAACATATAACAATGCATTGGAAGATTTAAAACATGCTAGGAAGCATTTTGACAAAGAAAAATAATTATATGAAAGAAATCAAATAAAAATAAAAGAATTGTTACGCAAGCAAAGATATTTTTTAAAATGAAAAAGAGAAGTGTGGACTTGCTTAAAACAGATTAATAAAGAAAGGTGACAGTGCAATGAGAGGAATAAAAAAATGTAAAAGAAGAAATAGAAAGAACTCAGGAAAAGATTATGAATCATGTACTACAATGTGTCCCCTTCACATGGTCGACATTTCAGAATGTCGAAGACCATATAGCTGAGACCATATGATCGACATTTGAAATGTTGACCATGTGGAAAAGGCATCTCCATAAGTGTGGAATGGAAAGATTTCCATCTTCCACACTGTAGTGCAATCTTGGAGTTGGTATACTTAAGTTACTGGGAGTGTGAGGGCAGAGCCCCCCTGCTAGCAGCGTGAAGGTAAGTTTTTGTTGTTTTTTTTATTCAATGGTCAGCATTTCGAATGTCGATCATATGGTCTCAGCCATATGGTCTTTGACATTCTGAAATGTCGACCATATGAAGTAGATCCACTACAATATGTAGAAGAAATGTTTAAAGAAAAAAGAAAGCAGTGAAAAAAAACATGAAAAGTAAAAAAGTTAACAAAAAAAAAAAAAAGAGAATAAAGAGTTAGAAAATGAGATTTCTTTAAATGAGCTAGATAATGTATTAGAACAAGTAATATAGCTTTGGCTGCAGGACCAGATGGAATAGGATATGAAATGTATAAAAATTTAAGGGATTGACAAAAAATATTTTTTTAAATATTTTAAATGAATGGTTAAATGAAGATTTTGTATATAAGAAATTATATAGTAGAATGCTTAAATCATATGAAAAAAAGAAGGTAGAAGACAATTAAAAAACTGAAGACCAGTAATATTGAATAATAATGATTATAAGATCTTTATGAAAAAAATACAAAAAAATTTGAAACTGAAATGGAAAATATTATGGAATATAGTATCTATAGTATAAATGGTCATAAAGAATTATTAATGATAGAGAAACTATGGATGATATTATGAATAGAATAGAAGAAATGAAAAATCATGATAGGAGACCTTAATAAGGCATTTGATACAATTGTGCATGAAATCTTATGGGTAGTAATTAAATAATATAAGTGAGAAAGTTAAGCAATTATATATGTCAGTGCATAGTAATAATAAAGTAAAAATACTTCTAAATGGCAGGTTAAGGCAAGAGGTAGATATGAAGAGTGTTGTAAGACATGGATGCCCAATGAACTGTATACTCTTTGCATTAGTTATGAATGTGATAGTATGGGAAATAAAAATATAGCTAAAATAAGTAATAATTTGCACAAATAAGTATCTAGGAGTGATAGGGGTGGCTTTAACTAAAGATAAAAGTAAATATTTAGGTGATGTATTAAAGGCAGGGGGTATATATTTTACAACAAATGAAATTTCTCTTTTAGGTATAAAATTTGGGAATAAAGATGTAAGTAGAATTCAATGTGAAAAACAACAGGAGAAATAAAACAAGCCTGTATTTTCTGGATAACACATAAATTATCATTCAGAAAAAAGGCTTACTTGATAAACTCAGTACTGATGGGAAAAATAGCATACTTAGCGGGTGTATTTATGCTGCCAACAGTATTTGAAAATAAATTATTGCAGATTTTTTTTTTCATTTATATGGGGTTCTTGATTAAACCCAGTAAAAAAATAGGAGTTTTGAATGTAAATAAAGATGAAGAGGTTTAGGGTTAATTAACCATGTGGTATATGCTGTTTCATTAAATATGTACAAAGAGTTAAAGTGGTTAAATTATGTTTAATGGTAAATGGGTTTTAGTAACAATATTAAGTAAAAGTAGATGGTAGTTATGGAAAAAGGAGATGGGATCTAATAGGGATGAAAATTTAAAGTGATTGTTAAGTAAAATAGCATAAATATAAATATGATCATTTTGGGGATATGGTAAAAGAGAAAAAACAGTGTATGAATGAAAAAAAAAATTTGCCAAAAATATTTTTGTGGAAAATAAAAATTGATGATATAAAAAAGAAACAAAACTATGGTGTAAGAATGTAATGATAAAGTATTACTATGTAAAACCATGGGAAAATCTAACAGATGACAAAATTAAAGCTATAAAAATAAGAAGCACATGGTGTAATCAGAAAGCAGAATGTTAAGATTTTTTTTGCAGTGATGTAATAGACAAGTTACCAGTAAAATGAAATATGCCATATAAAAAGAAAAGTGATAGAATATGTTTACATTGTCAAGAAGAAGAAACTATGGAACATGTGTTTTTGAAATGTAAACGAGTAAAAAAGTCAATGGGAAAGCTATGTAAAGAAGAATTTTTCATTTTTTTTGAAGATATAAGAGAACTGGATAAAATAAAAATGGATATGATTAAATAAGGATATTATAAGAACAGAAGTAAAGAATATGTATAAATAATAGATTAAAAGTTATTTTATGTTATATGAGTTATATGGAATGAAAGAATAAATTAAATGATGTGTAATGGTAAATGGGTTTTATCAACAATATTAAGTAAAATTAGATGGTAATTATGGCAAAAGGACTGGAGGTCTAATATGAATGAAAATTTAGTATGATTTGTTAAAGAAATTATGAATATGTGTAAATAAATTTGTATATCTATATATTTGTATATTTGCAAATATTTGTGAATATGTAAATATGCTGTAAATTAGTTCTTTTTGTATATAAATAAAGGACCTCTACTATTTTCAAGAGGATTAGATACATCCACCTAAGCTACCACCATATTAAGAGGATAGGATATTGGTTTAATGTCTCATCCAAAGGATAACATACCTAGCAGTGCAGCACCACCCATATGCTGCAATGCATTTTCAGCAATCAATCTTCCTGATGTGGAAATAGAGCCCACAGATTTTGGCACCAAAGGTAAATGTGCTACCTGTTGTACAAATGACCCTTTCCAGTTGTTCTGTAGAAAATATAGGATATCTTTAAAAACATATGTTATTCACTGTGTGCAGCTTCCATTAAATCCAGAGGTAGATATTTGCCTATGCTACAGCATTTGCATAATGACTCATAAATTTTATGTTAAGATATAGATTTGCCTTCCAATGGACTGATACTTTTGATGCCTTATCTATTTAAAAATGGTACAGTAACACTGTCAAAAATTTTGCATTCATTTAATTGTGAAAGTATGTTTAGTTTCTTTCAGGTAACAGAATGACAAGCTCTCACTAAGTATCATAAAACTTGGGTATATAGGTGAGGTGATGCAATGATATTTATCTTTTTCTCTTGACAGTTTTTATTGTATTGTAACAACTGGTTAAGAAGTTGATGTCATTCAAAGAGGAACCAGTATGTGTCAACATGGCATGGGAGGAGGTGGGATGGTCGATAAGACTTCCTGTTTCACTAGGGACGGCTTACACCTGTCATATCAGGGCTTCCGCATACTGGCTAAAGCCTTTGATGCCCTCTAGTGTCTTTTTAGGATGAGTCATCCTATAGAGCATTCCTAAACAGAAAATTCAAACTCAGATTTTGACAGCATCAAGGTGTCACAAAGCTAGGGGGCTAAGTATAAAGATGGCAGAACATGATGCCATCCTGTAACTGAAACACATTCATATTTTTTAGTTACTGAGGCATGGTTTCAGTGTGATGACAGCATTCCCTTTTTTTACCAGGGTTTAGTGTCTATCATGCTTTCAGATCCTCTGGTAACTACAAGAGGAATGTCTATATTTGTTAGAAGCATCATTACCTCACATCAGATTACCCACAATCTTAACTTGGAGCTCTTGGATATCCGAATTACCCTTAACAAATTCAACTGTTACTTCACTGCTGACTAAAGACCCTCATCAGTGCCACCCAAAGATAAAAAAAAATATCTCAGCACTATCGAATCATTAAATATCAAGCCAAATATCTTCTTACTAAGGAACTTAACTACTCAACCATTGACCGGTACACTTAAACCTCTAAAAATAGCTATGCTCAGTATTTCTTAGACTTCATTAATAGCAAAGTGTAAATCTACTCACTAGATGCTCTAATATGCTCAACCTTGTCCTTACCAAACTAGGCCCCACCTGCACCTCACCTCACACCTGCTCATTCCTGGTTAAATCTGACTACAAATAATTCCTCTCAGGCCTAGTGGTACCTCCTCACCACCAAATGAGACCATCTTTAGGGACTAGTCTGAGGCAAATCTAATTCAGCTTGTAAAAGACCTATGCAAAATTTGCAACAATATCTCAAAAATGCACCAAACACCACTGGCTTCTACCAACACCTGAACAGTTACATAGAAAAGTCAGTACTCATCCACCCTAAATATAATGGTAAATTCAGGAATAAGCATCTCTGGTATAACTCTCATATTGATAAGCCTTACAACAAAAGAAGGAAATACATGAAAAGTTACAATAAAGCTCCATCTCCCTAACTCAAGATCACACTGAATCATGCCAGCAAAGAACTAAAAATCACTATTAGACAATGTAAAGCATAGAACGAACTTAACGTTGACACAGATTCTAAAGTAAACTGCAGAACTTTCTTCAGCTATGCCAGAAAACTAAAGAATAATATTCAACAATTCACTGAGCTAATCTATAACAATAGTACCCATTCTGACCCCACTGATATAGCTGATATAATAGCAGACAACTTTAGTGCCAACTTTACCTCTGCTAGTCACATTGATGCCTCAATGTCCCTGAGAATTTTGTTTCTTCTGAAATCACTTTGGAACAAGCCTTATAGTTCCTGTTAAAGGGAAGAAAATGCTTTCATTGGAATGGACACTATACCAAGCTGCATTCTCAATGGTGCCAAATATGCACCATCTGAGCAAGCAACTACTTAAACTGTTTAACCTTTGCCTACCTACAGGGTTTGTTCTGTATGCCTGGAGGACAACCACTGTGACTCCCCTAGTCAAGAATGATCCTTCTACAGACCCAGGTAATTATAAACCCATCGGCTTCAACAGTCGTATATGCAAAGTCATGGAATGTATCATAGCAGACACAAGCAACTTAATGGGTCTAGATTCCAATCAGTTTGGTTTTGTGAAGTGCAGGTCCTGTCTCATGAACCTAATAAGCTTCTTTGAAAAGGTTACAAGAGCTGTGTACAGTGGTCATACTATGCACTGCTTATCTTGACCTTTCTAACGCTTTTGACACTATCGCCCATGCTGGTATTATTGAACAGTTAGACAAGCTTAATGTAATTCCTTACATTGTCCACTGAACTGCAAGCTGGCTATTCTGTAGATCCCAAGTTACTGGTTCCTTTTTTGAATGTAAAATTGTAAGTGGTGGTTGCCACAGGGATCAGCTCTAGGCCCTTTCCTGGCTGGCATTATTTTGCAGGCATCCACTTTAATATCCCAGAAGCGGGGTTGACCAAGTTTCCTGATGACTGCAAACTGGACACTGTTATTTGATCATCTAATGATAAAAAACAGCTACAGCAAAGGGTGGCATATGCACATACATTGTGTATCAAAAACAGTCTCATATTAAATAAAAAAAGTGCAGTATACTAGCATTTGGCAGAAAGTTGCTCCTGCCTCATATGTTATAAATGGTATTCCTCTTCAGAAAGATATGGCCATAAGAGACCTAGGTATTTATATGGATAACTCTCTGTTTTGATCGTCATGTTTCCAACACAGTCAGGAAATCCTTCTACCTGGCTCAGTTGATTTCCAAGAGAATAGCTTCAGGAGCCAATGCAGTTATCTTACCTTATGAGACTCATCATTGAATACAATGCTCCTTTGATATGCACAAATCCTAACATAATGCTCAATTGGAAAGGCCCCAAATATTTCTGATCAAGAAAGTTAAAGACCTTAAATCTTTCAACTACTCCAAAAGATTAGTATGGCTTTCTTTATACTTAGTAGCTTACAGTTTTATTTATTTTATTTATTTATTTTACATTTGTTGACTGGGAAAGTCTGACTGGAATGAGGTCTATTTACAGCGGAGGCCCAAGGAGAAGAGCTCCACATTAGTTAAACAATAATTTATAGGAGTTTGCTGTGAGGTGACCTGTGTCGTGCTTTTCGAGTCATGAAAGACCCAGTCCTATTTGACCTTTTGTTTCTTTCCAAGACCAGTGGCTCTGCAAACACCCTCATTAAGAACTTAAATCTACACTAACAGATAAACAAGACTTGCTGGAGAGATAGGATCCTAACTCAATGTATTCTAAACCTATGGTACAAGTTGCCACTACAGGCCAAACAAAGTACTCATTTGGCTTCCTTGAAGACTAGTCCTGATGACTGGATGAGCAGAAATAACTTTACACCGGGATTATCATGTCCAGTCCTGTAAATTTTGGGAGGTCAGCACTGTGAAAAAAATGAAAGCACTGTCATCTGTGTAAGCATTTCTGGCAGGAGATTTGTGTATATTTCCATATTAACTTGCATTGTATGACAGCATATCTAATTGTGAAATGTAAATATGTTTTTCAAATGTTGAGTATTTCCCTGTATATACAGAATATTTTGATAATCTGTCAGTGTTTTGATACACTTCTAATTGTGCATGTTTGAGAGGGCATTCTAAAGTGCAAACTGTGGAGAATTATTTAAACAGCTGATTGACAGAAAAATAACTGTTTCAAACAGCTGACTGTTATATTTTGAAAATAGGCAGTTGAGACTGCAGTTTGTCTAGTGCTGTGCAGTCAGTGGACACCAAGAAAAGAGAACTCACCAAAAAATGCAAGCTTGCCTTGGCCTTGCTGTTATGTGTTAGATTAGATCAGAGACAGTATTCTTTAGTTAGACTTGGAAAGCTTAGTTATTAAGATAGAGTTTTTCTAGAATAATGGACTCCTGTCCTGGAGTTTAATTTTACATTTCCAGTGATTGATTTTATTGAAAGCATTTATTTACATTCTTGTAATCATTTTTACTTATTATTAAATGTTTTTCATTACTTTACTTTATGGCTGTAAATCAGTGTTTTTCTTTAGAGATTAGAGAGTGTTTCTACTGTCTGATACTCCTCAGGTCCCCTCAAAGGCCTGGTTGCTTATGGTCATAGCTATCATTTATTGTGATATTTAATTTTCATAATTGGACACCTCTTTGGAAGGGTATGAAGACACTCCTGATTGGTAGCAGCATTACTGTATTATTTTACTGTATCATCAGATGGCACAGTGGTGCAGCAGTTAACATTATCACCTCACAGCAAGAGGTTCTCCGGTTCGATTTTCAGCTCAGGTGCCTTCTGTGCAAAGTCTGCATGTCCTTCCTACATTCGTGTGGGTTTCCTCCGGGTGCTCTGGTTTCCTCCCACATTACAAAGACATGTGTCTGGAGCATTTCTCCCTGGGCCTCCACTGAAAATTGGCTTATTCCAAGTCAGACTTTCCCGATAAATGTCAAATAAATAAATTTGGGGGAAGGGACACAGCTGGAAATTTGTGTCAGGTTTTCCCAGAAGTGTTTAGATGTGTGAGATTTAAATCTACTTTGAGTGTGAGTGTATCAGAGTTCTTAAACTGTGACACCTTGCTCTGAAGTGTGTAACAAGAAAATACTTTTGGGGTGTGGACAGAAGTATAGAGTCCAGTCCAAGGAAAACAGAGCATGCTCCTGTTGTGTTCTTAGAGGAAAATTGTGAATTATTACTTCTGTTTAAGTAACAGTCTCATTGAAGTCAGTAGTGAGGATTGAAGCTCCTTAGTTACTGACTCAGGATAGTAAGGGATGTCACATTTATGTGTTGGCTGTCCAGTGAGATACTGGCTGGAAGTCGTATTTTATTGGTGGCAGTCTGGTGGGATATAGCCAGATGTCGCAAGCACTAGTAAGAACTTGAAAAGGTTCTTCTTAAAGTTGTATATGGCTAGACAATTTATAGTCCCAGTGATCGCTTGCCTGGTATGTTTCTATGTTCTTTTGTACATACTTTTCTATCACATGTACACATCTGCAGTCACCTCCAGACTTCCAGAATCCCAAGTATATTCATCAGGGGTGGTTCATGATGCTGGAGTGCTGGGTTGCAGGTCTCCCACATCCTACTTTTGTTAGATATATGTATTTATTTATTTATTTTAAGTAAAAATGTTTTTATAAAAATAAAAAAGTTTCACTTAATTTAGGGCAGCTTGTATCAGCTGTATGTCTGCCCCTTGATGCACACAACTCGAGTTCCAATGTACATTATTTACAAAATAAAAACAACTTATGGGCTGTTTTAAAATCAGTCTAAAATGTGAGCATACATCAAAAAAGGGAACCAGAAATCATTGCAATTTTAACTGCATGAATTTAATGAGGGACCAGTCTGTTAGTGTCAACAGTATGTCATGTGATTGGAGCTGGCATGCCTACATGAAGTGGCTACTGACCTAACTGAGTGGGAATGTGAACATCCAGGACAGGAATAAGGCAAGAAGTTCCCTTCCCACTCACTTTTGAGAGTGAGAATCTCAGGTTGGTGCATACTTTGTACTACTTTAGCAGCACTGCAAGCAGCCTGCAACACTGGGCGTCAGGAAGACCCTAGATATACATTATCAATACTGTAACACACACCCTGGTAGACATTATTGCTTAGGTTCATAGGTTCATAGGTTCATACTAGGCTATCTGCCCTAGGGCATTTATAAGCCTAGCCCGAGTGTGTGTGGCTTTCGCCACCCCTTGGAATGAGAATACTATGCCCCTTTAGGGTTTATTTTACTGTGCCTCTGTCTAGTAGTGACACAGAAGTGACCCCTGGGGTAAACCTATGATCTCCCATCCACTCGTCAAGATTTCTCTTGAAGAGAGTCAGTGAGGGGCTCTGCCTAACATGGACTGGGATTCTGTTCCAGAGTGTAGGGAGCCTCTGGGTTATGAATCTGTCCCTCCAGCACGTCCTATTTATTTCTGTGTTGAGGTTCAAATCTCTCACTCTCGTGGCTCTGGTGGATTTGGATTTTCTGAGGTGGAGCATGTCCATTAATTCCGGATTGGACATGGCCTTGTACGTCAGACATAGATCACCTCTGAGTAGGCGGTATGTGACTGAATAGAGCTGGAGTTTCTTCAGCCGGGCAGCATATGACATATGTTTGAGACCCTTGATTCTCTTGGTGAGGTACTTTTGGGGTCTTTCTAACTGCTGCAGGTGTCGGGTAAGGTATATCCCAAATGGGGCATTGTACTCAATTATGGGCCTGATAAGGGAAGAGTACAGGGGCACAATGACCTCTCTTGATCTAGATGTGAATCCTTTCATGATAAGGTGGGTAATATAGAAGGTCTTCCTAACCACCTTGGCAACGTGAGTGTCAAATGAGAGGTCACTGTCAACTTGGGTCCCTAGGTCCCTGATTACTTCTTCCATACTTAATGGATTACCACCTATGTGGTAATTTGTGGGTACTTTGTTTTTCCCAAAGGGTATGACTATACATTTTTTGGCGTTCAGTTTAAGGCCATGGCTCTGGCATCAGTTATCCGTTTCTATGAGGCCTTTCTGAAGGATGCTTGTGTCCACTGGAGTATCAATTATGGCGCCCAGTTTGCAGTCATCTGCAAACTTTGTTAGCCACAATCCTCCTATGTTTGCTTGTACCTCGGAAAAATAAATGCCGAACAAGAGGGGTCCCAGGACCGAGCCCTGTGGGACACCGCTTGTGACTGGCTTAGAGTCTGACATGGCTCCAGCAATTCTGACCTTGTGGGTTCTGTCCTTGAGCCAGTTTGCAACCCATCTTATGACATATGGGTTTACATTTAAGCTGGTGAGCTTGTCTATGATGCCCAAGAGGGGTATTGTGTCGAAGGCTTTTGCAAGATCAAGGTAGGCTGTGTGAACTGCCTTACCCTCATCAATGGCCTTAGTGACTGTTTCAAAAAAGTCGACCAGGTTCAAAAGGCAGGATCTGCCCTTGACAAAGCCGAATTGGGTAGGATCCAGTGTCTGTAGGTCCCCAATGTCTTTGTTTATGAGTTCCATAATGATCCTCTCCATAGCTTTGCAGACCAGGCTCGTCAAGCTTATGGGGCGGTAATTTCCAGGGTCCATAGAAGCACCTCCTTTGTGGAGTGGGACCACTGTTGCTGTACGCCATTCTTTGGGTACGTATCCTGTAGTAAGGCTAAGATTAAACAGCAGCCTTATGTGCGGGTTTAGTTCCTCTTGGAGTTCATGTAGCACGCAACCCGGGACACCGTCTGGTCCCATTGATGCTGTGTTTTTAGCTTTGGAGAGGGCGGCTCTCACCTGGGCATCTGAGATGTCAGGGAGGCTACACTCTGCTAGGATAGATATTTCTCCTTTTGGGGGGGAGGGGGGAGAGAAATTTGCACTGAACCTGTCTGCCAGTATGTTGGCAATGTCTGTGGGTTCAGTGTATTTTATGTCATTTTCTACTAACTCTGAGCATATCTGGGAGTTTCCACCCAGGTTTCTAACAGAACTAAAGAAGGCCTTGTGATTGTCTTTAGTGTCTTCTGCGATTTTTCTCTCAAAGATGGCCTTGGATGATTTTATGAGTGATCGTAGTTTTTTGCTAGTACTGATCAGAGATGCCTTCCCTTTTGGGGATTTTGCTCTGTCATGTAGTAGCTTCTTCCTCCTGTTGTAAAGCTTGTTTATGGCTGGGGAACACCAGACAGGATGCCTGCCTTTGGGGGAATGGGTCTTAGTTTTATTTGGGATTGCATGATCCATGCATTCTTGAAGGTGTCCGTAGAAAGCGTTTATAAAGGATTCAGCAGTGTGGGCTGTGGTTTTCACTGGCCCAGGGGCCTTGAAGGATACCACTTCAGTCTTAAGAAGTGTGAAGTCAGCTTTTGAGAAATTCTTCACTGTGGTCTTTTGTGCTGGGGGTGGGGGCGGGATGTGGATTTCCAGTGAGATTAATTTATGGTCTGATCTCACCAATGAGGGGTATACTTCCAGTGTGGAGCATTGTGTCCCCATGTTTGTGATGATCAGGTCTAGTATATTATCTCCTCTTGTGGGAGTGTTTGAGTTTAGGAATTCTAGGAACCTTTGGGCTAGGGTGTTGGGGCTTGAGTAATGCTCCCAGTCTATGTTTGGGTAGTTGAAGTCTCCCAATATGATGGTATTTGGAGAGACATTCATACTCTCCAGTGTCTCCAGGAAGGCCGAGTGGGGTTCCTGAGTTTGAGAGGGTGGTCTGTAGCATGCTACAAATGGTAGGGCAGTTTTGCCTATGGTTAGTTGCACCTGGATGGTCTCCGATGCTTTGTGCGTTGCCACTAACCTGGATGTGTGGGTATCTTTGATGAATATGGATACTCCCCCTCCTTTTGTGGTTCGGTCCAAGTTTTGAAGCCAAAAAGCATGATATGAGGTATAACCTGGTAGTGCTGGGGTGCTCTCAAAAGCCTTGACCCAGGTTTCAGTCACTGCACAGACATCGATGTTCTCCATACTGAGGAGGGCTTCGAGAGCGTGCATCTTGAGGTTTAGACTTCTGGCATTGAGCAGCATTACCCTTAGTTTTTTTCCACTTGTGTTTTCTAGGGAGGTGGGTTTGTCTTTTGAGCCTTGCCTAAAAAAGGTACTATGGGGGTGGCAAGAGCCTTGGCCAATATCCGGAAGCCCAGGAGTGACAGGTGCAAGCCGTCCCTTGCGAAGCAGCGTGGCTTGTCAAGCATGTCATCCCAAGCAGACAGACATTGGATCCCCTTAGAATGACACCAGTGATTGAGCCAATTGTTAAATCTGATCATTTTGTCTTTGTACTGTGGCATCATTCTTGGTGAGGGTAAGATGCTGCTCAGGGTCAGGGTCATACCGGCCTGGGCTACATAATCAAAGAGCTCCTCTATGTCTCTTTTCATGTAGTCCAGGGAGGTATGTCTCAGGTCATTCACACTGGCATGGACAATGACTGAGTCATATTTGTACTTGCTTTGGAGTGACCTGAGTGCTTGTGTTATGTGGCGGATTCTAGCGCCCGACAGGCAGCTTACTGTAACCTTTTCCTTGTTCAGTCTGGTGAGCGGGACGTCAGTGTGTCTGACTATGGAGTCACCATATATAGTGAGTGTCTGCTTAAAATGTTTGCAATACATTGAAGCTTTTCTCTCCAGACATCCTCTGAAAAGGGGTGTTGACTAAACCCAGTTGGGCATACCCAGTAAACAAAAGTTAAATATATAAAATAAATGTGTATTTGAGAAAGATAAGTTGGTATACAACCTGTGACTACAGTTTCTGTCAACAGAACTAAATCAATGCAAGCATTACTATTTTCATTTTAATCCTGACAAGGCTAAAGCAAATACTTTAGGTGAGCAATTGATATGGTGTTTTTTTTGTAGATGAAATGTTTGACACTGTTGTTTTGGTGTTATAATACTGATTTTCCAGGAATAATGTGTATTCTGGTGAAACAAGATGGAATGCAAATTGTGACTATTTTTGTGCATTAAAAATACATTAATGAAAACATCATTATTATTATTATTATTATTATTAATCCCAGCAAGGCCACCTCACCTTCTTTAGAATGTTAATGGGCATCAGGTGGGGGGGGGGGGTACTGTTTGCGAATTCAGTGACTAGCCCTGCTATTTATTGTTGTAATTCTGGCATTGTAAAACTAGTGTCTACTTGGGTGGAGTAAGATGGACTACAAGCTCTGAGCTTTAGTTAATATATATGTGAAAAAAGGCATTGTCACCAATGTCTTTTTTTCACTCTGGAATGTCAAGACAGATACAATGGGTGGGTAATGGGGATGGGTCTGTGCTTGAATGAAATGACTATCCTTTCTGTTTACTGCTGTAATTCTGGCTTGGAAAGATTAATGCGCATTCAGGTAAGGTGAGTTGGCATAAAGACTGTGGCTACAGTTTCTGTGCAATAAAACTAAACTAAAAAAGCCATTGCTATTATGGGTTCATAGGTTGTTACAAGGCTAATGACCACTAGGGCCTTTATAAGCCTAATCCAATTTTGTCCCCGAGTACCTTCGGTATCTATTTAGAGGGGGGGTATGCAGGTAAGGAGGTAGCTAAGGGACTTGTAAGGGGGTGATAATTAGACATCTTACTTACTGCCAGTCTGTGTCAGTCACAGACATGGGAGCCAGACCAGGGATGAATTTATGATTTTCCAATCCAATAGTCAAGTTTTCATTTGAATGGGGTCAGGAATGAACTCTACTTCACATGGATGGGGTGCCTATTCCATAACATAGGGATCCTTTGAGTCACATATCTGTCCCTCCAGCATTTATTTATTTTATTTATTTTATTTTACATTTGTTAACCGGGAGAGTCCAACTGGATATAGGTCAATTTTCAGCGGAGGCCCGGGGAGAAAAGCTCCAGACATACATAACAAGTATACATACAGTGAGTATGTATTTATGTCATAAATGAAACTCAAATCCTTGGATCTAGTGTTTCTAGTGCTGCTTGTTTTGTGTATGTGCAAAAGGTCCATCAAGACTAGATATGAGGATGCCTTATTAGCCAGGCAGAGAATGCCTCTCAGGAGACTATAGGTACTAGGATACTGAGTACAGGGGCAGGGCCTTTAGGAGATCTGTGTAGGACAGGGTATTCATACCCTGGATTCTCCTGATGAGAAACCTTTGTGGGCATTGCATCTGTTGCAAGTGTCTGAATAGGTACATGCAAAAGGGGACATTGTACTCAGTGATGGATTTGATAAAGGCTGACCAGAGTGGCATTATAACTTCCTTGGACCTGGAAAACATACCTATAAGTTGCATAACATAAAAAGATTTTCTTACTATCTTTGCAACATGTTGGTTGAAGGCCAGATTACTGTCCATGTATGTTCCCAGATTTCTGACTACCAGATCAATGTTTTATTGATGGAGTAATTAAGTTGGGTAGACAATTTCCCAAAAAGGAATTATAATGCTTTTCTTGATGTTGAGTTTCAAACTGTGACTTTGGCACAAGTCACTTGTCTGTGTTAGACCCTCTTGCAAGATGTGAGTCATAGGGGAAATCTATGATAGTTCCCAATTTATAGTCATCTGTGAACTTGGTAAACCAAGCACCTTTGACATTAGTCTTGACTTCCAAGAAGTAGATGCCAAACAAGAGCAGGCCCAGCATGGAGCCCTGAGATACTCTGCTGGTGACCTGTCTCTTGGTTGAGGTTGAGTTAGGTATGGATTTATGCATAGTTCCAAAAGTTTCTCAACAATGCCTGAGTGGGGTATTGTATCAAATGCCTTTGTCAGGTCAAGGTATGTGCCATGCACTGTTTTACCTTCATCCATTGCCTTGTTGACCTCCTCAAAGAAATCAACCATGTTAAGTAGACACGACCTTCCCTTAGCAAAGCCAAAACTGGGATGAGTCCAGTGTCTGTAGGTCGCCAATGTTCTTGTTGATCAGAGACAGGCTTGTCAGACTGATGCATCGTAGTTCCTGGGGTCGGTTGATGGTCCACACTCATGAAGAGAAATGGCTGTTGTAGTCCTCAATTCACATGCTACATAATTCACATGCTACATAACCTGTTTTGAGTGTGTAGTTAAAGAATGCCTCACGTGACCATGATAGATCATGTTTTAGACTATTCAGATGACAACCATGGATATTATCAGGGCCCACTGAGGCAGTCTTTTTGGCATTAGCAAATTTTGCCAGACCCTGATCCCTGCTAACAGTTGGGGAGAGTTTGCTTGTAGGAATTATACAGGTGGTAACT
Source organism: Protopterus annectens (assembly GCF_019279795.1). NCBI lineage: Eukaryota > Metazoa > Chordata > Ceratodontiformes > Protopteridae > Protopterus > Protopterus annectens. The sequence continues at coordinate 1,063,045,460 of NC_056732.1, forward strand.
GGGAGGGAATGAAGTCTGAGCTGAATTTAATAGCCAGTAGAAGTAGATTCACTATGTCTCCCTGATCAGTGAAGGTGGTGCCTTTAATCATCAGTTCGGCTCACTGCTGTGTGTGTTACTTTTAAGGTTCTGGACATAGCTGAACAAGGCCTTGTGACTGTCTTTAGGATGAGAGGATACCCTGAACTAGGGTTGCCACCTTCATTCACGGCTAAAACCGGAGCCACGCCACACCCCTCGCGTCACCAGTAACCTCGCCCGCCCCACCCCCTCTCCCACCAACATACCGCCTATTTTGTGACGTCACGACAGCATCACTCAATGGGAACGCCCTCTTTTTTCGTTCCCGCCACCTGCTTTTGGCTGATTTGCTATGCTTTTCTGTAAAAAAAGCATAGTAAATCAGCCGATCAACGGGAACGCCCTCTTTTTTCGCTCCCGCCGCATGCTTTTGGCTGATTTGCTATGCTTTTCTGTAAAAAAAGCATAGTAAATCACCTGATTTACAAACTCTGATAGTCTGTTTCCTTTTTGAAACAGAATACCGGAGTTTGTACAGTGTTTTCCGGACTACCGGAGAATCAGTTTGATTTCCTGATAGTCCGGAAAAAAAACGGAGGGGTGGCAAGCCTACCCTGAACTCATAGTTGGCCTTGTTAAACTTAATTAGTCCTCTTAGTTTCTTATTTAGTTGAGAACTGTTTTCTTTATGGAAGTTGCTGTTTCTGATTTTGACCATAACTTTTTTTCTTTTGTTATATACCCTACTGATTGCAGCAGTGGGGGTTGTTTTGGTATGACTTCTGGTAGGTACAGCAGCCTCTTTGCAACCATTTACATGTTTGCAGAGGGCTTCTGTGAAAACTTAATTATAGCTTAGTGTTGTCTCAGGGTTAGGGGCAGCCTTCAGTTTTGACAAACTATCACTTAATAGGATGTGGTTTGCCTTTGAATAGTTCCTAACTGTTACAGGTTTAGTTGGGTTTTCTGACTTGATTTTTATTTCAAAGGAGCATACCTCTCAACTGTACAGATTTTAACAGAATGTCCAGATTTTGGCTTCATATTTTTACCTGAGTTTCTAAGAGCAATATTTAAAAGTTTTCCTTATTTGGGGCCTTTGTCCCACTTTTATTTTTGGCTTTGTCCAGATTGCTTGCTCTAAGAGGTTCAGAGGTATGTAAAAGAGACAGCTTTGTGATCCGACCTCACTAGTGAGGATATGATACGGGGTGGGGGGGGTGCAATGTTCTCCCATGTTGGTGAGTACTAGATCCAGTATATCTGAGCCTCGGGTTGAAGTGTACACTATCTGGTGCAAGGTGTTCATGTTAATAAAGTCCAGGAAGTGTTGTGCCTGTGAGCCTGAGGCAGTGTATGTTTTCCAGTGTATATAGAAGGGTTGTTAAAGTCTGTTAAAGTCACCCAGGAACAGGATATTTGGTTGGATGGTGATTGCCCCTAATAGGTTTAGGTAAGAGTTGTGAGACTCTTGGGGCATAGATGGTGACTTATAGTTAACAAGGTAGGAAATGGTAAGGGACCTTATCTAAGGTGACCTGTCCATGGATGAACTCCTGGAGGTATATTTGTTAACATAGATAGAGAAACCATCTGTCTCTGTGTTGTTGGTGTTGTTATTGGTCTATATGTGTGGAAAACACTGTAACCTTGCACTGCTGGAGTACTTTCTAAGGTTTTAAACCAAGTCTCAGTAATGGCACAGATTTCTACATTCTCCATAGTCAGGACAGCTTGTAGAGTATGGATTTTTTTATTTAGGCTGCTAGCACTGAGCAGTAATACCTTAAAGTTGCTTTAAGTCTTTTTTGCTACGTTGGTTGCTTTTTTTTATTTGGCATTACCTAAAACAGGCTCTAATGATTTGTATATAGTTTTAGCCAATATCCAAAAGCCAGGGGGGGATGAAGACTATCCTTGGCAAAGCAACATAGTCTGTTAACTGTGGTCTCTCATTATGACATATATGTGATTCCCCTGGAGTGACACTGGAAACTAAACCAGTTATTAAAATAAATAATTTTGTGCATGTACTGTGGCATCAGTCTTGGTGTAGATAGAATACTGCTCAATGCAAGGCTTGTACCTAGCTTTGACACTTATTCCAAGAAATCCATAATGGCTCTTTTCCTATAGTCCAGTGAGTTATGTCTCAGGTTATTTACAGCCATCTGGGCTGTGATGGATTCATATTGATACATGGGGTGTAGTGACTTGAGTGCATGAGTGATATTACAGGTTCTGGCTCCAGATAGGCAACTAATAGTTATCTTCTCCTTATCTAACCTAGTGAGTGGGGGCATCTGTGTGTCATGCAATGGAATCCCACTCACAAGAATATTAGGTAAAGTGCTAGCTTGCCTTGTGGGATTCATTCTTTGGCGGCCATCAGGTGTATGCTTATGTGAGGTGCTGATGTTGCTTTTGGTGTGTGCTATAATGAGTGCTGAGGAAAGGCTTTGCTGTTAGACAGCTTAGGAGGTCTTTGAGGTTTTAAGTGCCTCAGCACAAGAAGATCTATGTGTGTGATGAGTGGTATGAGTGAGGGATGTTTTGTGTGTGTTCTTCACAACCTCATTTGTAAGCAAACTATTGCCTCCAAGGAAGTTGTGTAGTTATATCTCTTGCATAATGTGCTAGTTTCTTGATTGTTATCTTAATCCTGGCAGGGTCAAAGCAGATACTTTAGGTGAGAAACTGGTATGGTGGCTGTTTTTGGATGAAATTATTGGTCCAGCTGTTTTGTTATTGTAATTCTGGTTTTCCAGGACTATTGTGTATTTGGGTAAAACAAGTTGAAAAATAAACTGTGAGTGTGTGTATTCAAAATATATTATTATTATTATTATTATTATTATTATTATTAATATTATTATTATTGTTGTTGTTGTTGTTGTTGTTGCTGCTGCTGTTGTTTTAATCTTGGCAAGGTCAAGCATAGGTCAAGGGCATGAGGGGGGGCTGTTTGTGGCAGAAATGATTGGCCCTGCTGTTTTGCTGTTGTAACTCTAGGTTTGCAGGACTAAGGTAAAGTTGGTTGAAGTAAGACTGATTACAAGTTCTGAGCACTGGTTTCTGTTTATGTGAAAAAGTACTTTAATGTAGCCATTATTTTCTTTTTTTAACTTGACAAGGTCAAACCAGATACTGTGGATAGCCATTTGGGATGGGGCTGTGCTTGAATGAAATGACTGTCCCTTCTTGTCACTGTTAGAATTCTGGCTTTGCAAGATTAATGTGTATTTGGGTAAGGTGAACTGGCATACAAGCCTGTTACTACTGTTTCTATGCAACAAAACTTAACTAAAGCAAACATTACTATTATTGTTATTTTAATCCCGACAGGGTCAAAGCAGATTTTTATTTTATTTTATTTATTTTATTTTCCATTTGTTTACTGGGTAAGTCCAACTGGAGACAAGATTATTGTTTTCAGTGGAGGCCTGGGGAGAACAGCTCCAGCTGCATAGTAAAAAATTATAAAAAAAAATAAAAATAATAAATTATATAAACATAGCTATTTTGTACAAAGAGCATAGAACATATAAAAGGAATAAAATCAGAGTTTTACAAATGATGCAGCATACAGTGGTTACAATATTGAGAAACAAATTAAACAAGATATTATACAACAAATATACAATCGCTTGAACATCAATTCAAAAAGAAGTCCCCCTAGACAGAGTCATAAACTAGAAATCATAACTATAAAGGTGGCCTAAACACCTGGATCACAGTACTATGCACTGATTTAGGTGGGCAAATGGTATGTTGGCTGTTTTTTGGATGAAATGATTGGCCCTGCTGCTTTGTTGTAATTTTGGCTTCACAGCACTAATGTGTATTTGGTCAGTGTTGACACAGCTGTAATATAGTCCCACTTTGTTGCAATTAGCCACTCCCCATTGCAGTTAGCCGCACCATATTTGCTTGCCTCCTGCAGCTTTCCCTTGATTTGAAGTCACCAGCTGTCACTGATATTCATTTAATGACACTTAGTAATGAAGTATTAGTGCACATCTCAATCAAAATGTAATACACTCATGATACTCTCCCTCATTCTGTTGCCCTCTGCATCTCTATACCTCCCCCTTCTGTGTACTAACTTCCTACTTCTCATAATAGTACAATAACATTTTTCCCATATTGTTATCTCTCCTTTTCCTCTATTATCTAATCCTTATATTTTCACCTTATTATTAAACATAAATAATGTTTTCAGAGCCCAAGCACACTTTTGTAGCCCATTGATTCCAACCCACTAGTTTCCTATTGCATGCAGTCCTTTTTCTAATACTCACCACAAAAAAAAAAAAAACTCTTCTCTTCTCTTTCCTCCTACTCTTATCTCCTTACCTGCATCTCCACCCCACATAAACAAAAGGCCCACCTTATTTCCCTCGTTTCCCTTAACCTTTACTCCATATTTTTGTAGCACCACGTCTGAGTCTCCTTACAAATCCATCATATATGTAATTTATTAGCTGCTTGTTGGCTACACCTCTAACAAGCAACATCAGTCCACCACTCATATTCTTTTCTGGCTATTGCCCCAGTTCATTTCACTATACTCCTCCCTTTTCCCTCCTGTTCCTCCTTTCCCCTTCTCTCATCCCTAGCTACCTCTCACATCTACAAATTCTTTGAACTCTGCCTGGTTATTTGATTATTCCTCTCTTAACACACATTTTAATCTCCATATCCATTTCTGGAGCCATTGCCATACCTCCTTTCTCCAAGCTTCACTCCTCTATTCAAGTACTAAACATCTTAATTTTGGATTTTGAAATTCTACTGCCACTGTCTTTCTCCTTAGATACTTGCACACAACATCATTTGCATCAGATTCTACCTTCCTATAAATTCCTCCAAACTCTCCCATCTCTTCTGTTTCTCATCTACCCCATAACAAAATTTCCATTTTCAGAAGCCCTTAACCTCTGTGCTGTATTAATACCTGCAACATACCTACCAAAGTCTGGCATCCCCAACCCCTTTCTTTCTACTTGCATTGTATCCCTAGTAATCCTTCCTCAAAATGCACTCTCTCGAGGCACTCCAAAAAATGGAGAACATCAATATCTTTGCAGTAACTGAGACCTGGTTCAAGGCTCCAGAGAGTACCTCTGCAATACCAGGCTACAACTCTTACCACACTTTTCGGCCACCAAACCAAGACCAAAACACTAAAGGTGGAGGAGTGTCCATATTCACCAAGGATATTCACACCACCAGGTTAGTTGCCCAACACAATGCGTCTGAAATTCTCCAGGTGCAACTAACACTAGGTAAGACTGCAATCCAAATTGTAGCTTGCTACAGGTCCCCCACCATGCCCCAAGATTCTCACTACACCTTTCTAAACATACTGGAAAATATTAATATACAACCAAACACCCTAATACTGGGTGATTTCAACTACCCTGCCATTAACTGGGAAAACTACTTGTGCACCAACACCTTTGCCCAATGGTTCTTGGAATTCAAAAATTCCAATGCCCAAGATCAACTAATCCATAGTCCCACCAGGGGCTCCACTATCCTAGACCTGGTCATTACCAGCATGGGAAATCGATGCTCCACACCTATGGTCACCCCCTCGTTGGTCAGATCAGACCATAAGCTAATCACCCTTAAAATCCACATCCCACCCCCACCCCCCAGTAAGGAAGCCTCCATAAAAAACATCTTCAAGGCTAAATTCATGCTACTCAAGTCAGAAGTTTCAAACTTCATGACACCCATGCAGACAAGAACTGAAAGTTCGTCTGCTGAGGCCTACACTAAGGCACTGTACGAGCACATCCACTCATGCATGAATCGTGCCATCCCAAATAGAACCAAGATGCTCTCCTCCAAAAAAAGGAAGCCAATCTGGTGGTCCCCTGCCATAAATAAACGTTACACCAAAAGGAAAAAACTGTTGCAGAAAAGAGGAAAATCCCAGGATGCAAAAAACTCCCTTACCAGCCTCAGTAAGAAGATGAGATCCCTCATAAAATCCTCCAAAGCTAGTTACGAAAATAAAATTGCCAAAGATTCCAAAGACAACAACAAGGCATTCTATAACTATGTCAAGAATCTAAATGGCAATGCTCAGATCTGCTCTGAGCTACAACAGAATGGCATTAAATATACTGATACCAAGGATATTGCCAATATCCTGGCAGATTGATTCAGTGCCAATTTCACCCCCCTCTCACCCCCTAAATGGCCCATCTCAATACTGGAAGATTGCCAAATTCTAGTAATAACGGCCACACAGGTAAAAGATGCACTTTCCAAAGCTAAGAATACAGCATCCATGGGACCAGATGACATCCCGGGCTGTGTACTACATGAACTACAAAATGAACTGGCACCTCACCTAAGTGTCATGTTTAATCATACCCTCACCTCAGGCTTTGTGCCCACTGAGTGGTGCACAGCTACAGTTATCCCACTCCACAAGGGGGGATCCACCTTGGATCCCAGGAACTACCACCCCATCAGTCTGATGAGCCTGATCTGCAAGGCCATGGAACGTATTATCATGGAACTTATAAACAAAAACATTGGCAACCTTAAAACACTGGACCTCACCCAGTTTGGATTTGTGAAGGTCTGATCTTGTCTCCTGAACCTTAATGACTTCTTCGAATCAGTCTCCAGAGCCGTAGACGAGGGTAAGGCAGTCCACACAGCCTATCTGGACCTCGCCAAGGCCTTTGACACCATCCCCCACTCTGGAATCATGGATAAACTTACTAAGCTGGGCATTAATCCCTACATCACTCAATGGGTTGCCAACTGGCTTACTGACAGAACCCACACCGTAAAAGTAGCTGACTCCAAATCCAGCTCCAGACAAGTGACAAGTGGAGTATCTCAGGGTTCAGTTCTGGGACCTCTCTTGTTTGGCATCTACTTCTCTGAAGTACAGGCCAACACTAAGGGACTCTGGCTAACAAAGTTCGCAGATGACTACAAACTGGGAGCCATTATTGAATCCCCAAATGATGTGGATACTCTACAAAAGGACAGAAACAGATGCTTGGTGCCAGAGCCATGGGCTCAAGCTCAATGCCAAGAAATGTATAGTTATCCCTTTTGGGAAAAAAACATGTACCCATGAATTATCACATAGGTGGCAGTACACTAAACACTGAAAGTGTGATAAGAGACTCAGGGACACAGGTGGACAGTGGTCTCACCTTCAATAACCACATCGCCACAACAGTCAGGAAATCCTTCTATGTGGCACACCTCATCACTAAGGGCTTTTCATCCAGAAAAAAGGAGGTCATTATCCACTGTACTCATCCCTCATTAGACCCATTATAGAATACAATGCCCCATTTGGCATGTACCTCTCAAGACATCTGCAACACTGGAAAGGCCGCAGAAATACCTCACTAAAAGAATCACAGGCCTAAAGCAGATGCCCTATGCTGACCGCCTTAAAAACTCCAGCTATACTCTGTCGCAAATTGTCTACTCTGAGGCGATCTCTGTTTAACATACAAGGCCATGTCAAACCCAGAGCTGTTGGACAGGCTACACTTAAAGAAATCCCAATCCCTCAGAGCCACACGCTCCAGGGATCTAAATCTTGTCATCACAATAAACAAAACATGCTGGAGGGATAGGTTCCTGACCCAGAGACTCCCCAGACTCTGGAATAGACTGCCCATACATGTCAAGCAGAATGCCTCTTTGGCCCTCTTCAAAAGGAACCTTGATGATTGGATAGGAGAAAGGAAATTCACCTCGGGGATCATGCCAGTCACCCTGCTAGACAGGGGTCCAGGGAAGTAAATAGTGCGGGAAGAAATAGCCAGGGAATTGTTATGGCTAGGCTTGTATAGGCCCTAGGGCCGATAGCCTAGTAACAACCTATGAACCTATGAACCTATGAACCTTGACCTGCTCTCACTATCAATCTATCACACATTTGCAGTGTATTCTTTATTAGTATCTCTTTCAGACTAACAACTGCTAAGTTATCTCCATAAACATATCAGGGTTCTATCTACTTCTACTGTTCCTTTCAGGGTAAAGATCTTACTAGGCCAGCTACTCACCAACTTTTTTTGCCTTCTCCTTTACTTCAAGCCAGTTTTTCTTTCTAATTTGCTCAGCCATGTTAAACATTTTAATCCCTAAATACTTAATCCCTGGCACCTTCCATAATGACCTAATTTCTCCCTACCCCAAATCTTCCATTTAGCATAACTACCGCTGATTTCTTTGGATGATATTTTAGACATGATTCTTCTGAATTGCTAAAATATATTGAAAATTACAGAAAGTTATCTACCTTGTCTAGCAAAATCATGTTCATCAGCAAAACAGTGCAAATTTCCTAACCGCAAAACTTTTTCAGTTCTCCTAACAACCTTCTAATCTTTTGAACTAAGCAAACAAGAATATATTAAGTGGCAGTGTACACCCATGCCTTGTCCTTGTTTGTAAGACTATCTTCTCAAATCTACCCTCATTTACAGATATCTGTACCGAAGGCCTCCTGTATAATTCCTAAGATCGACTTCCCTTCCCTTCCCTTCCCTGACCACTTGTAACAAATTGAAAGGAAATTCATGGCACTCCAGTGGCATAATGAGATAAAGCCCTGATAACGTCTAGCTGACCTCTGATCAATTAGTGGCTCCGGTGCCTGATGGCACAGAAGGGAGGGATGGGATTTACCATCCAGGGGGAAAATGATCTCAGAAGTGTTGTCACAAAACTAGCTGTAGTGGAGGCTGGGGACATAAAACAGTTGTGGTCCAAAGAGGGGACAGGGTATTAATATTGACTAAGCTGTTGTGGAGGTGGAGTGATATGTCAGCATGCCTACATTGCATGCCTGCTCCTCGGATATAAAGAATACCTGGGGGGAGAGACTGAGACTAGGTTATCATCATCATCATCATAAATCCCCTTTTTCCCCATTATTCTACATGAGGTCAGTGTGTCATGTCAACTGTTACCATTTTTCTCAGTTCAATACCACTCTCCTACCTTCTTTGATAGGCATATCTTTGCTGGATTCCACTCGCCATGCCAATCCACCACAGCGAAGGTCAGGATCAAAACACAATTTTATTAAGGTTAAGCGCTTTCTTCCCTTAAGAGGGACTTCATCAGAACAAAATCACTATTCAAACCCAGCCCTTTTATACACATCACAAATTAATTCAATTAAACACTCAAACCACTGAGTCTTGCTTAATTAATTACATCTAAAAGTCACAGGAAATGTTAAAACTATGACTGAAAAATCAAATAGAAAGAAATTGGTCTCACCACAATGTAGTTTTTGAATGAAACTCCGTAACTCCGTAGTTGCAAAAAAGTGTAACTTTATTCCATATAACAAGAGAAACGATAAGCGCTTTCGCGTAGGTTAGACTACGCTTCATCAGATGATATTTTAAGTTAAAAACTCTCTCTTTTAAACTAAAATTGGCGGGAACTTAACTCATTAAACCATCAATTTATTAATTAATTAGATAAACAAATCCTATTCTAACAATTCTACGTGATATCATTCAATAACAAGTACAAGAAAGTTATATACCATTCTCTATTCCCTTTATTATGGGAACTCATTCTTGTAAAGAATAATACAGCTTTTAAATACTTATGTAGACAACTTTTATAACACAATTATAAATGACTGTTTTTTAAAATAAACTTACTGCTTTAACGGAAACCTATTTCAGCACCCAATTCATCATAAATTTTAATAAATATTCCATTAAAACATGATATATGTATATGAACTGTATATAATATAAATATGAAATAAATAATTAGTATGAATATAAATATGTAAATATGATTTAATAAATATTTAATAAATATGAATTAATAAATATTTATGAACTGCTAAAATACAACTTATGTGTCTATTTAATATAGAAATTCTAAAGTACTATAGTTTAAGCTGGGATAAAATGCTATTCTATATTTAATATAGAAATTCTAAAGTACTATAGTTTAAGCTGGGATAAAATGCTATAATCTTTGTTAAGTAAAAATATTAAAACATTACTATATATATATATATACAATATAGTATTATATACAATTATATAAAATTATATAGAAACTAGTTGTATTCCATCTAAAGGTATTTAACAAATTATGTATCACAATCTATTATTTAAAATAGGTTTAATGGAAACAAATTTATTTAGACCTGGAGAAAGGTGAGCTCCAAGCCTAAAAATCCATTTTAACTCTGCCATAGCTAAACCATTGCCGGTATCTCCTCTTCTCTTATTCATTGAGACTACTTCTAAAATCCTAAAATAAAAAACATGATCTTTGTTGTCTTTAATATGTAAATCTAAGGCATTATTTTCACAACCTCTCTTAATTTCATAAAGATGGTTATAAACTCTGTCTGTTAGCCTCCGTTTAGTAAGGCCAACATAAAAAGCTGTACATTTATTGCAGGTTGCTAAATATATTACATTTTTTGTTAAACAAGTGGCATAAAACCTAGGAATAAACTTAAAATTAAAAAATGGATGAGTGTAGATTTGTTGTGATGAAATATATGGACATCTATTACAACTCATACAAGGGAAAGTACCTATTTTGTTATTAATAGTAGCAGAAGTACTGTTATTGTGGATAAAAGTGTCACATAAGATCTGTTTAAGATTTGGACAATTTTCATATAAAAATCTGGGTTTTTCACCTACTATATGCTTCACTAACTCATCCATAATTAGTATATTCCAATTTTTACAAATAATTTTCTTTATCTGTTTCACATCACTGGTATACTTAATGACATATTTTAAAAACTTAGATCTATTGTGTATAAACATTCTTGCTGGAGGTACACTACTTTTACCATTTCTAATAACATTATTAGATGTAGCATCTTTCACAACTTGATCTTCTACTATACCTTGTCCAATACTTTTTATTTAGTTAGTGTCATAGCCTCTGTCAATAAATAGAGACTCAAGCTTATCAGCTTCTATAGTTAATGAAGTACTAGATTTACATAACTTGGAAATTCTTATAAATTGGCTTTTTACTATGCCAGAGAATGTATGCCTTGGATGCATACTATCGAAGCTAAGCAAGGTATTAGTCCAACATGGTTTCCTATATATAGAGGATGTAATAGTTCCTTCATTAGTTAAAGTAAGAGTTACATCTAAAAAGTTTACCTTAGTTAACGAAGATTCCATGGTAAATCTAAGACATGTCATTGTAGTTTCTAAATACATTAAAAATTGCTCAAAATCAATCTGTGTGCCTTCCCATATAATTAGTACATCGTCAACAAAACGTTTATAATATTTTACTTTACTGAAAATTGGATGATCAAATAAATATTTCTTTTCCCAGCTAAAAACTACTAGGTTGGCGTATGTATTAGCATTTTTAAGTTTTAAGTTTATTCCTAGGTTTTATGCCACTTGTTTAACAAAAAATTTAATATATTTAGCAACCTGCAATAAATGTACAGCTTTTTATGTTGGCCTTACTAAACGGAGGCTAACAGACAGAGTTTATAACCATCTTTATGAAATTAAGAGAGGTTGTGAAAATAATGCCTTAGCTTTACATATTAAAGACAACAAAGATCATGTTTTTTATTTTAGGATTTTAGAAGTAGTCTCAATGAATAAGAGAAGAGGAGATACCGGCAATGGTTTAGCTATGGCAGAGTTAAAATGGATTTTTAGGCTTGGAGCTCACCTTTCTCCAGGTCTAAATAAATTTGTTTCCATTAAACCTATTTTAAATAATAGATTGTGATACATAATTTGCTAAATACCTTTATATGGAATACAACTAGTTTCTATATAATTTTATATAATTGTATATAATACTATATTGTATATATATATATAGTAATGTTTTAATATTTTTACTTAACAAAGATTATAGCATTTTATCCCAGCTTAAACTATAGTACTTTAGAATTTCTATATTAAATATAGAATAGCATTTTATCCCAGCTTAAACTATAGTACTTTAGAATTTCTATATTAAATAGATACATAAGTTGTATTTTAGCAGTTCATAAATATTTATTAATTCATATTTATTAAATATTTATTAAATCATATTTACATATTTATATTCATACTAATTATTTATTTCATATTTATATTATATACAGTTCATATACATATATCATGTTTTAATGGAATATTTATTAAAATTTATGATGAATTGGGTGCTGAAATAGGTTTCCGTTAAAGCAGTAAGTTTATTTTAAAAACAGTCATTTATAATTGTGTTTTAAAAGTTGTCTACATAAGTATTTAAAAGTTGTATTATTCTTTACAAGAATGAGTTCCCATAATAAAGGGAATAGAGAATGGTATATAACTTTCTTGTACTTGTTATTGAATGATATCACGTAGAATTGTTAGAATAGGATTTGTTTATCTAATTAATTAATAAATTGATGGTTTAATGAGTTAAGTTCCCGCCAATTTTAGTTTAAAAGAGAGAGTTTTTAACTTAAAATATTATCTGATGAAGCGTAGTCTAACCTATGCGAAAGCGCTTATCGTTTCTCTTGTTATATGGAATAAAGTTACACTTTTTTTTGCAACTACGGAGTTACGGAGTTTCATTCAAAAACTACATCGTGGTGAGACCAATTTCTTTCTATTTGATTTCTACTTTGGACTTGTGAATTTTGGTCTCTTCATCAGAGCAGTTGCATCTTCCAACTTTTGCTATGACTGAAAAATGTTAACTAAAAATATACTACATAACCTATATTAAAAACGATACCAAATTACACTAAAATACAATAATCCAAAAAACATATAAAAACATTCCTAACCCTGAATATGTTTCCATTTCAATACACAGGCAATATTTATATTTTCATTGATTTCCAGGTATTGTGTGGCATTTGACCTTAACTTCCACTTGAGCTCACAGATGTCTAAATGTACATCCACAACCCTACCCTGGGTATCTTTAATTACCTGCTGCAAAACCATACATTTAAAAACATGATCCCTACACTCCTGAACATGTCTAGAAAGTGCATTAGTTTTTTTATTATTTCTTATATCCAGCAAGTGCTCACTAATCCTTTCTTTAAATTGCCTACAAGTTTTCCCCTCATAAAATGCGGGACAATTTAAGCACTTTGCCAGATATACTACATTATTACTGTTGCAATTAAAATGCCCAGTTAACTAAATCACTTTACCATTCAAATTGTGGTGATCCTTGGTTTCTAAAATATTTTTACAACAGGCACCCTTCCCACATTTAAAATTACCACTGGTCCTAAAATTGACCAGACCATTGTGGAATGTGCCAGATTCCAAAATGTTTTTAAATGACCTATCTTTTCAATATACGATTGTCGGGGCCCTACCTACCTTTTGAGCTGTTTGGTGGTCCAATTTTAAAATTTCCCAGTTACGCCTAATAATTTCACCAGCTACTTTTGAATCCAAATTAAAGTGGTGATAAAGCTAAGCTTCAAACTTGTCCTGTCCTTCCTATATGACATTAATCCATCTAGCCCTAACCCTGTCCCATCTTTTGCAACTAATATAGGTTTGTAGGTGCCATCAATATGCTTCCTTAATACATCATTGGGCACCTCATTCAGCAACTGGGGGGATAGCCTCTCTGTTTGAACATCTGAATTATGAAACTCACTTCATTCTTAAACCTTTCCACATCACTGGCCATTCCAGCAGCCCTATCCAATTGGCCTCTTATAATGGACTTTTTTGGTGGTAGGGGTGCCAGCTGTTAAAAATCTAAATAAGATTAGAAAATGTAGGTTTTCGGAAGATCTTGATATTTACTGAATCAATTGCCAACTGTACATCTAAGTAAGAAATAGATTCCTTACTGTAACTGAATGTCAGTTTTAAAAAATATACTGTCCCATTGATATACTGCAAAAATTCTTTTAACAATTCCTCAGTCCCTTTTCATATCAAAAAAATATCATCCAAAAATCTGGTATAATGGGAAATCCTAGACCAGAAATTACTTTGGAATGCAAATTCCTGCTCCCAGAAGGACATTACATACTTCGCAAAAACAGGGGCACATGCCACCCCAATTGCCACCCCAGTGGCCTGTTTAAAATAGTGCCCTTCAAAAAATACATGATTCTTCGTGAGCACTAATTCCATAATACCAGAAATTTATTGACCTGATCTTAGTCATATAATTTTGTTTTAATCAATTGAGTATCCAACCATGTTAACACCATTTCATGGGGAAATACTGAAAACAGGTTGCAGACATCAATTGTGACCAAATACATATCCTTACTCATTTCTACTGTATTTAATTTTTTCCAAAAAATTCCATGAATCCTTACATATATACAAAAATGAAAGCAAGCCTTTTTGTAATTGAACATCCAAAAATGTATTAATAAAAAATGCCTTGACTCACTTATCATCAACTATTTGCCTGAAACTAGGGTTTTTAATCCTTTATGGATTTTGGGAATGCCAAAAACATTAGATACCACTGGGCAATCATTTTTCATGTATCTGTATTCATCTTCACTAATTTGGCCTTGAAAAACCATGTCCTCTAATGCCAAATTAATTCTCTTATTCATAATATTCACTTCATTTAATGAGCTTTCTACATAAGCCTCTTCCCTGAACAATGCGTTTATACTATTAGAATAGTCACCCTTATCCATCACCACAATTCTGCTACCCTTATCGGTTTCATAATGCAGATATTTTTGTCCTTGGCTATTTCCATCAGCAATTCTTGTTCATTTCTGCTTAAAGTGTTCTTCAATTTAGGCTTAGACTGATTATAACAATCCCTAATATCAATCTCACATATTCTTTAAAAGCCCCAGTGAGATAATTGTTAGGTGGGTTAAATGTGCTGGGCTTTTTTAGCACCTCAGAGCCACTATGAAATTCATTTCCAAATAGAATTTTGCAGTTCAATTTATGTACAAATAACTTCAGATCTATAAGGGTCTCCACAACATTGCCCCTTCTACTAGGCACAAAGCTTAGAGCCTTTGCAACAAATTTGCATGATCAATGGTTAACTGCTTGCTTGAATAATTATAAATTTTAAAATCAGCAGCTGTATCTCCTACAATATGCAGTAAACCAATCCCTTCATCAATTAAGGCTATTAATAATTCCAAATCTATTGCCTCATGGTTATCAGTTGTTAAGAAACGACCACCACATTGTTCAGTTTCAATCAATTCCAATAATACTAAGTTACTTTAGCAAGGACCTGCGTCAAAGTCCGCTTGATAATTAGAATATCCACTGATGTTTAAAACGCAAGAGCTATCAGTACTTACGGCAAAGTAATCTTTTAAAGCCAGGTCCATTAGTTCTTCTGGCCCCTTGCTGGTTGTAATCCATCTTCCCGTTCGCTAAAAAATGGGACTGCTGCTGTCCCTTACAACTCAGCCTCTCGGAACATCTTACATCTCCTTCATTGTATTCATGCTGATTCAGACGCTGTTGCTGATGTGTCCTCGGGGATGACATCACTTCCTCTTCATTGTACGAGCCCTGATTGGACTCCTGGTTGCTGGTGTCATAATGATCTGTGGAAAAAGGGTACACCTTCTTCTTTTGGTGTTCAGTTAGGTCTCTTTTGAGCTTATTACACTTTCATAAAAAAATCTTTCCACATACACCATCCACTTTACTGAAAATATTAGCGTAATTGGTTTGATAGCAATCAAAAACCAGATCGCTTCTAATAAAGTTGTTATTCTCTTCCAAACTTTTAGACATTTCTTCAAGTGCTTGTATGTTAAATTTAATCATTATTTTCAAAACCTCCAAGCCAGTTTTATCAAATAACTCATGCAGCTCTTTCAACATCCCGGGGTTAGTATGAGCACCATTAGGATGCTTCCAAATGCACAGACCCTGCGGTACCTGCTGTAGCTCCAAGTTCCTCTCCAAATAAGTGTTCTCAAGCTGCAGCTTTTTATAAGTGAATAAGTCTTTTTCAAACATACCCAATCTCTTAACCATGTTCATGTTCTTCCATTGAATACCAGAGTCAGGAGCTGAATTCTCCCTGAAATTAAACCTGTTTCTTTTCCAGGACATAAAATCTGCTCCAGACTCACCAGTAGGTCTCTCCCTTGTACTGGTGCTATCTAAGGACTGCAAGGTCAATATGTCCTGTGCCAACTTCACAGGCTGTGGACCACAAGTAGGCTGGGTTAAAGGAAGTCCTAAACTGCCGAAAATATTGGCAGTTCCACTCTCTTTGTCCATTAAAGACTTAATTTGAGTGGTGTGTACTGCTGCCTGTTGATTAATTTGTTGGAGCACCTCCATGATATCTGCATTCACTGTAGATCCCTCCATAGGTGCATGGAAAAAATGGAAACAACTCAGGAACCAAAGGCCATCAAACCGGACTCCACTCACCATGCCAATCCACCACACCGAAGGTAAGGATCAAAACAAAATTTTATTAAGGTTAAGCACTTTCTTCCCTTAAGAGGGACTTCATCAGAACAAAATCACAATTCAAACCCAGCCCTTTTATACACATAACAAATTAATTTCTTTAAACAATCAAACCATTGAGCCTTGCTTAATTAATTAATTACATCTAAAAGTCACAGGAAATGTGCTGAAATAAAAAGCTGTAGCTTGAGAACGCTTATTTGGAGAGGAACTTGGAGCTACAGCAGGTACCGCGGGGTCTGCGCATTTGGAAGTATCCTAATGGTGCTCATACTAACCCCGGGATGTTGAAAGAGCTGCATGAGTTATTTAATAAAACTGGCATGGAGGTTTTGAAAATAATGATTAAATTTAACATACAAGCACTTGAAGACATGTCTAAAAGTTTGGAAGAGAATAACAACTTTATTAGAAGTGACCTGGTTTTTGATCGCTATCAAACCAACTATGCTAATATTTTCAGTAAAGTGGATGTTGTACGTGGAAATATTTTTTTATGAAAGTGTAATAAGATCAAAAGAGACCTAACTGAATACCAAAAGGAGAAGGTGTACCCTTTTTCCTCAGGTCGTTATGACAACAGCAAATAGGAGCCCAAACAGGGCTCATACAATGAAGAGGAAGTAATGTCATCCACGAGGACACATCAGCAACAGCATTTGAATCAGCATGCACACAATGAGGGAGATGTAAGGTGTTCTGAGCGACTGCATGGTAAGGAACAGCATCAGTCCCATTTTGTAGCGAATGGGGAGATGGATAAAACCAGCAAGGGGGCAGACCAAAAATGCAGTGAAATCGCAATTTTCGGCAGAAGAACTAATGGTCCTGGCTTTAAAAATAGCTTTGCCATAAGTACTGATAGCTCTTATGTTTTGAACATCAGCAGATATTCTAATTATCAGGAGGACTTTGACACATGTCCTTGCCAAAGTAACTTAGTACTATCAGACTTGATTGAAACTGAGCAATATGGTGATGGTTTCATAACAACTGATAACCACGAGGCAATAGATTTGGAATTATTAATACTCCTAATTGATGAAGGGGTTGGTTTACCGCATAATGTAGAAAATACAGCAGGTGATTTTAAAATTTATAATTATTCAAGCAAGCAGTTAACCATTGATCATGCAAATTTGTTGGCAAAGGGTCTAAGCTTTGTGCCTAGTAGAAAGGCCAATGTTGTGGAAATCCTTATAGAGGTAAAGTTATTTGTACGTAAATTGAACTGCAAAATTCTATTTGGGAATGAATTTCATAGTGGCTCTGAGGTGCTAAAACAGGCCAGCACATTTAAACCCCCTAATAATTATCTCACTGGGACTTATGAAAGAATATGTGAGATTGATATTAGGGATTGGTATAATCAGTCTAAGCCTAAATTGAAGAACAATTTAAGCAGAAATGAACAAGAATTGTTGGTGGAAATAGCCAAGGACAAAAATATATGCGTTATGAAACTCGATAAGTCTAGCAGAATTGTGGTGATGGATAAGGGTGACAATTCTAATAATATGAAAGCATTGTTTATGGAAGAGGCTTATGTGGAAATCTCATTAAATGAAGTGAATATTATGAACAAGACAGCTGATTTGGCATTAGAGGACATGGTTTTTCAAGGCCAAATTAGTGAAGATGAATACAGATACATGAAAAATGATCACTTGATGGCATCTAATGTCTTTGGCATTCCCAAAATCCATAAATGGTTAAAAAAACCCTAGTTTCAGGCAAATAGGTGATGGTAAGTGAGCCAAGACATTTTTTAGGTTCATAGGTTCATATTAGGCTATCTGCCCTAGGGCATTTATAAGCCTAGCCAGAGTGTGTTTGGCTTTCGCCACCCATTTTAAATGAATTTTGCTATGCCCTTTTTCGAGGTTAGTATACTGTGCCTCTGTCTAACAGTGACACAGAAGTGATACCCAGGGTAAACCTACTATCTCCCATCCACTCATCAAGATTCCTCTTGAAGAGAGTCAATGAGGGACTCTGCCTAACCTGGACTGGGATTTTATTCCAGAGTGAAGGGAGCCTCTGGGTTATGAATCTGTCCCTCCAGCATGTCCTATTTATTTCAGTGCTGAGGTTCAAGTCTCTTGAGTGCATAGCTCGATGGGATTTGGATTTTCTGAGGTGCAGCATGTCCATTAATTCCGGGTTGGACATGGCTTTATACATCAGGCACAGATCGCCTCTGAGCAGGCGGTATGCCACTGAGTAGAGCTGGAGTTTCTTTAACCGGGCAGCATATGGCATCTGTTTGAGCCCTTTGATCCTCTTGGTGAGGTACTTTTGGGGTCTTTCCAGTTGTGGCAGGTGTCTGGTAGGGTACATCCCAAAAGGGGCATTGTACTCAATTATGGGCCTGATGAGGGATGAGTAAAGAGGCACGATGACCTCCCCTGATCTAGATGTGAATCCCTTCATGATTAGGTGGGCTATATAAAATGTTTTTCTAACCACTTTGGCCACGTGGTTGTCAGATGAGAGATTGCTATCAACTTGGGTCCCTAGGTCCCTAATTACTTCTTCCATACTTAATGGATTACCACCTATGTGGTAAATTGTGGGCACTTTGTTTTTGCCAAAGGGGATGACTATACACTTTTTGGCATTTAGCTTGAGGCCTTGGCTCTGGCACCAGTTGTCTGTTTCTATGAGGCCCTTTTGTAGGATGCTTGTGTCGAATGGAGAGTCTATTATGGCGCCCAGTTTTCAGTCATCTGCGAACTTGGTCAGCCACAGTCCTTCCGTGTTAGCCTGTACCTCCGAGGAATATATACCGAACAAGAGAGGTCCCAGGACTGAGCCTTGTGGGACGCCACTTGTAACTGGTTTGGAGTCTGACATGGCTCCAGCAATTCTAACCATGTGGGTTCTGTCCTTGAGCCAGTTTGCAACCCATCTAGTGACATAGGGGTTTATATTTAAGCTGGTGAGCTTATCTATAATGCCCGAGTGGGGTATTGTATCAAAGGCTTTTGCAAGGTCCAGGTAGGCTGTGTGGACCACCTTCCCCTCATCAATGGCCTTGGTGACTGTTTCAAAGAAATCGACCAGGTTTAAGAGGCAGGATCTGCCCTTAACAAAGCCGAACTGGGTAGGATCCAGTGTCTGTAGGTCCCCAATATCTTTATTTATGAGGTCCATGATGATCCTTTCCATAGCTTTGCAGACCAAGCTAGTCAAGCTTATGGGACGATAGTTTCCAGGATCCGTTGAGGCACCACCTTTGTGGAGAGGGACCACTGTTGCTGTACGCCACTCTTTGGGTACATATCCTGTAGTAAGGCTGAGATTGAACAGTAGTTTTATGTTTGGGTTTAGTTCTTCTTGGAGTTCATGTAGGACGTAGCCCAGGACACCATCTGGTCCCATTGATGCTGTGTTTTTTTGCTTTGGAGAGGGTGGCTCTTACCTGAGCATCTGAGATGTCAGGGGGGCAGCACTCTGCTGGGATAGATATTTGCCCTTTTGGTGGGGAAGGGGGGGAGAAGTTTGCACTGAACCTGTCAGCTAGGATGTTGGCAATGTCTGTGGGTTCGGTGTATTTTTTGTCATTTTGGACTAATTCTGAGCATATCTGGGAATTCCCACCCAGGTTCCTAACATAACTAAAGAAAGCCTTGTGATTATCCTTGGTGTCCTGTGCAATTTTTCTCTCGAAGCTGGCCTTAGACGATTTTATGAGTGCCCATAGTTTTTTGCTAATACTGATCAGAGATGCCTTCCCTTTTAGGGATTTTGCTCTATCATGTAGTAGCTTCCTCCTTCTATTGTATAGTTTGTTTATGGCTGGGGTCCACCAGACAGGACGCCTAACTTTGGAGGATTGGGTCTTGGTTTTATTTGGGATTGCATGATCCATGCATTCCTGAAGGTGTTCATAGAATGCGTTTATAAAGGATTCTGCGGTCTGGGCCGTATTTTCCACAGGCCCGGGGGCTTTGAAGGATTCCACCTCGGTTTTGAGGAGTGTGAAATTTGCTTTAGAGAAGTTTTTCACTGTGGTTTTCTGGGCAGGGGCTGGGGTCGGGATGTGAATATCTAGTGAGATTAGTTTATGGCCTGATCTTACCAGTGAGGGATACACTTCTGGTCTGGAGCATAGAGTCCCCATGTTGGTGATGATCAGGTCCAGTATGTTTTCCCCTCTTATGGGAGTGGCAACAAGTTGTTCCATAGCATTTGAGTTTATAAATTCTAGGAACCTTTGGGCTAGGGTGTTGGAGCTAGAGTAATGCTCCCAGTCTATGTTAGGATAGTTGAAGTCGCCCAATATAATGGTGTTTGGAGAGACCTTCATATTTTCCAGTGTTCTCAGGAAGGCCGAGTGGGGTTCCTGGGTTTGGGAGGGTGGTCTGTAGCAGGCTATAAACTGGAAGGCAGTTTTACCCACTGTTAGTTGCACATGGATAGTCTCTGATGCTTCGTGCTGTGCCACCAACCTGGTGGTGTGGGTATCTTTGACGAATATTGATACTCCCTCTCCTTTTATGGTTCGGTCCAAGTTTTGGGGCTGAAAAACATGGTATGAGGTATAACCTGGTTGTGCTGGGTTGCTCTCAGGAGCCTTGAACCAGGTTTCTGTTACTGCACAGATATCGATGTTCTCCATGCTAAGGAGAGTTTCGAGTGCGTGCATCTTGAGGTTTATACTTCTGGCGTTGAGTAGCATTACTCTTAGTTTCTTATCCCTTGTGATACCTATGGAGGTGAGTTTGTCTTTTGAGCCTTGCCTAAAAAAGGCACTATGGGGGTGGCAAGAGCCTTTGCCAATATCCGAAAGCCCAGGGGTGACAGGTGCAAGCCGTCCCTAGCGAAGCATCGTGGCTTGTCGAGCATGTCATCCCAGGCAGACAGGCATTGGATCCCCTTTGAATGACACCAATACTTAAGCCAGTTGTTGAAATTGATCATCTTGTCTTCATATTGTGGCATCATTCTTGGTGAGAGTAAGATGCTACTCAAGGTCAGGGTCATACCGGCGTGGGATACATGCTCAGAGAGCTCCTCTATGTCTCTTTTCATGTAGTCCAGGGAGGTACGTCTCAGGTCATTCACACCAGCATGGACAATGACTGAGTCATATTTGTACTTGCCTTGGAGTGACCTGAGTGCTTGTGTTATGTGGAGGATCCTAGCACCCGACAGGCAGCTCACCGTGACCTTCTTCATGTTCAGCTTGGTGAGCGGGACGTCAGTGTGCCTAACGATAGAGTCATCTATTACAAGTGTATCAGGTGTGTTATTTAGCCTTAAGGGCTGTGACTGTTCGGCACACTGGCTTTGTGAGCTATGTGTTGCATGTGTTTTGTTTTGGGGTAGCGATTGCTTGGGTGTCTGCTTTGGAGGTCTCTGCTGCATAGGCAGATTTTTATTTAGAGCCTCCGCGTATGTTTTTGTGTGTTTATGTGTTTGTTTTGCTGTCGTGGTAGGTCTATGTGAGACTGGAATTGTAGTGAGTGTGGTTTCCTTCCCCTCCTGACTGGTTACGCCAGTACTGAGTTGAGAGAGCTTAGCCTCCAGTTTGGCTATATGGTTGCATCTCTCACATGTGTTGGAATTTGTTGGAAGGAGGAGAGGGTTGTCTGTGTACATGAGGCAGTTGTAACATTGCCTCAAGATTCCCAAATTCACCAGCTGGACCGGAGAGGAGATTGACAACTGACCTTTGGACATCCTAGAATAGTATTGGGAATTCCTTTATAATTGAAAAAAAGGGCCAATGGGGAACAAAGTACTCAAGAGGAGTTTGTGAGGGTGTAGTGCTTTTAATTTTTTAGTGCTGACTTATATAATTGCTTTAGTGAGCAAGTGCCAGGCTTTAGAGTGAGACTAGGGTGTTTATTATGAGAACTAGATCAGTTCTAAGGGAAAAAGTGAAGAGCAGACTTTGTGGAGCCGAGAATGGTTTAAACCCAATTAAGCGGCGCTGCCTGATGCTGCGCTATGCGCAAAATCGTGCAAAGCCGCACTAAAGCGGGTTTTATACAGGGGGACTTGAAAGAGCTAGAAATTGGCCCAAAATGGCCAATAGACTACCAGATTCTTGTGCAAAGCCTGTATTTGGACTACTCTAGGTCAGGAAAGACAGGAAACAAGGATATATATATATTTTTTTGCAACAAACTGCAGGAAAATGCAATAAATATGTAACACAGGCTAGTGCACTTGAGTGTGTAGCCTCAACAGGGAAAAGCAACAAACAGGACAAACTTTAAAAGTGCAGGTGCAAAAAGAACTTTAAACAGTTTAAAACAGTTCAAGAAGCAGAAATACTTGCAGTTTAGCTAGATCGGACAGTCTCCCAGGTAGTAGCAGGAAAACAAACACTTTTATCAGGTTAGCAGTCGCTCTTTTAGCCTCTCTGCTGCTAGCACCACTCTGCAGGACCACAAGGAGCTTGGCTGAGTAGTAACAAGCACAAAAACCACGCCAAAGTGGGTTTTATACAGGGGGACTTGAAAGAACTAAAAATTGGCCCAAAACGGCCAATAGACTACCAGATTCTTGTGCTGGGAACACTCCTCCAGGGATAGATAGGCTGCTCCAAGCTCCCCACTGCCACTGGTGAACATAGAAGCCTCCCTTTATCCAAGAAAGGAAATGGGCAACACAGGAACTTTCCAAAAGTCCAGAATACAGCAAAGCCTGTATTTGGACTACTCTAGGTCAGGAAAGATGGGAAACAAGGATATTTTTTTTTCTTTTTTGCAACAAACAGACTACCAGATTCTTGTGCTGGGAACACTCCTCCAGGGATAGATAGGCTGCTCCAAGCTCCCCACTGCCACTGGTGAGCAAAGAAGCCTCCCTTTATCCAAGAAAGGAAATGGGCAACACAGGAACTTTCCAAAAGTCCAGAATACAGCAAAGCCTGTATTTGGACTACTCTAGGTCAGGAACGATGGGAAACAAGGATATTTTTTTTTCTTTTTTGCAACAAACAGCAGAAAAATGCAATAAATATGTAACACAGGCTAGCGCACTTGAGTGTGTAGCCTCAACAGGTAAATACAACAAACAGGACAAACTTTAAATTACGAGCGCAAAAGCGCGCTAAAGCTGGCTTTAAAGCAGGGGGTTAGAAAGAGATAGGAAATGGCCCAAAACGGCCAATAAGCTACAGGTCACTGGGCTGAAACAACTCCTCAAGGGACAGATAGGCTGCTCAGAGCTCCCCACTCTCACTGGTGAACAAAGAAGCTTCCTCCTATCCAAATAAGGATATGGGCAACACAGGAACTATGACACAGCCCAGAGATCAGCAATACCTGAAGACTGGACTATTCTAGTTCAGTAAAGGCGGGAAACAAGGATTTTTTTTTTTTACAAAGTGGCAGAAATTAGGTACAGAAACACAGTAAATGCTTTAATTCGGCTAGCGCACTTGAGTGTGTAGCCTACCAGTTAAACTAAGCAAAAACAAAAGTGCAAAAAACTCAGAAATACAGGCAGGAATGCAATAAAACAACTTTGCAGAGCTTATTTAGTTAAAGAAACAGAGAAGTCTATATATACAGAAAAGCAGCTAAAACACACAAACACTTCAGATGCAGTGCAACCTAGAGCACTTGAGGTGTAGCAATATTAAGGCAATGAGCTAATGACACTAGACTGGGAGGAGTGTCACAGATCAGACTTACAGTAGGGGCGGGCAACTGCAAAGCCACCAAGTATAAGAGCAAGACACCAACTGGAAGGGAGGGTGGGGACAATAGCCTACAGACAGTAGCACTAGAGAAAGCACAAACAGATAAAGATTTGTAAAGATACAGAATGCTTTTAACTGCAGACAAATCAGTTACTTGTGCAGATTAGTTAATAGCAATAAAATGCACACGAAGACTAAAAAGCAGGCAATAAAAGTGCTATATATTAATTGTTAAAAACAATAATCTGTATAAATAATTGAAAAAAACAGGATACTTATATAGTAAATTTTTGGATGTTCAATTACAAAAATGCTTGCTTTCCTTTCCGTATATATGTAAGGATTCATGGAATTTTTTGGAAAAATTAAATACAGTAGAAATAAGTAAGGATATGTATTTGGTCACAATTGATGTCTGCAAACTGTTTTCAGTAATTCCCCATGAAATGGTGTTAACATGGTTGGAGACTCAATTGATTAAAACAAAATTATATGACCAAGATCAGATCAATAAATTTCTGGTATTAATGGAATTAGTGCTCAAGAACAATCATGTATTTTTTGAAGGGCAATATTTTAAACAGGCCCCTGGGGTGGCAATGGGGGTGACATGTGCCCTGTTTTTGCGAACTATGTAATGTCCTTCTGGGAGCAAGAATTTTTATTCCAAAGTAATTTCTGGTCTAGGATTTGCCATTATACCATATTTTGGATGATATTTTTTGATATGGAAAGGGACTGAGAAATTGTTAAAAGAATTTTTGCACTATATCAATGGGACAGTGCATTTTTTTTAAATTCACATTCAGTTACAGTAAGGAATCTATTTCTTACTTAGATGTACATTTGGCAATTGATTCAGTAAATTACAAGATGACATATGAAATCTTCTGAAAACCTACATTTTCTAATTCTTATTTAGATTTTGACAGCTGGCACCCCTACCACCAAATAAAGTCCATTATAAGAGGCCAGTTGGTTAGGGCTGCCAGAATGATCAGTGACATGGAAAGGTTTAAGGATGAAGTGAGTTTCATAATTCAGATGTTCAAACAGAGAAGCTATCCCTCCCAGATGCTGAATGAGTTGTCAAATTAAGTATTAAGGAAGCATATTGATGGCACCTACAAACCTATATTAGGTGCAAAAGATGGGAGAAGGGTTAGGGCTAGATGAATTTGTGCCATATAGGAAGGACAGGACAAATATGAAGCTTAGCTTTATCACCACATTTAATTTGGATTCAAAAGTAGTTGGGAACATTATTAGGTGCAATTGGGAAATTTTACAAGTGGGCCACCAAACATCTCAAAAGGTGAGTAGGGCCCCAACAATAGTATATCGAAAAGATAGGTCATTTAAAAACATTTTGGAATCTGGCACATTCCACAATGGCCTGGTCAATTTTAGGACCAATGGTAATTTTAAATGTGGGATGAGGCCCTGTTGTAAAAATAGTTTAGAAACCAAGGATCACTACAATTTGAATGGTAAAGTGATTTACTTAACTGGGTATTTTAATTGCAACATCAGGTCAGTTGTGCTGCATCCTGATCTGATTCGGAACTGCTCATCTTCCATCTTACTCTCTATTACACTGCACATTCATTTATCACTCACCATCTCCAGAACTTTCATGCAGTGTGACAAGAATTGTATTACCTCTGTGCTGCTCACAGTTGTGAATGTCCCCTTTGTTCTTGTACACTGGTACTGGTATGCTTACTCCCCAGTCATCTGGGATATGCCTTTTTTTCTGTATTGCTATGAGTACCCTCAGGAGCTGTTTCTCCCCTATCTCCCACAACATCCTCATCATATCTGCTGTGACCTCATCTGAGCCTGCTGCTTGCCCTGACTTCATGTTCCTTAGTGCTATTCTTACTTCTTCTGTAGTGGGCTCCTCCTGTTCTTCTTTCATCATAGGCTGTATTTATGGCAGTACAGCTTCTGTTCAGTTTTTTTCATTCAGAAGCTGCTGAAAGTATTCCTTCCATCTGGTTTTGATGTCCTGTGGGCTGGTGAGCAGGCTGTTGCTGACATTCCTTATAAAGGGTATCTGACTATCTTCTTTATCTTTCTGTCTTTCCCTTGCAACCTGATAAAGTTTCTTTTGTGGCAACCTACTGAGTCATTTCCAGGAAGTGGTGGAGTTCTTCTGATGCCTTGACCTTTGCTATTGTAACTCCTCTCTCAGCTCTTTGTTATCCAACCAATATTCCTTCTTAGCCTGGTCCATATTTTCTGTCTTCCACTATTCCTGCATTCCTTCTTTCTTTTGATGACTTCCTGAACTTTTGCATTCCACCACCAGATATCCTTATGAACCATATTTCCATACCTGACTCAGCCACATATCTGTTCTGTAATCCTCACACATACTGTTTTGAGCAACTGCAATTGTTCTTCTTCATCACCACTTATTTTCTCTTTTTCCTGAGGTGTTAAAGCCCTGAATAGTTCCTTGAATTATTGGGCTTTCTCTCCAGTCAACTTCCAGGACTTTGGCGAGTCTATGTTGAACTTATAGCCTTCCCTGACCACTGCTCACAGCTGATTGTGGCAATCAGTGGTTTATGCTGTGGGCCAACTCTTTCACTGGCAGTGACTTTGCAATCACTGATTCTATCCCAGTGCCCTTTCCTTACTAGGCAGAAGTCTACCTAAGTTGTATGTTGGCCACTCTTGTATTTGATACTGTGACTGTCTCTCTTACCGAGACCACGTGTTGAACATCATCAAGCCATTTGCCTGATAGATGTCTAGAATGGCCTTTCCTTCTTTATTCATGTTTCTCCACCCATGTGGACTAAGGCAGTCTTCATATCCTGTTCTTTCTGTCCAGATATGTGCATTTAGGTTACCTATTATCAACACCAGTTCATGCTGTCCTGCTTTATCTTGTAGGTCCTGCAACTGATGTCAAAATGCACTCTTTTCCTCACTATCACAACCCATTCCGTGGGGCTTAGGCTGAGATTATGAATAGTGCCCTTTCCTTACACTGTAGTTTGATTGGCATGAGTCTGTCACTAATTCTGATAATATTTCTCACGGTCTACTGAAGCCTCTACTTAACCACAATTCCCACACCATTTCTAGTTGGTCCTCTTCCTGTGTAGTAGACTTTGGATCCTGCCTTCCATCTTGGATCCTGGATACATAGGATGTCCAACTTCCTCCTTACCATCATGTCATCCACTTCCAAGCTGGATCCTGTCAGTGAATCTATACTGAATGTAGCATTTTTTTGTTCATGTTTGGCAGGTTATTTGGATTTACATTCAGCTTTTGCTCAACAGAGCTAGCCAAGGTAACTGTCCAGCCAGCTGGGCTTTGTGACAGGCACATACTGGCTAATAAGGGCACATACACCCATCTCACTGTTAACATGTGTCCCTGGCATAGGTTACGTCCTCAACTCACTTATCACTGGCAAATACCCATGCCCATTTTGGTGACATTAGTCAACATGGTTGAATCACCTAGAGCTGATTTTTACACCATCAACTGGCTAGCCCTGACATGGCAAATAGTCTGTGATCTGTGTTCTTCTATCTTGAGAATACTGCTCAACAGAACTGATGCACAAAATGGTTGGACTATACAACTCTTCACCCTATAAGGCATTATCTAGAGTTTGTGCTGCTGCTGACAGCTCCATTTTTGGTTAAGTTTGGGATGGAAACATTCAGCATGTTTTAGGGAAGTGGGAGGAACCCCACAAAGACCATGGGAGAACATGCACTCTCCACATAGGCATCACCAGAGGTCAGAAACAACCTTGTTCAATGTGCATGATAGGCAAAGACCTTAACCATTATGCCAACGAGTCTGAGGTTAGGTCATAAAGGAAAAAAAAGACTGGCAGAAGCAGGAATGTTCCCCACACAACAAACTCTAGTGGAGGCAGGGGACTTGAGAAGGGGTGTGTTCCAAAAGGGACAGAGTGGAAACATTGACTGAGCTGCTGTGGAGGTCAGGTGATATGTCGGCATGCCCCCATTACACAGCCACCCCTTGGACATAATGAAGACCACAGAGCCAAGGGAACTGAGGGTAGGCCATAAAGAAAAAAAAACCCTGAGAGAAGCAAGTCTGTTTCCCTCACAACAAGGTCTAGTGAATGCTGGGGACATGAGAGCATGTGTGATCCAAAGAGGGGACACGGTAGAAACATTGTCTGAACTGCTGTGGAAGTGAGGTGATAAGTCATCATGCCCACTTTGCATGACTGACCCTCAGACATTACAAAAAGCACAGGGGAGAGGGAACTGAGACTAGGTCATAAAGGGAAAAAATGGCAGATGCAATGATTGGCAAAACCCTCAGGATACACATAAGCTCCACTGTTGGCCCAGCTTTAAATCAGATAAGCCCAGGTGGAGGAAGAAGGAGCATACAGACTTGAAAATGGAGGGGGACACTGGAACAGCCATGAGGAATGAAGTAGGGGCATCTGCCAACTAATGCTATCAAAAGCCTTTTGTATATCATACAGTACTATACCTGTGCCCACCAGACTCAGCCCAGTGTTCCCCAGTGATCTGTTGATTGCCTACCCTTTTGGAATGCTATCTGCTCTTCTTCAATAATACATGGCAAAGCTGTTCAAAATCCTTCATTAAGCTTCTCACAAAAAAAAAAAAAAAAAAATTGGTATCTGCATTACAAAAAACGAATGACGTGTAACTGCCTGGATCAGTCCTTTCCCTTCTTTTTCTTAAACAAAACCATTACTGTGGCCTCATACATATTGTCAGGCATTTCCCATTTACTAACAATGCCATGACAAACCTCTTCCAAGCCCTCTTTGAACTAGAAACATACCCTTTTATAAAACTCTATACAAAATCCATATAACCTCTGGCCTTGCCATTTGTAAGACGTTATTGTGAATCCACCATTTCCCTTATCACAGTATCCTGAACTGAATCCTTTCTCTGATCTTCCATAAACACCACCACTGTCCATTCTCCCAAACCTAGACCTTTTCTAATTTACTTTGTGTACAGCTTCTTATAAAACTTCATCAGCTCTTTCCTTATCGCTTTGGTTCTTCATGCTGCTTGTTCATCCTCCATCTATATCTCTACTGCATAGTCCTTTTAACTCTGGTCCTTTAAACTCCAACAAAGCAGCTTTATATCCACTTTTTCCTTCCGCCATCTTGCGTTTCCATTCTCATTTTTGAATCCTTCATTTCTTTAGGCTATTAGCTTAATTGTCCAATACCTTCCACTATCTGCCCATACCCTCCACTATCTCCTCCTCGGTTATATCTACACTCTGCTGCAATGACCATAACCTATCTACTACCTACCCCAACCTCCTTTTCTTTTACTCTTATTATAGCCAGTCTCCTGAGTATCCATCACACTACATGAAGTAATTTCCTTGTAGTGAGCCCAGCATGGTGGTTATGCTCTAATATCACAAAAAGATAAATCAGTTAAGCACTTTTGTAGGGCAAGACCTGATCTTAGCAATTGAGAGGCACTTCTGCTTAAGCTGTTAAGTTCTGGTTTCACACTAGGCAGTGAATCCTGCCAGTATTGGCCAACAAACACCAGTGGCAGAATTAAAAACAGCTGTCTTTCTGCCTGCTGTCTGAGCCAGTAATCTGTCTCTGACTCTTTCCCTAACATAAAACGTGTTTATCTTAGTTACACTCTGTACTTATCTCTGGATGATGCTAATTTTTATTTTTATTACTTTAAATCTAAGTAGTGACTTTTGAGGGTTTAGACTGCTTCTACTGTTTCTGAATATTGGATTTTAGTTGATTGGCCTATTTTTGTAACAAAGAAGTGAGGATAGCCTGCAATTCTTAAGCTGAGGTCAGCTGTTCTCTTTGCATCTCTGATTGTATTTATGTTCCTTGTGAAATAGCAACCTCCTTTCTGATAATACTTATCTGACGACAAATTGTCCCATCTTGGTAACCTGGCCTTGTGAGTGATTCTTCACTAAGTTTAGCTTCGATATCACCTTTGTTTTCATTTCAATGACTGCAGAAAAAAATGGCAACTTTGCCTGCTCACAACCACTAGTTCTACAAAAATTGACATGTTTTACTCCTTCATTTCACCCCCAATAATAGTGGCCACACACTCAACATTGCTCTCCTAACAATATTCATCTAATGACTAAAGAGGTAGAGCACTGGGTAGTGTTTCTGTCCAGAGCCAACTGCGATAGCTAACAAAGTAGATTTTTTGCACATTGCAATGACCTGTGTTGTGGGTTATCATTACTAGAGTTTTCTGGACATGTGGGCATTTTTTTCACCTGACTGGGATATAGCCTAAACATTTTTGGGTTATTTTAAAACTGTTTGTGTAATCCTAAGGAGCATGACTGTATAATGTGGCAGGTAAGAAGATGTATTTTATGGACAATGGATATGTATTTTTGCTAAGACATCTTTCTTGATGTACCACTTCAAGTTTTGATGGAAATATTGCAGCTGTGGATGGCAATCTAAAAGAAAAAGGGGCACAGTGGTGCATTTATATTCTGGTACCCTCTTGTTATGGATTTCATCCTCTATTGCTGGGTGGTTGATACATAGCACTCTGATGATAGAACTTACAATTTTGTTTTAAAACATGACTGCAAATAAGTATGGCTGAGCTTTCCTCAGTGGCAGAAACTCCAAAGTCAAGAAGTGACTCAGGCACTGCTGGATCCAGGTAGAGGACAGTGGGAGTGCACAGCTGCCAACAGCTCCCCAATCCTTGGAGAAGGCAGTTGGTGGCCCTGGTTATCTCATTTGATTCCATACAAATGGAGGCTTGTATGAAATAAATAATCACCGTATCAGGGAAATGCTTTGCGGTTCCAAGCCCATGACAGCAACTGTCAAAAGGTATGTGAGTGACAGCATGCACACAATTAGGGAGGGCATGGGATGCCCATGCAGTGATGCAGATGCCCATGACCACCACCATGTCAGGGGCAGTGCCATAATGCAAACACCACCATGGTTGTCTATGTAATGACCACGTCATGGACTGCAGTCATCCTGGTGATGGGGAATGAATGGGCAGTGGTGGCAGCCCCTGCTGTGAAATGCACAGGGCAAAACAAAAGACCTAGAAAAATGCATCAGTCATTTATATACATTAATGATGTACAGTGCTCTACAGATGCATGCATATGTTGTATAAATAATGGCCCAATATGCATGTGTGGTTGAGAGCCATCATCACATTATCTCAGTGGCTGTACATCAACAATCAGTATACCTCTGTTTTCTGTGGTCTTTGCCTACTTCTTTGTGAAGTAATGTTTTAATAACCCATCCTTGAAGTACTTTAAGGTCTGTGAAGGCAGCAGTAGAATATACTTAGAAGGCCAAATATGAGGTACAAGACCAATGGCAGATTAGAACAGGAGCAGTTTATCTGGCTGCCAAAGGACCACATCCTGCTCTCCAGTAAACTGTCCCCATATCAAAATGACTTCTTTTTATTTTAGAAAATATATTTTCTGGTACCAACTTCAAAGGGCACTGACTGATTCCACTGCCTTTGTCTTGTCTGGTGAGTAGTTCAGGCACAGATACAGTGACCTGCAGAAGTGATACCTAGACCTGCTGAATCAGAAGAAGACAGAGGTTAAGGAGAGGAAGCCAACTTATTATTGTAAGCATTCTGTACTTGGTTTGGTGCTTTACCTTTGGTCTATCACTTGTAGTTGTAATTGCCTTCTATTGCTATGGATATGCTGTACTGATTACTATTTGGCTTACGTTTTATTGAAGTGCTGTATATCCAAACTGATTCTTGCATTTGTGTTTCACTGCTATTGCTGTTATTTGATCTTATCCCCTTTTTCTTTTTCCCCCATTGGTAATTTATTTTGCTATATTAATATATTTTATAAACAATGTTATGTTGAAAAATTATGTCAATCCCAACTTACCACAATTTCAAATAATTTAACAAGGTTCCTCTTTTTACATTTTGGTGTTTGTTTGCATCAGGCACACTGGAATACTAGGTCCTACACTGCTCTTCAGGGGTTGAAGAACATGAACCAAGCTGATTTCTTGTGTAAGGAGATGCATGTCAGGCTCTCAGCGTGGAGGAGTAAGCACAGTTTATTGCTGTCTGTACTGCACTATTTCGGCAAAGTGTAATGCACACATACCAATCTAGTTTATTTGTTTCTGGCTTTTTTGTCTTTCTACATTAGCTGTGATGCATGTAAAGTTGAGGGGGTGGCTATCATATTTACTGCTAGCAGTCTCCAAGTCTATCTTTCTGCATGGTGTTGAAGGGCACACTGTAGAAGGTGACCAGTAGAGACTGAATTGCCCACCTCTCAGGAAGTGGGGTAAAGGATGCCCTTGTGATAGAAGTGAACCAACATATTGATACTATCACTGGTACCCTACAGTATCTCCTTCTATGGCTGATTAAGTAATATGTCTGACCAGCTCCAATCACTGGGCCACCAGAGGAAGCCAGCCATGGTGACAACTATGGGTGTCACTGACATATAGGTAGTTTCTCTTTTGGGCAGGTCAAACAGGCTGTCCATAGCACTGCCTATCCCCCATTCTCATGTTCCCTTTCCATCACTGTTGCCCCATCTACTTGTGTCTGTTATCTCCCCTTCAGTCTTTACCTGTGTTGTATGTTTGCTTATCTACCCCTGCTTCCTTTCCTATATCCTCCATTCCCACACTTGTTCTTTGCTACCCCCCTCTATGCTTCTTATAAAAAAAGAAAATAGGCACCTGCCCCACAAAAAAAGTGTGCTGTCCTTCCTTCCACCTCTCTGGCATTCATATTGTATTTCTATGTTTCCCTACTTGATCTCCCCCTATTTTCCTTGTATGATTTCTTCCCTTCTTATCCACTTATATGATGAAATGGCTTAGTACTTTGCTGTGGTGAACTTCTATGGGATGCTGCCAGTGTGCATGGTGAAGCTATGGGGCACTTTATTGCAGGTCTGATGTGCGTAACATCGGATTTGCCCCTTGCCTGACACTTTCCCATGTTCCAGTGACTGCCCATATCATGGCCATTCCACTTGAACAGACACTGATGTGATGTTTCATTATGCAATTCTGCCCCTGGTATGATAGAGCTATGCCAGCAATCATTCAAATGTAATCAGCACCAGGCCAGATCATGCTAATTACTCCATGCTGTTTATCACCATGTAGTGGCATTGTTTCTGCCAGTACTCCTCAAATATTGGGTGATCTAGTAATTTTTAATAACAAAAAAGTTAGTACCTTGCTTTTGCTCTTTTTGCTGCTATAGATTTTTTTAATAGTACCTATTTTAATTTTTTCTCAGTTCTGGCAAATATTATAGTCCAAAAGAACATTTTAATTGTCAAATGAAGAAAATTCTATGTATTGCTTCTTATGTTTTGTGATGTATTTTATTCTGGCACAGCCACAAGGAAGCTGGACATAATAATGTATGAACATTCTTATGTAATTAGGAAAACTTTGGCCCAGTATGCCCTGAATAAAGGTTCTGCAGAATGTGTCAAACTGTTAAGAAATTATTTTTTTAAGTGTTGCAGCAGGTTTTTTTTTCTAATTTAAAGGCTGGAGTTAGAAATGTTTCTGGATTAAAAAAAATCACTTGGTGGATTTTGTTTGGTGCCTATAAGAAGTAGGAATTAATGATATGATGTAGCTGCTCTCCATTAGAAGCTCGAGTTTTCAGAAACTTGAAATTCATATCAGCAAGACCATATGAATCATCATTCTCTTTTGGCTTTTCCCGTTTGGGGTCACCACAGCGGATCATCTCTTTCCATTTCTTCCTATCCTCTGCATCTTGCTCTGTCACACCAACCGCCTGCATGTCCTCTCTCGCCACGTCCATAAACCTCATCTTAGGCCTTCCTCTATTCCTCTTACCTGGCAGCTCCATCCTTAGCATCTTTTTCCCAATATACCCATCATCCCTCCTCAGCACATGTCCAAAATAACGTAATCTCGTCTCTCTTGCTTTGTCTCCAAACTGTCCAATATGAGCTGACCCTCTAATATACTGATTCCTAATCCTATCCATCCTAGTCACACCGAGTGCAAATCTTAACATCTTTAACTCTGCCACATCCAGCTCTGACTCCTGCCTTTTTGACAATGCCACTGTCTCCAACCCATATAACATAGCTGGTCTCACTACCCTCTTGTAGACCTTCCCTTTCACTCTTACTGGTACCCGTCTGTCACAAATCACTCCTGACACTCTTCTCCACCCATTCCACCCTGCCTGTACTCTCTTCTTCACCTCTCTTCCACATTCACCATTACTCTGAACTGTTGATCCCAAGTACTTAAACTCGTCCACCTTTACCAATTCTACTCCCTGCATCCTCACCATTCCTCTACCCTCCCTCTCATTTACACACATATATTCTGTCTTAGCCCTGCTGACCTTCATTCCTCTGCTCTCTAGAGCATATCTCCACCTCTCCAGAGTCTCCTCAACCTGATTCCTACTTTCACTACAGATCACAATGTCATCTGCAAACATCATAGTCCACAGGGCCTCCTGTCTGATCTCATCTGTCAACCTGTCCATCACCTCTGCAAATAAGAAAGGACTCAGAGCTGATCCTTGATGTAATCCCACCTCCACCTTAAATGGATCTGTCACTCCCACTGCAGTCCTCACCACTGTCACACTACCCTTGTACATATCCTGTACCACTCTAACATACTTCTCTGCCACTCCCGACTTCCTCATACAATACCACAACTCTTCTCTAGGCACCCTGTCATATGCTTTCTCCAAGTCTACAAAGACACAATGCAACTCCTTCTGACCTTCTCTGTATTTCTCCAATAACACTCTCAGAGCAAACATTGCATCTGTAGTGCTCTTTCCCAGCATGAAACCATACTACTGATCACTAATCTTCACCTCCCTTCTTAACCTAGCTTCTACTACTCTTTCCCATAACTTCAAGCTATGACTAATCAGTTTTATCCCTCTGTAGTTACTGCAGCTCTGCACATCACCCTTATTCTTAAAGATAGGTACCAAAACACTTTTTCTCCACTCCTCAGGCATCCTCTGACTTTCCAAAATTTCATTAAACAATCTAGTTAGAAATTCCACTGCCATTTCTCCTAAGCACCTCCATGCTTCCATTGGTATGTCATCTGGGCCAACAGTCTTTCCATTCTTCATCCTCTTCATAGCTGTCCTTACTTCCTCCTTGCTAATCTGCTTCACTTCCTGATTCACTATCCCCACATCATCCAACCTTCTCTCTCTCTCATTCTCTTCATTCATCAGCCCCTCAAAGTACTCTTTCCATCTACTCAACACACTCTCCTCTCTTGTGAGTACCTTTCCCTCACTATCCTTTATCACCCTTACTTTCTGCACATCTTTCCCAGCTCTGTCCCTCTGTCTAGCTAATCGGTACAGGACAAGACCATATGGTCTTATATTCATATATTCATATGGTTATATTCATATTCATATATACAAGACCATATGAATGATTTTCTGAAAACTCAAAGCTTTTGAATGGAGATCGCGGCACAGTCTGGATCAGGGAATTTACCCTTTTCCCCATTGTAGTGCGATCTCGGAGTTGGTATATATAATGTGCAGGGGAGGGGTGCACAGGGAGGCTTTACCCCTGCAAAAATGAAGAAAAATGGTAGATATTTGTTGATTTCTGAAGTTCGGGTTTGCTCACATGGTCTTGCGCATATGAATTTTGAGTTTTTGAAAACTCAAGCTTCCGATAGTAGCATGTATATGGGGATAAGGTAGCATGCAAACAGTCTTGAACAACCCCTCATAGCTGTCTGAAAGATAACCACTCTCAATCAACCCTCATCCTGGTGACAGGGAAAATGGGCCAATTCACTGAGAAGGAGCTGATGACTTACAGACAGTCAGGCAAACAGAGAATATACTCAAATGTGTTTCTTGAATTCCATCATTTAATTGCATAGCTGTTTATAGTAGAATTTCCGTGCTGGATTTAAATAGCATACCTTATAAAACATTAATTTAATCATGCCAAGTATAGCACATTTGAATGGGAAGTGGAACTTTTTTTTGTCTCATCTGGCCAGCCTTGCAATAAAATATTTTTTAACATTTGCATTTTAATTTCCAGTTCTGTGTTCTGTTTTAGTTCAATATACAGAACTGGTTCTTTAGTGATGTTGTCAAGTCTTGTGAATAAGTTAGCATATTGCCCAGAAATATGGGATAAATTTGTCTATTTCTTTACATCATGCTTCTCAGAGTCACTGTACAGTGAATTCTTGTTATTTAGTTAGACTGTACTGCATGAATCTTCAAATCATCTGTGACATGAATCTAAAACTATTGCTAGTCACAAATAATCAAATGCGTTCTTGAATAAATGTGTGAGTTAGTCAAATCACCAATATGCTGGAATACACCTCTTTGAGCCATCTACTACTCAAGTGGGAGAGTGGTTGTTTTGACAGAGTGGACAGCTCCTTCTTGTGTACTTCAGTTTAAACTGAACGCTATAATTTTGTTTGATAATTCCTGATTGCTCTCAAGCTATTCCGCCCAATATAATTGGTTGCTGTATTGCCACAATTCAAAATAAAAGATTGTGGATTTTGATTTTGTAAACACAACCCTCGGGATTCATGAAGCTCGGAGCAAGGATGGCGTTAGCCTTGCACTGACCGTGCGGCTTAGAGATGGCGCAGCAGCACCATATGCATATTAAGAAGCCGTGCTGATGCACCGTCCACGTGCACAGGAAACGTGCGTGAGTGCAGGAGGTGTGTTTAAGCACTGCACGGATGCGTGAACATGTCGGCTACAGTCGCGCAACCTAAAATGCTGAATAGTACAGCCTGCCTCTAATAGTAATCACTCCTGTCAGTGTACGTGGATACTGAAATGTATGAAAAGCATACAAGAGAGTTCCGCGAACACCAAAATAAAATCACAGGAGTAAACACAAAAGCACGTAGCTGAATTTTGTGCCCCCGTCCCTCGAACAATGACATTTAAAACCCCGTGTCCATATTTCATTGTAGTGTTGATTTTTATACCAGGTGGTAGCGAAACGCAGCACGTTTGCATGCCGCTGCCCTTTACTAAGCCTAGACCAATGGTCAGAGCATTCACACAATATTTGCCCATTCGCGGTCCGAGTCATCCTTGTCTGGATGGCCCAAAGATGAATGGGTATTACCCGGGTCAACCTACCATGTCATGAAAGATAAGTATTTGCGTGTACCTATGTGAGTGAAGTACAGCATGTGGAAGACCAAATATGCTAGGGTTGTCCTCACAACCATATTAATACCAGAGATATGTAGAGTACACAATGTGTACTGCTGTCTGTGCCATGGGCCAGCAACCAGAGAAGGGATGGATGGCGTGTTTGTGGAATTTGGGGGGGGCTGACGGGTAATGTAATAATTCGCCAAGGGGAGACTGGGTCAGATGTACAATAGGTGAACTGGAGGTGTACGAGGGAGCAGTGGGTGAATCAAAAAGGAAACCAAAGTACATACATTCACATCCCCAATACACCCTGACAGGCCATACTGCAGAACACAATCCCACAAACATATGAACATTAAAATGTGCGATACACATGTACAGAAACGGTACTGGCTCACACCCACATAATGGTCTGGCCTGAACTGAGCCATCCAACCCCTACACACCTGGATACATAATTGAATACCCATCATCCCCTGCATAGCACACCCCCCCCCCCTTGCTGAATGTCCCCCAAAGCCACCCATACTCGGGCTGCTAGCTTGGGCCAGCCATATCTGCACATAGTGCCCCCTACCCATATCTAGTAGGCAGTCTCACCCTAGGCAGTCTCAGGCTTGCAAACTAGGTATCCCGTGCATGTATAACCCTCCCTCATTTTCATATAGCCAAAAGAATGGGAGTCATTGGCATCCGCAATTTTTGGACATCCCTCATGGGATAAGTGTCTGTAATAAAGATTAGACTTGGTGGCACAGCACGATGTCCAGCCCCGTAGACATCCAGACACAAGTTGCATTAGCAGTAGTTGTCCACAACCCTGCTCAGCCTCCAGCCCATCCTGCATAACCTACAACTTGGGATTAAACACCTGACCGTGATGCACATCTCCCCATGTGCATTATTGGGAATATATACCTTTCACATGTTCCCTAGAAGCTTCCCCATAGCCATCGTCCAAATAGTACATGTCCACAAATTGTATACCCTGTCCAGGTTCCATGTCGTAATGATGCACACAACCCCTGTATACAAATGGTACATGTCCCTCCCGGATGCAGGTGTTCATATACATGGCCATGTACAACCCCAGATATGTAGTCATACATCTATAAATGTGCATACTTATATATGCATAGCTACAGCTACACATCACACATACATGCATATAAGTAGTTGTCAAGTATGTGTCCTATTTATAAATATGTATACTTGCAAATGTATACATATGTCTCTCAGAAACATATGAACATTAACATGTACTATACATATGTACACCAACCAACTGTCACATTTGTTGCCAGTAGTGTGGAATGCCTGTAGTAAAGTCATATATCCTAACTACCATCCATGCAGAATGTACCATGGATGGTGTAGTGGTCAAACCGGTGACTAAGATGCTTCTGTTCCTGGGTCCAAACCATGCAAGGGCTGCTAATTTTATATGATGCCCAGAATAATGGTCATCGTATATAGGGTGATTAAGTAACTTACAAGCTGACGTAAGCGGGCATGCACAGCGGTAAGTGGCAGTTATTCAACAGTATGGGAAATGTAAATAAGTATGCAGGTGTATATGCATGTACAGACATATATATATATATATATATATATATATATATATATATAGATATATATATATATATATATATAGATATATGTGCACAAAAAATGAACATGGTCGCAATAAAGGAGTCATAACAAATGTGAAGGGAAACAGCAGCAGAACCCCCCATATTATTTAGTGCTGTCATAGCAAGGTGGCCAGAGGTGAGCAAACCTCCTGCATCTCCAACCACAGGTAGGATACTAACAGTGGAGCTAACTTTGTCCATGTGCTAAGTCTGACTTTGAAACAGGTACAATGCAGTCCCAATCTCAAGTCAGACAAGCCAAAAACCAGAAGACTAATTGAACACCCTGACCATATGAATGTATGTCCCAGGACTATAATCTTGGGACATCTGAATATACTTTGAGTGAGCCAAGATATGGGACGTGTCTAGAGCAGTAGGGAGTGGTGCAGGTGTAATGGTGTGGTTTATTTCTGACTGGAGAATGAATGACTGCTGTGTTAGTGATGTTTTGCTGCGTTTGTTCTGGTAACTATGAACCATGGGTATATATGCAAATGAAGCAGCACAGCAATAGTGTAGTGGTTAGAGCATCTGTCTATCGAGCATCCGTCTATCGAGCAGACTGCAGCACACACCATTTATGGTGTGTAATCTGTATACGAGCATATCCTGCTAATTTTATGCTGTATAATGATATAATACCATTGAAATGTTTACTGGGGTGATGTATCACAGTAAGAATGCAGAAGGTGTTTGCAGAAAACGGCCGTTAAACATGGCGAAATGGAAAACCGCTGCTGAAAAGTGTTGTACTCACCCTTTGTCCAATGGCTCTTGTTCTGCCCAGCAACACAATAAACTGCCTCAGCCAGGCTCAACACCAGGACCCTACACACCACAACCAATGTGATTTACCACTAAGCCACGGCAGTTATACCTAATGCTGATGTTATCACAAACATAGCAGACAGCACAGTCATTCAACAGTATGATCAAAGTAATTAATCATGTAGATGTATATGCATGCGTATGTACAGATATTTTATATATATATATATATATATATATATATATATATATATATATATATATATATATATATATATATCTACAGAACAAACATGGGCACAAGAAAGCATTCATGACGAATGCAAAGGAAAACAGCAGTGGAACACTCACATTATCTAGTGCTGACATATTAAGCTGGCCAGAAGTGGGCAAACCCCCTGCACCTCTAACCACAGGTAGAATGCTAACAGTGGGACTAACTTTGTCCAAATGCTAAGTCTGACTTTCAAATGGGTACAGAGCAGTCCCATTACCCAGTTGGATAAGCCTAAACCGAGACGACCATATGAACACCCTAACAATCATATGAACGTATGTGCCAGGACTATAGGCTTGGGAAGTCTGAATTTAC
Source organism: Protopterus annectens (assembly GCF_019279795.1). Taxonomy (NCBI): domain Eukaryota; kingdom Metazoa; phylum Chordata; order Ceratodontiformes; family Protopteridae; genus Protopterus; species Protopterus annectens. The sequence goes on from NC_056732.1 coordinate 1,063,085,818, forward strand.
TTGGAGTGAGTCAACATGCGGGATGGGTACAGAGCAGTAGGGAATGGCGCATGTGTAGTGGTGTGGTTTTCCCAACAGGAGAATGGATGCCTGCTGTGTTAGTGAGGTGTTGAGGTGTGTGTTCGGGTAACTATGAACCATGGGTATACATATAAATGAAGCAGAACACCAATAGTGTAGTGGTTAGAGCATCCGCCTAACAAACAGGCATTCACAGTTCAAGTTCGACTATAGCACATATAATTTTTCATGTGGAAAGAATGTCGTTCTGCTGTAAAACCAACATAATAACATGTAAAAGTGAACTTGAGTATCACATGGGACTTTTAACCAGATCTTTTCGATCAAAGTGGTACTGTCATAATGAATAAGGCACAAATAAGCACAAATAAGCAGCAGTAAACATATGTAACACACAGTAAGCATATGCAAGTGTGCTTGCGCGGGTGTAAACAGCGCCCAGCATAGGAAATGTATATAAGTATGTACAGATGTAATATATATATATATATATATATATATATCTACACACACACACACACACACACACACACACACGTGTGTGTGTGTGTGTGTGTGTGTAATGTATATATATATATATATATATATATATATATATATATATATATATATATATATATATATATATATATATATGAAGAATGAACATTGTAACAATAAAGCATAGACAAGGGATGAGAAGGGAATCAACAGCAACTATAGTATTATAGAGTGCTGTCAGCGTATGTCATAACAAGCTGGCCAGGAGTGAGCAAAGCACTGCTACTCACACCACAGGAAGGGTTTTACCAGTGGGAGTAACATTGTTGATCTGCTAAGTCTACTTTACAATCAGAGGGTAGTCCTCACTGGGACTACCAAAAATTAACAGCATATTTGGATTTCCGTCCATTACACAAGCAAGGGCAGGTATGTTCAAGGACTAAATGGTGGGAGATCATGATAATACATTTGTTAGGATAACATAGGTGTAGGGCCCCTTACGCTGGGGGGAGGGCAATGTGTGGTGGTGTGTCATGGCTGTGAAAGCAACTGGATAATGGATGGATTGCATTTATGTCGAACTCGGGTGGGGTAGAGGAACCATGGGTATGTGATTATGGATCCAGAAGTCTCATGGTTGGATGGCGTGGTTCTAATTGGACCGCCTCGCAGAGGCCAGCGAGTTAATTATAAATATGTATGCATACACACATGCATGCATGCATCTATATGTAGAAGTACATTCCCTGTAACATATCCATTCCATTTGCAGACATAAACACATGAATGTGCCCTTACAAACCTCGACAGTAGATAGAATAATAGGTAGTGCATAAGAGGAAAGGGACAAAATTGCTAAAACGCAGAAGTGTGTACAATGTCCAAAATCTTTGCTGTGCTGAATAAATCCAATGTGAGGACTGTCTCACACAGGGAATTATCTTTCTGATCTGCCTGCAACGGCAACGCCAATTAATAAACCAGTCTATTTGTAAATGAATCACGCCGAACACGTACATAATTAGTTCTCATGTGTAACGTGTACGTTACCATATAGTCAGACTAATTAATTCATGGTAGTGTCATGTTAACGGGAGTAAGTATGTAAGGAAATAAGAGTCTAATCTTGACATAAAGACATGTGTGTCCCATGTGGGATAACACATATATTGCGAATAGTGTCCTATTGGTCACTCATGTCACCAATGTTTGTGGACTAAATGTTAGGGTTTCCTGAGGATACATGTAGTGAGTCAACCAATGGGGTGGGTCTACAGGGGTAGGGAGTGGCCAATGTGTTGATACACTGCGAATCCAACTGGAAAATGGATGCCTGCTGTGTTAGTAAAGTGTTGAGGTGTGTGTTCGGGTAACTATTAACCATGGGTATACATCTAAATGAGGCAGCACGCCAATAGTGTAGTGGTTACAGCATCTGCCTAACAAACAGCTATTCACAGTTCAATTTCGACTATAGCACATATAATGTTCCATGTGGAATGAATGTCGTTCTGCTGTAAAACTGACATAATAACATGTAAAAGTGAACTTGAGTATCGCATGGGATATTTAACCAGATCCTTTCAATCAAAGTGGTACTGTCATAATGAATAAGGCACAAGTAAGCACAAATAAGTGGCAGTAAACATATGTAACACACAGTAAGCATATGCGAGTGCGCTTGTGCGGGTGTAAGCAGCGTCCAGCATAGGAAATGTATATAAGTATGTACAGATGTAATATATATATATATATATATATATATATATATATATATATATATATACACACACACACACGTGTGTGTGTGTGTGTGTGTGTGTGTGTGTGTATATATATATATATATATATATATATATATATATATATATATATATATATATATATATATATATATATATATATATATATGAAGAATAGAACATTGTAACAATAAAGCATAGACAAGGGATGAGAAGGGAATCAACAGCAACTATAGTATTATAGAGTGCTGTCAGCGTAT